>NW_019525137.1:2125032-2125683 GCF_002814215.2 Seriola lalandi dorsalis
GACCACCACAGTTCCCATCAGCACCTCGGATTTCTGCAGCCCCACCTTTCAGTTCGTGTTCTCCTGCTCTCGTCAGGATTTTCCTGTAACGAAGCATCGACGGGGCAAATCAAATCAATTATTTCTTGCCTCTCTCTCTCTCTCCCCCCTTTTGTGGACAGACTGTTGAAACTTTAGCTCCTCCTCTCGCTGTGATTAAATTCCAAGCGGGGGGACGCCGGCGTAGCTCCAGCCAGTGTGGATCATCAAATGGACAAAGCACAATCCCATTAAAAAAAAAAAAAAAAAAAAAGCCTACGTTGAGATGCAGCAAATCATTTGTCCGTTATTAACCCTGAGCCTGTAATTATGCAGATTGCCATAGATTTTCCCTGGGTGCCTGGAAGTGAGATCCAGGTGTTGTTCTCAGCGTGGCAGGCAGATGAGGGAACGGCCGTGCATTACTGAACTTGCCACATTCATCATGTTGACTGATGGCACAGGGAGTCGGTCCCCAGGTCCCGGTGGTTAATGTAGTGGGTAATTAACTGTCATTTGCCTAGTAATAGGCCGATGATCAATGGTTTATGAGGAAACAAATTCTAATCCAGCGGCTGATAAATGCACGCCAAGGCTGGAGCAATTGAAGTGGTGGGAGAGATGGAGGAGATG
>NW_019525137.1:2125703-2126917 GCF_002814215.2 Seriola lalandi dorsalis
GGGGAGGGGCTCGGGGAAGAGGAGGGGAGGGGAGAGCGAAGCGCTGCTGTAAATAGGTTCACACTGGTTTCAAAGTTTGACCAAAGTTTGTTCAATAGGCAGGTTTGACGATTTAGTTTCAAAAAGGGTCAGTTCACACCAATTACAGAAAAAAAAAAAAAAAAGAAAGATATTTTCTCTCTTTCCATCCAGTGGTGTCTATCCATGCAGGTAGTTTAGGTTTTATCTCCACGATTCCAGCTTCCATCTCAATACAATGCAGCTATTTAGTTTAGTTTATGGTGCTTGCAGGATTGAAAATCGTGTCCCCCCCCGTCACACCGAATAACCCGCAGAGCACACTGAACAACTTTCATTGGGATTATTTCTTTGTTCCCATGAAAACACGCTAATGATTTTTGCACCCGGGTCTTTTTCAGTAACATTCGCTTCAGGTTTGAGTTTTGCTTCGTGGAGTCCTTTGATAATGTCGTCAGGCACAGTAACAACGCGTCACCTCCTCTTGAGTGTGTCGGCTTCAGTGGTAAAACTGCAAACTGCGTTTTTCACACTCATACGTAGTAATTTAGAAAGGTTTTAACGCAGTTTGCAGAGTTGTAAAGTTTGTGTTTGTATTTGACAGAGTCGGTTTGAATGTGGGATATCTTTCCCGTGGAATGATGAATGAACTGGATTCGACCCCAGCAGCAGTTTGAGTTTCCCGTGAACCTTCTTCCTGTGTTTTACTTCCCTGCTCCAGCCGGACGATCTGACCAATCAGAAGGGGTGAACGCCGTCACGTGGTTTTGTAATGATGCACTTTTTGGTTCACTTGAAATATTTCTCTGCGTGAAAGTGAAGCGAAACCAACAAGTTTACGAACTCGTCAGCTGAATCGCACGTCATTGGTGTGTTTTTCTATCAGGTGTCAAAGAGCAGATGTCTGTTTTACTTTCAGCTTTTCTTTGAGCTCTGATCGGTCCGATTGTGATTCAGCGCTGACGGCGTCTTTAAAGCCGCTGGAGTTTCAGTTGCTGTATTTTGTCAGACATGTGAAATATCGACATAAAATAAAATAGCATATATAAATATGTATATATATTCTGAGAGGAGGCTCTGGAAAAATTATTCCACTATCAGACGCGTTTGCCTTGTGCTGTATCTGCGGCTCCATGTATAAAGTCAAGGATAATTCACTTTATTCCCTACACCCCAGTAATCACCAGGGTGGGGGC
>NW_019525137.1:2126967-2136289 GCF_002814215.2 Seriola lalandi dorsalis
GGGGGGAGGCACTGCACACTCAGACTGGGTTTTGGGGTCCACTGGGCTAAAGCCTTGTGGAATAATTTAATTGGTGTCTGTTTTCCTCTCATCAGATAGGTACCACTGAGCTGTACCAGGCTGTAATGCTCAGTCAATGCCTTTTGACTGAGACAAGGTATCGGGCAGCCACTGCCTCTATTCTCTTTCAAATTCAGATTTGAGCAAAGCATGAATTTAAATTTCATGTTGTATCTTCAGCCTCTTTAAATATACATGCTGTCTTGTCAGCGATGGATATGAAGTGTATGTCAAGCCCGCTATTCTACATATGTTATTCTGTTTTTGGGTTTTTTCCAGCAGACCCACAGTTTTAGCTTCCTGCTGGATGTGGCAGACAGCTGCTCCTGTGTCAGCCACAGAGAGACGCGTTGGAAGTTTATATATTTATCACAAATTATTATCCAGGGCTAAAAGCATGGAGTGCCGTGCCCCGGGTTCTTCCACACAAGGCCTCTAAAACCATCATCCTTGAATGGGGCTTTTGCCTGTGCCTTTGAATTCATTACAACCAAACCGTGCTTAATTTTCCTCCTCCCTTGAGAGCCATTAGCGTCTGTAGCATCAAACCGGCGGAACGATGAAAGACGAGTGGCAGGTACGCTCCATCTATCTTCCCTTCCCCACAGGGTGAGCAGGGGCTTCCTGCGTGCAGTCGGTTTGAAGAGCGTTCGCCACACAAGAGCCCAGCAAGCCGGGGGACCGGCTGGGTGCAGACGCGGGGTTGGGTAAACCTCCGAAGACCGTTATCAGCACTTCCTTTCAGCGCAGCTTGTCAGAGACACTAGAAAAATTGTTTGATTTTGAGGAGGCGATGTAAGTATTCCCATAAGTCAGCGCAGGTTAGGAGGTTTAATCATTTAAAGCAGTGGTTAAAGTAGCACAGGAAGGTACGGGATAAATTATGCAGCAAAACAAGTGGATGAGAAGCAGACAGAAGTTTGGAAGTTCTGTTTTTTTTTTTCTTCAGTTTTATCTTATTGACTGGGCCTTTCACATGGATTCCCTTTCCTTAGAAATGCGTGCACTGGCTGTACATACACACACACACACACACACACACACACATATATATTTATATAAATCTTCCCTCATGAAGGTTATAATGTACAGCTTATATTGAAATTTTTTGAGAGGTGTATGATAATTAGTTTGTGGTGCTGTTGAACTGTTCTGCATTATACAAAGAGGTGTGTCTGATATTTAAACCCTGACTGATATAAATGTGGTGGATAAAACACCTGTCTGTATAATGCAGTAAAGTTCAACAGCACCACAAATTACAGTCTCCAAAGTGACCATAAAGTTGAACATGTATATTCAGTCGTTTATTTATTTGTTCAATAGTAGTTTAACATAGTTCCAATACAAAAAGCTTGAAATAAGATTAAAATAGTTATTTTTAATTATCATAAAACTACAATTACAGATATGAAAGTGGAGTAAAGTTCGGCATTGAAATGCATTGTGATGCGCAGTCTGAGAGGAGACGACGACAACACAAAACAAGCAGACGACACACTTCATATCATACATTTAGTTACACGTCACGTTCCTACGGCGACGACCTCTGTCAGAAATCCTGTTGAGCTGCTGTGCTGACTTCCATAGCTTTCACTGAGACTCACACTGTAAACGCAGAGGCGCTGTTACAGGCAAACATATGCTGACAGTGGATAAACCTGTTGTCACAGCTGTGCTAACCGTGGCATTTTTCATTAATGACTTCAAATTGTCGCCATGATGATAAACCGTACGATGTTGGAGTGATGTCTTCTTCCTCTCACGTTGTCATTAATGTGCTGAGTTGTCCACGTGGCCCAGCTTCTTCCTGATCGTCACGTGGGCCTGAACAGCAGAGCGTAGGAGAGCAGTTTCATCCAGTGTCGGTACATGTAAATGGAATGGCGGGAACACACTGTGTTGCTCTCTCTACATAGAGTTTGCAGGTAGCTGGAGTGTTGGATTTCATTTCTGATTTCTTTTTGACATAAAACGTCACTAAACGGTTCAAAAATCTGTTTCTATTTTTTCATGCGTGTGTCATATTCAGATTCAGCCTCAACATAGAAACTATAGTGGAAGGTGTCAGTTTTATGTGATGTTGCTCATATGATGTCACTATGACATCAACGGGTCTTTCCTCTGCCTGTTCTCTGCCCGGGAGACGCGTCACATGTGAAAAAATAAGTGAAATTTGCATTTATTTCCACTGTTCTGCGTCCACGTTAGCCATGAGTTCCTAAGTTTGGACTCTCGAGGGTTGGCGGCAGTGTTGGTCACACAGAGGTGTCGACTGGGAGAACTGGGGACACAGTCAAACAAAGGACCTGGGGCTGGTTGCACAAAACACCTTAGGTTAAGATTTTCCTTAAAGTCTGAGTTAAGAGCGTTCTGTGCAATTGTTTTTATTTTAAGGAAACCTTAAGTCTTTTTTTTTTTTAAATGTTCACTTAACTATTTAAGGTTTTCTCCTCATCTTGGTCTTATACTTAAGGAATCACTTAAAGTCAGTTAAACTTGCACAAAAGACCTTAGCGACCTTAACTAAGGAAACCTTTTAAGAGATTCTGTGCGACGCCCTTAAGTAACTCCCTCAGGTCAGGAGAAATTAAACCTTCAGTGTAATACTTAAGTAGAAAACTTCTTTTCTACTTTAACTTTTGTGCAACCGGCCCCAGGAATCTTAGTATATGAACTTGCATCCCCTGTTTCTGTTTGTAAAAATCAAACGAACCTACAACCATTTAACTGACGGCTCATGAGAACGATCCAGTCAGTCCCACCGTCGCTTCTTCAACAGTGTAGATTTGACGCGGGGAACAAACTCACACCAGAAACTCTGAATGTCTGAACAGCTGAAGGTCATAAGAAGAAGCAGGTCACTGGTTTTTAAGGTCCTGTAGTGGAGAAGGACTAACACACTGCTACTGAAGTCACCGCTGTAGAGGAAGTGGATTTTACAGGAACAAAATACCTCATAACTTAAAGAGTTGTGACCTTGACTTCTGTCCATGTATTACTTGTATATTTTTAATTGATATTATGTTTTGTTGCTGGTGGAACTGGTTAGATAGATGTCAGTATGGCTTCCAAAAACTGTCTGGCTGTATATAATGTAAAGAAAAAGATACCAGTGCGAAACACACCATATGTGAGATGTTCAGAGGCTTATTTACGGATTCAAGAGCTCACCGAACGGGAGACACACACTAAGACACACGAAAACGCTTGGGTGTTCACATATACGAAGACTTTTCGCCCGGAATGCTTTCGGAGCAGAGTGGTGTGACAGTCCCTTCTCCGCGGCGCAGGCCGGCTTAAATTTGCAAGAGATGAGAGAGAAGAGCACGGACGGACACGACGAACAGTGAAACAGAACACCGTTTTGATTCGAGCTGACAGGCAGAAAGCTTAAAACGTTTGCTTTTTTACACAAATGCCCTCCATCATTTATAAGCCGGAGCCTTGAGTGTATGCTATCTGAGAATGATTCAGGTTACTGGAAGACAAGGACGCTCGCCCCCCTGCTCAGCGAGAGGTGGCTGCATTATGACTCTTTGTGTCGTAAGCTGCCATATAAAGTGCTGCTGTTATGCTCACACGCTGAAGCTCATTATCTCACACTAAATCTATCATTTCTTGTTCTTTTTATAAGAGACTTTTTTCTCCTTTTTTTTTATTTATTTATTTTTTTTTTTTTTAGATCAATTACTCGGCTTTGTAAGGAGAGAAATCATCATTTCATCTTTTTCATGTGAAGCGCTTCCGGCAACGCACGTTTGTGCAGAAAAAGAGAAAGGACAAGCAGCACCACAAATGTATCTAAATTTAAAATTGCTCAAAGGAAAAGGCATAATTCTTTTAATTAAGTCAGCGCTAATCCATTGAATCGGCCTTCTGTGTTTACACCCACCTACCATGTTACAAGAGATATCCTTCATTGTCTCGCGGTGTGTTGACAGTGGTCCTTAATTCTGTAGGTATTTATGAGGGCACAATCTATCTGCTTCCTTTGCCTCTGGGAAACATACTTTCTGAAGGTTAATAAACAACCCTGCATATCCCAAGCCCTGAGATCATTTATCAGATTGCGATCTCTTACAGAGTCTGAGAGTGGCATGCCGTTTTATCATTTTAACAACGACGGCTAAAAGTGCCTCAAGAAGTCCGCCTAATAGGTTATTTTGTTATATGATTTCGTTATCAGATTTTTTTTTTTTTTTTTTTTCCCCTCATTGCTGGCCTGGTCTAGGTCGCTGTGTAGTAACAGACCTGAATCCCTAATGAATACTCACATTAATGTCCCCGGAGCAGGCGAAGAAATAATAGGGTCCTCCCAGGGCAGCAGTGCTGGCCATGTCGCATCTATTTCTATGGCACAAGCTGTGGCCCTGCTATTTTTTACTGTGGCTGCTGCAGCCCGGACTCTCTCCTGCCTATTTCTGTAACTGATTAAGAGCCACTCTCTCTCTCTCTCTCTCTCTCTCTCTCCGTCTCAGCAGTGCATGTTAGTTTGTTTATCACAATCTCTTTGACAGCTGTCACTCTCGTGCTCAGAGAAGGAGCAGCAGAAGCAGTCGTACTCCTGCTGTTCTGTCTGGTGTGTATCCGGGGATTATGGGATGTAAAGGTGGGGACATAGTGGTGGGTGGAGTCGGATTTCTTCAAGATTCTTCAAATGTGCTGTGTTTATGTTCACAAAGTCTGGACTATATATTAATAATAATAATAAATGCATTCCATCCACTAGGATATGTGTTCTTGGAAAATAATAATAATAATAATAATAATAATAATAAATAAAGCACTTTTCCAAACCCACGTTACAAAGTGCATTAAAACATGCAGGACATAATTAAAACAAGCAATCAATTTTAGTGCAAATAGACCAAAGGCAGTGTCACCAGAGAGAGGGTGATCAGTAAAAATCAATACAACCAAAAAGAATTCAAATGAAGTCAAATGAAATAAAGTCAGGCAAAGCTCTACGATAACAGTACGTTTTAAGAAGAGAAGAGAAACATTTAGGATAAAAGAGTCTGACCTGAAAAAGTGACATCTTGTCATTTTTATTGCTTTTATTAAAAATTAATGGACTGAAAAATCTCCTAATGTGTTTTAGTTTGAGGCTTTCTTCAGAGTAGATATTAGAGCTGCACAATTAATCAAAATATAATCAAAATCACAAAATGGCCAAGAGCAATATCCAAGTCTCTGAGCTGCAATTTTTTTTTTTGATAAAAGGTAAAATGTGTCACAACATTGTTGTGCATTGTTTGCACCATAAGCGTTGTGGTGCTGCAGAGACGCCCCGGCCTACAAATCATATTCTCCAGATGTAAAGGAACATGCTTGTTTGGTACAAGAACAAAAATCACATCATCATTTTTTTTTTTTTTTTTCAGTGAGAACGAAATAAAAAAAAAAGACCATTCCAACTGAAATTGCATTTTTTTTTTTTTGCTTATCCTGCAGCCGGTAGATATGACAGCTGTGAACTTATTCCTGTGAAATGACATATAATAAAATCAAAAGTCAATGGCAAAACACTTGCACTTGTTTATCTAGGAGATGATCTAAGAGCAACACCTTGTGTTCTACGGTCGTTTTATGTGGCCGATATGTCAGATTAAAGGAACAGTCCTTCATTTCACACATGATTTATGGAAACTCTGCGTACGCTTGATTGTTTTTCATAGACAAGAGTCAGATGAGAAATTCACCACTGGACACAAGTAAAGGCTCATTTACACTCCCTTCAACTGATGTAACTGTTACTGGACACGTGGTGTTTATGTTGGCATGGAGGTTGAGCAAAAGTAAAGTCAGCGTTGTAACCTCTCCTCCTGTGTGGTCGTGTCTGGCCTGAATTATTGGCGACACTGCCCCCCCGCGATTCCCGGTGGTACTGCAGCTGTTTCATATTTCAGCTTAAAGAAAACAGAAGGCTACGTATCTAACGTTAGCACAAATGAGCTTCAAGTCTGGGCGGTGTTTAGCCTAGCTTAGCACAAAGGCTGAAAGCAGCGGTTGTTTTAATTTCACACTTACGGTTCTCGGTTGTTACAAGGTTCAACAACAATATAGAACATATAAAATAACAACCTCGCAGACTGACGGTTTTTCCAGGGAATAACTTACATCATATATCTTCTTTGTGTTTGTGTGTGGTTCAGGTTGTTTGGTGTAACAGGGAACTGCGCGGCCTGCAGCAAGCTCATTCCAGCCTTCGAGATGGTCATGAGGGCCAAGGAGAACGTCTACCACCTGGACTGCTTCGCATGCCAGCTCTGCAATCAGAGGTGAGCGATTAGACCACACCCCTGCTTCCTCTCCCGTACCTGCGCACAGGCCAGATGGCCGGTCAGGGAAGCGCAATGGCGGCACAGTGAATCCCAAGTGCGGCTCGTAGTTGAGGAAGAATCCCACAGCTGAGATTCATCACTCTAACCAGTGACCAAACAGACACATCCGACGCCTTAAGGACACCTGCTGCTCCCAGCGCAGTGATTACCGTCCCCGCAAACGCTACTGTACAGTGTCAGCCTAGAGCTACGGGCGCAGTTACATTGTCCCTACATATGTTTCCCATCAGTCTTCATTACTGGGCCTCTACCTGCATCAGGAGGTGGTCAGAGATTTCAGGACACTGTTTCTTACCACAGCACCAAAGAGGGAGCAGTTTGGAATCCCTACCCTGCAACACATCCGGCCTCGGTGCTGATAATATTCAGGATTGTTTTAAAACGCTGTTGCATTCATAGTTAAATTTTAATTTAATTAAATTCAGATAGTTTTAAGTGCTTTTATTGTTTTGTCCACCCCATTTCCATACATATTTTAATTTTATTTAGTATTTAATTTCTTAATTAAACTTATTTTTACTGTGAGAACTGACTCTTAAAGTGCCACAAGATGCTAACGCAACAAAAAAGACACAATCCCTCACAGACTCCCCACCCACAAACACTGATGGGCCCAGTCCCAGTGTCCACCCTCACAGACTCACAGACTTTGAGGTGCTGTCAAATTATCAAGTGCAGGAAGTCTCTATTGCAGACGTTTTTGAGCCCTTTATGCACACTTTCCACAAGTCCGCTTTTCTGCAGACTTTGGCCTGGGGAAATTACCCATAGTTCATAGCGCTGTGAGGTTAAACACGGGGTTACCAGGGGACGCCCAGAAGCATTAGAAAAACCTGTAAACAACTGCCATGAACGGAAAAAAGACAAAGATAGAAGAAGAACGGTTAATAAACAAGCATGAAAGGAAGGAACCAAAATATTAATGTTAGAGGGAAAAAAAGACGTTTACATTTAAATAGAAACACATTCAAAGCTGTGTGGAGTTATTTGTCCTGTGATGAAGACAAAGACAGTTGTAGTGTTAAAATACAGAATTTAACTCCTTATCCATGTTGCATTCACCGCTGGTAGTCGAGGCTGATGAGACCCAATCAGGGAGCGACCGTGGGAGTCTACGTCCACTCTCGCCCGTCCAGACTAAAACACAAAGTTGGAGTTCTCGAACTAAAATGGGTCCAGCAGCGTTTCCAAAAGTATCGCGTGGACGGGAGGAGACGCCTGGCTGCATCCTACTGCCTCTCAGTCTCTATCCAAGACCAGTAGTCACATTGCTGTCATGGAAGACTGTCTGGGAACTAATGACCAAACCGGAATGTTATCAAAGGTTTTATGAAGGTTACAGGAAACACTATCCAGCAGAGAACCTTAGGGGAACGTCAGGAAGGTTACGCGTTGGCTTGGTTCCTGTGTTTCTCTCATCTTTTTTCCCCAAACTCCACTTTGTTGCAGACTACACACACACACACACACACACACAAAGCAGACACATTGTGCATGCTAAAGGCAAAGGACCCGGTTACGCACAATTAGCACTCGGTTATTGTCTTGCCACTTCAGCCGGCTGCACCAGACAGCCTCTCCTAATGGAAGCAGTCAGCTAATCTTCATCAGCCAGGCCCAGGCAGGCCAACTCTGCTCTCCCACATTAAAACCCATTTAAGCGCGAGCAAATCTTTCTTTTTACATTAGGGCAGTTGCTGAACTGTTGAATAAAATCGACGTCAGTGTGTTTCACGTGGTCCGCTGCGGCTCTGCGAGCGCCGTTCAGATGCCCATCACAATTTCACCGGGACGAGGCCGAGATTTATCGCGTGGCACCGGCTTTAATTGAAGCTGTTCCTCGCCTCTGACTTTTGTTTTCCATTTTAGTTCTTTACATTAGTGGAGCTGGGGGGAGGGGGGGGGGTTACCTGTGCAGAAATATGACTTTAAGGCCAAAAAAATAAATGAAATAAGATGATGTGATGATGAAGATTATTTTGTACCACTTTAAAATAAAACAACCTTAATAAAGGATTTATAAATGGTTTATAATGAGGTTATTCATTTGGTTGTTAACACTTTATAAATAATAAGCAAACAATGATAAACAAGTAATAACACAGTTTTCATACATTGATGCAGGCTCACTATTTGGCAAACTCAAGCTGATGCTTACTACTCAGTAATCTTACTAATGAGTTACTACCATTTATAACTGGTAACAGGAACCTTATAGTAACTCATTAATAAATGATGATGTGTCTTATGTGTCTCACTAATGAGATATGAGGCTGAACAGTACAGATACATGTGGGCTCACTATTTGGCAAGAAACAGGTCACTGTTACCCTTTTTATCTGAGGTGTTATAACAGCCTATAAATGATTTATAAAGTGTTAAGAAGCTGATAAAGGATTTATGAATGGTTCATGACTAGTTCATTAATAAGGGGAATCTTATTGCAAAGTGGTAGCGATTCTTTTTATTCCCTCTGTCTGTAAATGAGACAACAGGGAAGTCAGCCGACTGGCAGGAAGTTTTATGCCACAGTAAAGATGTCACCTCTGAAGTAACGAATCCAACATTTATGACAGCATAAACAGATGCAGTTGTGATGCGTTCTCTGCGATGACCACGTCACTAAATAAGTTGAGTCTAAGTGGGTTTCTCAACATTTGTGTCCTGATTAATAGAATGACCTTTAGACACTTGCTCAGCCTCAGCCTGCGATCTATCAGGAGATCTCACTTAAGATTCCCTGAATAGTTTCTCAGCATCTTGTTGTAGCCGTCCTGGAAATGGGCTTCTAGTTCTTTGTCTGGCATACCGATCTGCCGCCTTGTTCATCTACACCAGCTCACCCCTAACCCCCCCACCACCTCACCCAACCCCTCCCCTCTTGTTTCCCAGCCTCAAACAAACATGAAACGCCA
>NW_019525137.1:2136309-2137225 GCF_002814215.2 Seriola lalandi dorsalis
ACCCCACCCCACCCCACGGGCCCTTCGATAAAGCAATCTAATCCATCTCACAAATGGCCCAGAGATTTCTCTGCGGAAAACATTGTCATAAAATGTGAAATCTGATAAACAGAGCAGGCAATCACGAGGTCACCGGGGGTCACGCCGTGTAATTATCCACCGCTCCTGCAGGTCAGCCGCAGCCCATGTTGGCGTTTGAAGGTTGAATTGCTACAATCAGAAGTATGAACACACACACCATAAACACACACACACACACACTTACTCGCTCATGCATCCATCCAGCTTTGTGGGTACTTCCGTGCTACTGTATCCCACAGAGCAAGAGCAAGGAACCCAGACCCAGTGATTATTCAGATTTCATCAGGGACAGGGTTCAGCTCTTATTAAGGGGCCTTGCTTAAATGGTGACTAATTAGTGCAGGGCTGCGGTGGACAGACCGTCCTGGTAGCTGGGATCATGACCTGCAGCTGCTTTCTTGTTCTCTTCCATCATCACCATCAAATTGTCACCGATCTCTTTTTTCTTGCCACGACAGAAGGCTTCAGAATGAGATAAATGGAACGGAGCCTAAACAGTTATCTTACTTGTGTATCTGCCAGAGCACAAAAGAACCCCCCCCCCCCCTTTCTTCACTCTGTGCATGACTTTGAAATGGTATCAAGCTGAGAGGAGTGAATAGCTCCTGTCCCTGGTCTATCAGTGAAAATATAGGATCCTACATTGGCTCTGATTGCTCATGTCTGCACCCACTGTGGCCTTACTCTGTTAAACTGGACATAAATCTACCGTCGTGACCTTCCCACCAGTCAGACCTGTTATTTTCCCCACCTGAGCTGGGGAACGGAAGCAACGGCGTGGTCTTAGAGCCAAAGGGGCGGGGAGCTGGTTCTGAGGAATGGGGGGTGTCGGTGA
>NW_019525137.1:2137245-2224666 GCF_002814215.2 Seriola lalandi dorsalis
GGGGGGTGTTGGGGGAATAAGGAAAGTGATATGAGACTCCATCCAGCAAGCAGTTAGCCACAGATCAGCCCTGGGGGACAGCTAATCGATGGGGCTGTCGTCCAGCCTCATCATCTAGCCAGTGCTGGCCCAATTTCCCCCTGATGAGCTGGAGGCCACAGTCTAGGGAGGCTGGAGGAAGGTTAGAGTAGAGGGGAGCAGGATGGGTGACAGTGCAGGGGAAGGTCAGTGCTGATATAGGGAGGAGGCTCCATGCTGGAGCTTTGAAAGGAGAAACTGACACCAATTGGGTTCAGCACAGCTAAGCTCAACCACTGGTGCCTTGTATGTCACGAGTTAGGCTTGTTAGACAGGGGCCTAATAGGCAATAAGGGACACAGTTGTCACTTTGTGTATGATTGGTGTTGAGGACTCAGAGCCTGTGCAGCCAGCCTACTAGAGAACACAATTCAACGATGTAATCCTGCACTGTGGAGAAAAATCACAAAGTAAAAATGACAAAATTTATACAAATAAATGTCAATTTTTCTCTAGAATACTGTTTCAACCGATAACTAGTGCATACATTTTTAGCTTTCTGAATCAGTGGCCACATCCTTCAATGCCTGCATTTTATATCTGACCTCATCAAAATGGAGTAGTGTGCATGTTATTAGTTTATAATTAAAGGTCCCATATCGTATAAAATGAAATGTCCATGTCTTTTTTATTATAAAGCAGGTCTAGGTTCTATATTAATACTGTGAAAGTATCAAAGCGCTCAGTCCACAGAGAAATGCACACAGCTGGTTTTAAGGCTCAGTGTCTGAATACAGGCGGAGATGTAAAACTACATTGAGATGATTTTTGATTCTTAAAACCACAAATATATCTGTCTTATGGATTAACACTTTAAATAAAACACAGGAGAAATAAAATATTTTAAAAAAACAAAAAAAGTCAAATATTGGACCTTCAAGTTAGATTTCTTTAGGGGCTGCTCCTACATTTTGAATAGCCCAGCCAAATTAAATGTGGATGTGAAATATGAGGCAGCGTTTAAAATGGGATAGAAAAATTTTTCTGAATTCTTGGACTATTCTATGATTTATGCTTGTAACTACAGTGATTGTGTATTGGGCTCTGTGCCACTATCTCACAACTGACTCTTTTGAGTTTATACTCTGACACAGCAGGGTCATATTAAAGAGGAAGGTGCAAGAGGCTAACACATCTGTGGGTACTGAGCATCTTAGATGGAAACAGTAATAACAAAACACAACAGCAGTGGATGTTTAGCCCCAAAGATGGAGATAAAATAAATAAAAGCATGTCAATCTCCTCCATTTCAAATGTGAAATCATATTCTCTACGTTACATTCCCCTGAAGAAAACCCATCTTCAACATGTCCTTGTGCTGCTGCCGTTTGGTTGCCCAGCAGCGATCTGCCAGAGAAGATTTACAACATACTGTTACAATTAAGCATCAGTGTCATAGGGCCAAGTGTTTCTGAACCTGTATGCATACTATCAGTAATTAGATTTGGTGCAGTTGAGACTATTTTCTCTCTTTGACAATCTCCCTGTTTTCTTCATTTGAGTGGAAAGTGAATACTCTAGTTAACACGAGCCCCCGAGGCAACTCGCTGGCATCGCAATACATCTTTTAAGTGTGTGCCTGTGGAAGCCATTCTTTCACTTCCTCCTACAACAATAGGTCTCTAAAGACTCATTAGTCACAGTCACCTCTAAGTAAAGGAAGATGGAGGGAAGAGAGTGAAGGCAGCGCAGGTAGAGGGGAAGAGAGCACCAGCAGAAGCCAACTGACTGTAAAAGTGGAAACCATGATACGACTGCACACCATATTATTATATATACTATATTTGTAATAACAGATGTGATGATAAGGGAGACCGTTAATGAAGGCTGGGTCATAGCCTATGCTGCTATGCTATGATGAGTGCTGAGCATGTATGATTTGCGAAAATGTAAAAACAATGAGAACTACATGCTGAGGTGGGGGACAGTCTCCAGATTTCAACCTAAGGTCGCACCAATTTGAGATTCTGAAACAGCATGTGCAGCATGAGTAAATCCCGCAAATGAACTAGTTCAGAAGATACTGTATGTCTTTCAGAAACATATAAAAAGGGCCTAAAGGGAACAACTGTTTGTAATGTATCTGTTTTCAATGGCCACACTGGAAGAGAGTGGGTTAAAAAAAAAGCCTGGCATCATAAACTGAGACATACAAGCGCTGAGATGTGTTTACAATTTGGAATAATGGTCCACACTTTCAGTAGCGAGCCTGATTCCAAACCTCTGAATCAGCCCATAGCAAAGTTCCTTTTGAACATTTACATAGATCTGGTATTGTGCTCATTAACTACCTTCTCCCCCAGTGGGATTAAAAACAGGTATGTCACTCTCTGTTGCCTGAAATCTGAATAGCAAGTTTGGCAGCTGTGCATTATTAAGAGGAGCTGAATTCTCCACAGAGGTGTCCACCTCTCCAAAAACAAACAGACCTGGAGATTAAAACCAGTACAAACATTGATTAAAGCAGTTTCACACTTAAAGTGTTTCGCCGATGCTATATGGGGGACACAGGACGTCAGGGAAGAGCTGGAGCTGAGATTGATGCTACCCTTTGTGTAGATTGTTTCTCTGATAACTTATGAACCAGATGTTCAGGAGGTTTTTACCAGCAGCTGAATTATCCACAGAGGTGTCCTCCTCTCCATAATAAACAGACCAGGGGATTAAAACCAGTAGAAATACTGAATAAAGCAGTTTCACTTTAAAAATCAGAGATTTACTGGCGCTCTTCAGTGACACAGACAGCTCAGCTCCCAGCTGCTGGAGACGTCCTCTCCTAACATTTCCTCAGCTTGTTTTTCTGATAACTTCAGATCCAGACGTCCGATGACTAAAGTCTTTTATCAGGTTCAAATGTATAGTTGAACCACAACACTGACATATGGTCAGAGAGGACATGATGTCATTGACAGGCGACCAAATGAAACAGACCGTTACCATGATTAAAATCACAGATTTCTCTGGTTTGAGAATTGATAGAAACATTTGGGATAATGTAAGAACACAACTCAAAACATATAGAACATAGGTCCAGTCATTTTTAGATGTTTTAATGTGGAAAAGTTACAGATTATTACTTTAAAACAACATATTTGTCAAAAAAATATGACATTTTCAAGGTTGGCAGGATGCGAATTACACTTCATTCACTCAGTTAGAGCGAAGAGTCTGACTAAGTAAACATATATATGTAATATATATATATACATATATATGTGTGTGTGTGTGTGTGTGTGTGTATTCACATGAAATAAAATAAAGTGCTAGAGCAAATCTAAAATAAGATAGGACCTTAGAAATGACTGGGTAAAGCAAATACTTTAATTAAACTTTGTCTGATGATTTGATATCCTGTGTAAATGCTAAGCTTTGCTATGCCTTTCCTTTTTAATCTGAATATTTCTATTTATTCAGTGGAACTCGATAACTCTCCACTGAAAACTGCACTAAAGTTTAAAGTGGACAAGTCAGACTTCATTGCAGTTTTTATAGGCTAATGCTGCAATCTAATATAGTATCATTATGTCCTTATTTTTTATATCAGCAGTGAGCAACACAAACTAGCTGATATTCCATTTTCTATTAAAAGTCTATAGCAGCTGCAAACCAATACATCAGCATACTCTAATAGAGAGCTATATAGAAGATGTACCCTGCAAATGTTTTTAAGAAAGTGGAAATACTAGGGCATCACAAGGTCTTTCATTAGACATGCCTGTGATGGGCCCGGTGTAATATCCTCATCATAATTGGTGCACATATGTCACATATGCTGTTGACATTTCACCGAGCAGAAACAATTTGGCTGTGTGAAATAAGTGCAGGGCAGGGATACGAGCTGTGAGAAGAACAGGGAAGGAGGAAGAGAATGACAAAGAGAGAGAGAGAGAGAGAAAGAGAGAGACAGTGCTGCTAGTGGAGAGAAGGTTTAAAAAATAAAAGGGAGATAAAGCTAAAATGGGAGTGGACACGGTGTCAGTAAAGACGGACACTAATAGATTCTGGGAGAGAACATGTCATTTAAACAGGACGTTTTTATTAGAGTGAGTGACACCATTCTGTGAGACATGGCTTTGCCTCTGCTGGCTGTGTCAGACAGCTCAGATGAATGGATATCAGTTGTCTATGTTTAGTTTGCTAATAAAGGCTTGAAAGCGTCCTGGCGTTCAAAAAAATTATGCAGTGCAGGCTAAATCTTAGCTAATGCAAGCTAACCGTGAGTTGAGTTGCCGAGTTATACAGTTTTATAATTCATCAGGATTTAGAGAAAAAGCATCTGCTCATTATGCTGCTATTCGCCTGTGTTATATCGTCGGGCAATAAAAGAAATACCTTCATTTAAATTAAATGCCCTGACTTTAATAAAGAGGTTTTGGCATTTCTTCTAGGCTTTAAATAATCATTTAAGAACATAAAGATTTACAAAAAAATATATTGGAGCTCTTACATGTCATTAAAAACGTACTTATTTTTAGGTGGACACAGGATTTAGGCTTTAAACCCAGCTTCCCTTGTTCTGTAAGCAGAAATATTGATAAAGAAAACTGTCAGTTTGACTGAGATAATTCACTTCAAAATTCAGCTTTAAAACACCAGCAGGGCGAAGCTGCCAAGCCTCTCACTGGCCCAGGCATTAGTGGGTGTAGGTTTAAAAAGTTCTTCCTAATGGGATGATCACGAGTTTCCCTGGACACAGCTTCCAAGAGTGAGTCCAAAAGGTCCACTTCATCCTGCCAACCTTCCCAGCACTACTGGAAATGAATGGTCTCCCAGCCTCCTACCTTTATGTACTTTATCCTCATTTCATCCTTTAGATTCCATCCGTTCGTGAATTCAAAAAAAAAAAAAAAGAAAACTTAAGCGCTGCAGCTTTACATCAGATTTCTTTCAAAATAAATGTCATCTCTTCCCTCAGAACGTTTGGCTTTATTTCAAGAAACACACCATTCTCACACTTTTCAGTATTTTGTGCCAATACCTACGGTGCATTTGAATCCTGCTAATTGGTCCCAGGTGGATGTAACAAATCATGCTCTCAATCTGCCCTGCAGCCCTGAATAAATGCTACAAACAGCCCGGGCTTGTCAGGTAGCAGAGCTGCATCCATTGTGTGCAGCTCCCAGCACTGAACTCAGCAGCCTTGACATCCAGGGAAGTCAAACGGAGGCGAGACTCACTGTCCCCGCTCTCATCCCCCACCCCAGCTCCCCCCTGGTAAACACTGGCACTGCTGCTTTTCCGACCTTGTCCAACCTGCACATTGAGGGAGATAAGCAGCCCTCAGGACAATACAGCGAGAGTTACCACTCTTACGTGTTCAACATAATCTCCACTTGGTGCTGTGCTAAAAGGTCAAGCGTAACTGTGGGCCCCCCTGGCTGGAGCAGGACAGGATTGCCGTGGTCGGTGGGGGTTTCTGTAGTAGCTGCAGGTGGAAAGGAACCCTGGCCCGAAACAGAGATAATTCCATTCGTATACACCGGAGCCCCCCCCCCCTGCCCCTCCACTCAAACTAACAACCGCCCCCCAAGCCCCCATCTCCCCCCTTGTAATTGAGTTGACTCTTTCCTAGAGGAAACTCCTTGTCTGCACCGTTGCAGCTGAAGGGGGGGTTACGCCATCTATGGTAGAGATTTTGCACTATAGCCAGAAAGCTACCGCTGCAGCCGGCTGGGCCTGCTAGCCTACAGCTCAGTACTAATGATGAGATTCTAGCTTTGATGCTTATGTAAACCCCCCCCCCCCCCCCCCCTCTTCTCTCTCTCTCTCTCCTGTCTCTTTGTGTGGTGCAGGTTTTGTGTGGGAGACAAGTTTTTCCTGAAGAACAACATGATCCTGTGCCAGACAGACTACGAGGAGGGGCTGATGAAGGAGGGCTACGCTCCCCAGGTCCGCTGACCCTCGTAGGCCAACACGGAGGGAGAGGAGGAGGAAGAGGAGGAGGAGTGGGAGAAAGAGAGATACCGAAGGAGAGCTTGCAATCACACAACAAAAAGCACTATTGCCTCCTGTCCATCTCCTGTCCCCCACATGTACATAACTAAGCAAGCCTCCCTGGGCGGGGACACGTTCTGCTGTACAAAATAGCCATAGAGACGCCAGTGTGGCAGGGGAAGGCCCTGGAAGCAACAACAAACTACGACTATGAAAAAAAATAGTTTGTCCATTTCTTTGTTTGTGACTGACGGATGCTGCCTCGTTCCTTCTGGCCAACAAACACCGGCTTCAGAGCAATTTCTAACCAACAGGTGTTCCCGGTTGTTGGAAAATAAAACAAAAAAAAACAAAAAAAACACACACCCAAAACCAGACTTGTCTCATTTTACCTGACAAGGACAGACAGTGTCCCACCTGACTGCACAGTCCAACAGCTTCTACTTGAATCTAAAATACACTGAGGTATTGTCAATCAATGTAATTTTGCGATGAAGACCTTTTTACTGTATGATATCAGATTAAAAACACAGTGAATGTAAAACTGAAGAGCGGCAAAAATTAACGCCTTTGGATGACTGATTTGTTGCTGTGTGTGTGCGCGCGTGTGTGTGTGTGTGTTTGTGGATCCCTCTTCAGGATGAGGACTTACCTGCGTTGCAGTCTCACAAGGCTTGGTCTGGTCCATATAGTCCTTTCAGAACCTTAGGATTCCAAAGCTGATCACAAGGGTGTCGACATTGCAACAACGAGTCACAAAGCTGCGTTCGCCAACGGGCAAACAGTCAGACTTTGTGACATAATCAGTGCTTTTCTATGGATGGATGAAATCTCTCACCGCTGCGTCACTCAAACACCATTGAGCCGTTGTACTGTTGACCCTTGAGGTTTGTTTTTATGGTTGCATCACTCCATAATCGTCACGTAAAAGTATGATTGGCTGTTTCGAATGTGTAAATAGGAAACTGTGTTGATAGTACACTACGTCAGATGTTATGTTTTCAGCTTGCTTTGCAGCCCCCAAGTGGCCCAAAAAAAAAAAAAAGAAATCAATTAAAGCAGCTTTAAACGTTATGGACCAGACTGCGGCTGTGTGAGACTTCTTCAATGGGGTGACGAGAGTCAGTTCCATTCCTAAAATGCATTCCGTCAGAGCTACTTTCAGCAGTATTTGGGCAACCTGGGTTTGGACTACGACTCCAGACTCTGTTCTTGTGAAGGAAGGCTGTGTATTTTTTGCTGGAAACAGTCTTTCTATTTATTAAAACCTTGCTTTCACACTGGTCTGAACTGAAATACGGGGAGGTTCTCACGGAGACAGGTTGTTGTAGCGATTGTAGGGGTGTAGGGATCGGTCTGGGATGGTGGGGGGTTGGTTACTTTTTTGTACACTATTTATTTGATAAGCATTCAGTGTATCACCTGTTGTCCAAAGTTTGGCATTGTTTGACATGCTGGTACTTGAATCCAATTGTTGATTTTCTCAATCACTGGTTTATGACGGCTCTGTAATTTTCAGCACAGCTCTGGGTTCAGTTAACTGCTCTCTCCAACAGGTCCGTCACATTAAGACGCGGTCACCTCGACCACGACGCCGCCCTGCTGCAGAGCAGTTACATCCTTTTCAAAAACAAACAAACCATTGATATTTCTATATTAAATTATCAGCATCTGAGCGTGTGCGACAGCGCTCAGCACCATTTCTTAGCTGGAAAAGAAAAAGATCCTTCTCTAATTTGTAAATTATGGGTGTACATAAAAGAAATATTCATTTTTGCTTGCTATTGTACAATGATTTCTTTTTATGTGTCATCCAGCATGAGATGTTTATTTTTAGGACAACGCTTGTAAATACTGTAATTGTAATAATTTTAAGCACAAATGTAATACAGTTTTATTGTGTTACCAGTTTGTGTGGTGTCTCTTTTCTCTCATTCTTATGTTTTTCTTTCAATAGTTGTATAAGGCTGAGATTTACATCTGGAGAAAGTTTGCGCTTTCATATTTTATATATCCATTTATAAGTCACTATGTTTACTGAAGCAGCTAAGGTTAAGCATCGAGCTCAGGAGCACAGCTTTGCATGCGAGCCAGCCGCCTGAAAGAGCCTGTTCCCCGTTCATTACCCTAACCAGCAAAGCATGTTGCAGCCTATGATATATGATTGATCTAAAGTGCAATCATTTCCTCGGCTTATTGTCTCTCTGCTGCTTGTAAAATGCCCCTTTTTTTTTTGGGCTTTTTGGTTTCGTTAAAATGAGAGGGAGCTCACAAAACATCAGAGTGAAGAGCCTTGGTTCCAGGGTTGAAATTTCCCATTCAAATGAGATCTTCACGCATTTTTCAAATCCATCTTTTGTTCGGCTCTAAAAACACAATAGGCTTTCATCTTGTCAGAGTAAAAAGTGGATTTTCTATTTTGGTACTGTCATGTGTCACACATGGAACAAGAGAAGAAAAAAAAAAAAAAAACCAACACTTCATTTATACTTTGCCATTAGCCGACTTCAAGAAGGGGTGCCATCTATCTCCTCATGGGTTATTTCAACTAATTACCTGGATTTCAATTTAGAATCATCTGGAATGTCGAGGTAAAACATTTGGATTAAAGTTATTGCTCTCATTAGTGAGGTGCTTCTAAAGTGCCCTGTGAAGTTTGTCGACACCACATTACAGAGCATAATATCCAGGCCAATTAAGCTAATTGAATTTCCTTATCCACAGACACAAAGAAGAGAGAGAAACTCTTTGATTAGGCTCAAGCTGTTGAAAGTCCTTTAGTAGATGAAAACACTCTGAGTAGATGGAGATTACAGCCTAGTCAAATTAAAAGAAAGTGTGGCAACCATATGAAGAATTCCACTAACGGCAGACATGTGTCATGTGCTATTATGGCTGAACAACCCCAGACTCAGATGTTAACTCCTGAGTCCTGCTGCTGATAATGTGACATCATTACTGCCATGTTGTCCGTGGTCACAGGGATGATGCAACGCAATGTGATGGCCGTCTGCACCATTAGAACACACATACGCAGCTAAATAGGTAGTGTTTCTGTGAATCCTGAGAAAACATGTCTTTTGTTGGCTTAAGAGAAGTTCACTATAAGCATTTACCAATATATAATAGATGGTGTAATGAACATTATGAGAGAAGCAATGTTTTCATGACTTAATAAATTACCCAAATCTGCTCTATTTTCCTTTAAAAAAAAAATGTCTTCTACCTAACCTTAAATGCTATGTTCATCCAAAATCTAACTTCCTGCAAGTGGTACATCCAAATATTTTAGAGAGGGAGATATTCACCTCTGAGCGTCAACAATACAGGGGAGGTAAAAAAAAGAAATTTGGTCCAAAGTATCGAGAAATTCCATTTAAAATATTCACAGCAACATCTTTTTTTCTGGGATAATCTGGATACACTGGACAGAACACACCGCCCGATACAATAATACAGCTGCCTCTGATACAGTGATTAATCAATAAATCACTTTCAGTTATAGGTCTTCAATTCTTTTACTGAACAACTGCACATTATTGCATCCGCAACATTTTTTACATCTGTCTCTGCTGGTTACTTCCCAGATTGCACTTCTACGTTAAGCTAATTAATCACTCTGGCTTTACTGCCACCTTGTGACCTCTATTATTAACTGTATCTAATTTTGTAATTTACAATACAAACAAATGAAATATTTAACTGTTTTAAATTGTATGAATTACTGTATCAATGACCTAAAAGGTACAACCCCCACCCCCTCTCCCATGAAGACACTTTGTAAAGGATGTAGGACTTGATATAGTGCCATCTGATGTGCAGTACAGGATCTCAAGTCCATCGCTTTGAGAGAACAGTTCCTTTATTATCCCAGTTTTCCAAATCCGGCTTGTTGTCTCTAAAAAGTACCAGATGTCCCTATTTTAGGAAAGTGGAGCTTGGTGTCTCTCCGGTATCTCAGCTCCAGTAAATACTCCCTCTTCCACTGATTCCAGAAGTTGTTGAGGAGACCCTGCTGATATCTCTATCTACAGGTCAGCTCCTCTTCGTTGGAGTTGGAGGCTTGACTGGCAGCATGAAACGGTTTAGGTAGCAAGGAGGAAAGTTGCCCATCAGAAGTGAAGCTGGTGTCTGAGGCGGGGGTTCTTCCTGCTCATTATAGACAAAGGTGAGCAATCTTGAATTGATTGTTGCCTCTGTCTCCACCAATACGAAAGCTCCTCAAAGCTCAGGGAAGCGTTTCTCAAACTCCTTCACTGATTGGACCAGTCTTTCCCAAAATCCTCCTCTCCAAGTGTTTTGTAGAGCAATGTACTTTGATGAGATGCCTCTTTGAGAAAAACCTTTGAGGTGAGGTCTTGATCAACTCGTTTGAAGCCTTGTGCCTTGTAAGAATAGACAATGACGCCTTGTCTGGTATATCTTGAATGCTAGGAGGATTTTCATTGTTGACTGGTCCCACACCAATTCCAGGTGCACTGGGTCACAGCACAGGTGAACAATGCTATGTGCTCTTGGTCTTGACATAAAGTGAAGTCCACTCCAATAATTCCAATGGGAGGTGATTCTGTAATCCAGACTCTTGGTAGGGGTGAACTTACTCTGAATCTCTTAGGAGGTCCTTTTTAACGTTTATCAGACTCGAGGGTTACAATACTTGTCTCTTAAGAGTTGCGCTATAAGTGTCTCTCATACCTGAACACATCACCTGGTCATGACTGTGTTTGAGCAGTATTCTGGATAGTCTGTGATTGGAAGGCAGGATCCATGGATGCTTCTCACTGAGGCTGAACAGAGACTAAACCATAATTTTTCATCAATAGACGGTTTCTGGTGTCTGTCTTTGTGGATGTTTTGTACGGCTTGCATTGCACTCATTTTTCTTTGAAAACCTTGATTTTGTGTTTACAAAAACTGCTGTCTGTCAGCTTCTGACAGATCCTCAGCTGTCAGCTCTCCTCGCCTCTTTTCTTCTTCCTTTGAGCAAGAGTTGTTGATAAATTGTTTGATCCAGGCTGTGACACTGAATACAGCTTTCAGTTTACTGTAATTCTCCAGCTTGAATAAGGGAATGTTGTGATGTCTCTTCTGTGTTATTCAGCTGGACTGTGACATTGCTTGACCCAAGCTCAGCCTTTATCTCCTCCTTATAGAGCTCTTCATCAGATGGCTCTGGCTGCACTGTTTTTCAGTTTTGAGACTGTCTGACCTCTTGTGATGAGATCAGCTGGGTAAAACCTTCCACTAAAATGTAACCAGGTTTCTCGTGCAATCTATGAATTAATCTCCACCACATGAACAACAAACTGTTTTCAAGGTGAGTTACTTAATGGGTGCTGCTCTTCACTTGGACATGACTAGTCTTGTCACAGTTTTTCCTCAAGCTCTCTTTCCTTTGAGATATGCTACTGCACTACATGCATTCTCACTTTTATTAGTAAACATGAGGAACTTGACCTTGTCCATTTTGCACTTTATCAGTTCCATGCCACCTTGGGTTGACTATCAGATTCAGCTGAAGCAGTTCTGTACACTATTGCTGCGATTATTGAGGGAGGTCCTTGGGAAACTCTTAGTGTATATGGCACCAGTGATCCCATGGGGGTCAAATCTTTTAGTTGATGACCACAGGACTTTCCTTGTGTTCTAAAGCCATGTGCTTCAGGTTCCAGGGTGTCAAAATCCTCTTGCAGCCACTTGACCTTCACTTCAAAAGGAAAGTTCCAGCAGTGGACAAGATCTACTTTGCACTTGTGGTCAGTGAATATGTGTCTTCAGTATCACTTGGCAATGACGTCATCAACATACAGAATCTCTCAGAATGTTGAATGATCTCTCTGGTACTCTTCCAGTGTGTTTCCTGAATCTAACCTCAAGCAAGAACAGGTTCCTATGAACCACAGGAACCTCAAGGTATCTCTGTCCTTTAGATACCTGTAGGAAAGCCTTTGTGATGTCTGCCATGAATGCAAATGGATGCAGCGTTAATCCCGCTGAGGTGATTAGGGAGTCTGGGTTTGGATTTGTTATGGTGGGCCACCAGTTGTGAAGATTCAGACAGCTGTCTTCATGACAAGAAGCATGGGAAAAACCAAACTTGAATTCCCTGATTATATAGTCAAGTATGTACACATTACTGCTCTCAGTTTTATAGTGTGTGTTCACTTTCTGTGATCGCTACACATTATTCCTTGCTGAAGACAGTCTTCTATCACATCGTTTTATCTCTTGAACAATGTTCAACAGCTCTTCCAATCTTTTCTGTCAACTCTCAGATTGTCTGGGAGTTCAGGTGTATCTTAATGGTGCAGGTAATTCTGCTTCATATCACCTTTATTGTACCTGACTGACCTGTCAATGTCCTCAACCTGTTCCTCACCTTTGCTGGGACTCCATTTCCCAGATTGCATGTAGGCGGGAGGTTTCCTCAATATCAGTCTTCACTCATGCTTTTCATGTATACCACACTGCCCAGCCTAATATGGTTTCTATGGTGACCAAGGATTCCGACAGTCTCTGTATTTTCCGATGTTAGTAAGGACCTGTCAATACTGACAGCTCTAGTTCTTCAGCACTGCTGCCTAAGCTTCTGCTGAAGGTAGCCACAGCTGCTGCTGGATTTGTTCTCCGGGAACCTGCATGATAGCAGATCAAATTGTCAACAGAACCTTTCAACAGAAAACAATTTACTCTTTATTGCCACTATTCTTGAGGATTCATTTTACATTGTTGCATTCAGTTGCTACTGGAGTTTCATTGGTTAAGTGCCTGGCATGTTCTCTGTTTTCAACTTCCTGTTGTAGGAAGGGATAAGCTTAAGAATCTTCAACTCATGCCTCAAACGTGTTTGCTATGGTCATTTGGGATCATCTGGAGGAATATGTGGCACACCAATCTTGATATGTTTCTGAAACCATTCCTATGGCTTCCTATGTACTACCTTAAGGCTACAATGTGAAAATGGATGGATGACCCGAAAACATAATGCTTCCAGCCCTGGCTATGGATAGGCATAAGGCATTATGTGTTCAGGTCGTCCATAGGTCTGCATATACCATTCTCTTGAACTCAGTGACAATGGAATCCCTTCAAATTTGCCACAAATGTCAATGTGGACTCAGGGATGAACTGATTAGATTTTTGTGGTCAAAAGGTTAAAGTTCAAGGTCACTATGAGCTCACGAAACATGTTTTCGGCGTCTTGAAAATAATATCTCAAGACGACCTTGAGGGAATTTCTTGAGATTTGGTACAAACATTAACTTGGATCCAGAATTTTTTCAACAATTCATACACTAATTATCACAGAATTTATCACAAATGTCTAATAGCATAAAATGATGACGTGAAGACAATTTATATCCAAAAGGTCAAAGGTTGGCTTCATTGTGAGACCATAATGTTCAGCAAAAACACTTTTCTGTCCATTATTCAATGCTGTAACTCAGGAACAGAAGGAGAGATTGTGACTATAGTTCACATTGGGTCGGATACTGAATTGATTCACAAATCTTGAGTGCCCAGCTTGTAAAGGTCTTCTGTGTTGCCAGGTTTAAGATGTGCATGAAGCAGCCATGTTTTAGAAACATTCATATTTGAAGCATTCCCTATTGTCATGCCCACAACTTTGTTTTCCATCACAATTAGCTTTAATGGCCAAATATGTGAACGGATACAAAGAGTTGACTGTTTTTTTTTTCTTTCAGTGAACTTGCACACTAATACAGTAGACACACAGAAGAACATGAACAACAAAAGGTTAAAGAAGTCAAGTTAAATCCATTTTATTTATATATTCATGTATCACATCTTCACAATCCTCTATCCTTAGACCATTGTCTCAAATGAGGAAGAATTCCCATGAATCCACACAATGGAAAAAACCCGGTAAATGTTTTATCTGATCTTTTCATTGTGTTTATGAAGTGTATCCATTAATGTTATTTATAAATTCTATTCTATATTGCATTTAGATTGTATTTGTTTGTATGTTACTGTGTTTTATTTACAACAAACTGCCCCTTGTTGGGTTAATAAGGTTGTTTGTATTGTTTTGTAGAAACCTCTGGAAGAGCAACAGAGGCGGGAATCCCACTCCAGGGCCAGACCTAGCACATCCAGTGCCCTGGGCAAGCTTCCCCTGGTCCCCTCTGTCAAGCACACACAGGATGTGGACCCACAAAGCAGACTCAGAAGAGGATCAGGTTCAAGGTTTAATCAGTCCAAAAATCGGTACACAGGTGATCAATCAATATGGCAAAGATATCCAAATCGGAAACAAGAGGGACAAACAAACGAGGGACTACACGAGAAAATGCTGGAACATTCACACGGGGGTAAAGACGATCTGGCAACACATGAGGGGAAGACAAGGACTTAAATACTCTAAGGCAGGGGAGTCAATGAGACACAGGTGAAACACATTAGGGTGGGGCAGGTAGTCACACAGGATGTGGGATCTGAAACAAGACCAGACAATGGTACCAAAATAAAACAGGGAACATAAAAGACAAAGAACCATGAACTCAAGTAACTTGACAGGTCATGACACCCTCAACCCAATCACAAGTCAGTCGCAGCTGTCAATCATGATGTCAAACTCCCATTTTACAGCATCAAATAACGAATTAAGACCAAACTTATTAGACAAATGACCATTGGAACATACATCAGTGTGAAGAACTACCTAAAATGACAGAAACCATCTTTGAGGGAAATTTATTTGACGTGTACTATATACCATACATCAGCTGACGGGCAATGTTTTGGCTTCAAACTTTTGGGGAGCTGTGATGTCGCCCATCATTATGTTATAGTAATTGAAATTGCCCCATAGGAAATACTGGTAATGCTTTGTTTAGAATCTAGAAAACTGCAAATCTATAGTCAACTAAAAATACACTTTCTTTTTTTTCTTTCACATCACCACATGAGGTGAACCACATTGAACATTTTCTCTGTCTACAAGTTACAAGTTACTTGTGCCTGAGCTAAAGCCAGCTTCTTCTTGCTCCCCTGCATCGGTCTGAAATTTGGGCTATTCCTTCACATAAACACTCAACTTTACCAAAGGGAAGGCTGAACTGGGAGGCACAACACTGCAAAACTGTGTTTTATTTAAGATTCTTTATTACAATATAAACCACTCACAGCTCAGTGGGGCCATGAGCTGTAAGGGGCTGTAAGATGTGTACTCCCCTCCCTCCAGAAGAAAAAAAATATACATCAAAGTAGAAGAAAGCCTGCGAAAAGTAAAGAAAATGAAAACGAAACAACTCGGCTATGTCCCTGGCAGCTACAGTGAACTGACAAAGCACAAAGAAAAACAGAGAGCCCAAACTCTCCCACATTAAGATCTATAGTCATTAAGACCATTTAGAAAAGGCATTAACTGCCAGGCTGTGTATCGTTAGCGTCTTCATTCCTGTGTCACAGCTGACCCTGGAGTAAGCGTTGGGTGTGCAGTTAGCCCTGCTCTCCTATGCCAAACGGCTCCAGGGGCAAAAATAATGATCTTCACAGACATGCCAATGCTATCTGGACCAGATAACACTGCTTTAATGACTCCTTATCCTTTGGCCCTTTCAAGGAGATGGGCGCCCTGGCAAATATATTCCCGTTGTTGGGTCATTAACTCTTTATTGCAGGGATAATAGACTTTTGTATTTTTGGTCTGATTTGAGTGTACTACTCAACTGAGTACAACCCTCTGAGAGATTAGTCAGCCCTCAGTAACAATGCACAACACTCAGGTCACCATTACTGATTCACCAGTCAAAACAAATGATGACTTTTGTTCTATAAAAAGAAAAGACAAACATCAAATGAATGTATTATTGTTTGGATAATGATTGTGTGTCGCAAAATTATGGCTCTCTGAAGTTGTTGTTAAAGAGCTATCTCATCACGAATTATGTAGATGTTCCATCTGTGCTAGTAATCTGTGTAGTGCATTAAAACTAGACCCACTTTGGCACTGTTCAGGGCCAGTCGAAACCACTGTGGGGCCTTAATCTCAGTCACAATAGATAAAAAGAGTCATGGAGCAGTGAACTAATTCCATATAATGTTCTTTAATTTTATAAGCAACACTCAAACATAACAGCTGTGGTATTAGGAATGCAGCTGCTGCTACACCTCAGTCATGCCTGTCAAAGCTGCTTTTCCATCAACTGTCAAAACAGCTGTTTTGACATCCCTGATGAGGTGTAGAGAGATTCCATGCTGAATTTAATCCGGATATTTGTGGTCCCCACAGAATGTGTCCTACTAAATCTGGTGTACTCTTGACCCTTGTTCCACCACCACATGGCAAAGTCCATGACAAGGTATGTTCAAAACTAAGGGCTGTATTTATGTGACCTTTTCTGAGAATATTCATTGTCTCAAGAAGATAAAAAAATTAAAAAGTACCCACTTATTTATGATATATATAAGATTGAATTATATACACCAGAGGATAAACCCTATTGATCTTTCATTACTGCTAACAGTCGACCATTTGACCTATACACAACAAATATTACAACACACTTCCCTTCATTTATTTTCATTTTCATCACCATCACACACAATTTGTATACAGGATGTCTCATTAATCAATTGGCAGGTTGTCTTCAAAGTTGTTAAGTAGGTTCACACTTACAAGAAGATGAAACCTTTTAACATTTTGAGTTTAAAGAAGCTATATGTAAGTTTTCATATTGCTACATAGCCAATGTTAGCATATAAATTGTTTACTTAGCAGTCTTACCAAGAGCTTCAGTCATTGTTGTTTTTCCAAGACAAGAGGTTATAATATGTCGTCTGAGTAGCTACTGCTTCAGGACAGCCTGGATGCTACAGTGACTCGCTATTGGAAAGTGATGAGACGGTCCAGCCAGGCTGGAGCTAGCAGGTTATCATGCTAACTTCAGTAGTAGAAAAGAAGTGATAGAAATAGAAGCAAAATAAAAGAGTTTCTTTCCAGTTGCAGTAAGAGCGGAGTATCCTCAGACACTGCTCCAGTCTCATAAAACCCAACAATCTGTTTTCTTTTCTGCCACCAGGTGGCGCAGAGTCACTCCCTCATCATTATTCTTATCATTAACCTTTATTTATGTTTTTCTATATCGGACGATGTTGCGGTCATAAGTCTATAGCTGTACATTTCATCAGCAGCCAGCTTACACTTACTTCTGTTGAGATCAAATCTATTTCTATGTACATCTCATCTGCTCCGATGTTTGACACCCAAAAAAGAAAAACATGTAAATGAGAACAATTACACTGTCAATTGGGCTGCATTAAAACACAATACGGATGACCACAAGGAGGGGAGGATGAAGGCGGGAAAGGAAAGACTGCGTCTTTATACATTACAGAGTTATTGATGCTTTAACACTATCTAGAAAGTAGTTCTTGACTACATGAGCTCTTGGTTTAGCCAGGCACCTACACACCCATTTGCGAATCTGGAACCTCTCAGTTCATTTTTTTATTTTTCCAGGGGCGTTATCAACGGTCGCAGATCAAAACTGGACACAGTTGGGTAGACCTACAACCAATCATAGCAGTGAAACATGATGTAGCTCAGAGCAGGGCCAGTCGACACATTAAACTTTCACCAAATCCTGTCGGTAGTATGGCGAGCACATCTTCCTTATCAACAAACACTCTAAGTGCTGTTGTTTGTTCTTCCTTTAGAGAAAATAGTCCATTCAGTTCATTTAATACTGTCGCAATTGGGATTCAACAGACCTCTCCACTTCAGCCATCTTGGTTGTTAACGAAAATGCTTTAACAGCATTCCTCTGTCAGTCATCGTGTCTACCTGCCCCATTTTAGATAAATGATTATAATTGGTCTGACTTGTCTCAGGACAGATGGAAAGCTGTCTGAGCAGGAAGGGAGGAATAAACATGAGCTTGCTGATTGGTCTGTGTGAGGGAGCTGGCAAGCATCCCCCCTCACTAAGGTGAAAAAACTATGCACATTGGCTAAGACAGGAAGTTTATTTTTTGTTGTGCTTTTATTTTGGGAACCCCTACTAACCACTCTCTCTGTTTGAGGTCTACTTCCGGGGGGCGTGTTTTCATGGAGTGCACACATGGGAATGCTGCCAGACTCAGCAGGTGTCAATTACCTCATCAGGTTGTACCAAGTGGGCAGGAAGGAGAGAGGGGAGTGGGTAGAGGGGTTTTACTTAAGTTTGGCTTTTGTTGGGTATTTCTTTAGTTTATTATGTATTCTATTTGGATCTGTGTTAGGCCAAAGGTTAGTTTATGTAAATATCAGTGTGGTTAAATTGTAAAGGTATTCAATATGTGTGGTGCTAGTGTCTAGGGTCCCTGCACTAGGTGATGTTTGGTAGAGGCTATGGGTACTTATACCAGGTGGGAAAGCAGGGTAGGGTGTCAGAGAATGGGGGTCAGGTTGGACATCACTGCCGCCACTGCTATCCAATGTAACCTGCTACACCAGTCAGACTGCTTTGGTTGTCCAGCCATCCTGTGACCTCTATATAAGAACTGTTGGATGTTGTTTGTGTCATTTGCCTCAGCTCACCAGTAAACTAAGAGCTCTGCAACCAACTTTTGTGTGCCTGATTCTGTCCTCTCTCATGCTTGTACTCCAATCCTGCTGGCCTTCATCCTGATTGTAAGGGTTCACCATCATCCAAACCTTACAGTCTGGTTTAAAGGCTACTCTTGGTTTTTAACTGGAACAATAAGTTAATATATTTGTACTACCCACTATGTCAGGGAAAGGTTATATAAAACTGCATGGTACAATACAGCTAATATGATATCTTTCTCCACTCTGGACCCTCCACTTCTCAGACTGCAATTGCACAATGATGCAAATGTGCATCTCAAGAGTTCATCAGAGTTGAGCTCTGCAGAAGCACGAGGCGAATGTTGGCATGACTGAGCTCTAAGAATAGCAAAATCAGTATGTTGTTCACTCTGTCAAACATGTATGTCTAGTAGGCTGTAATGGACAATGAACAAAGCCTTCCAGGGCTGCCAGAAGAGCCTTAGAATTTTAATTTTCTTCAAATAGCCTACCTGTGGCACACAGCATATACTTGAAAACGTTTTAAATATATTCCTCACTTGTTTAGCAGTAGATTAAATTTGTCATTTTTGTGTAATTATCTGGCTAATCTTTATTGTTGTGCTTTACGGTATCATGCTGTCTCTTCACAAAAAGCAACCCAGCTGATTATTGACAGTCTAGATAGCAAAAGATGTCGATGTCTCTGAGACAAACAATTAGCGCCCCATTGATTGTGTAGCTGCATCTCAAACACATGTTCGAGTGCTAATCTGACCCCAGTCAACTGATCTTCTATTCAGAGAGCGCATTAGGCAAGTTATCACCAGCGAGGAATCTGCCTGCCATTAGCCTGGGTGCAGTCAGGGGTTCTGCAGGCATTCAGCTTCCCGGGTCTCAGAAATCTTTCTTTTGATGTAGCAGGTTAACCTCTAGCAGATGCCCTTTTAGGCCTCAGTCTACCATTTCAGCCATGCAAGGAAAATTACTGCAATTCACCTCCCACACACACACACACACACACACACACACCGCAGCTGACCAACAGAAGCCATTCACTGCAATGCTATTTTAAGTGTCTTAGTGATAAAAGTCAGCCTCTAGTAGTGCTAAGAGAAATATTAATGTTCTTTTCAGATGGCACCACTGATGTCAATACTGTCGTATCTCAAACACTGAGAACTCGTTTGTTTGTTCAGATATGATTTATGTTGAATCAAAAGAAGCAGCTGAAGCCGTAGTGTGTTTACTGATCCAGCCACAAATCAAACATCCAATCTGGTCATGCTGCTTCGGGAGGAGGGTGGGGGTTCGCTTTCTCTCTTTCTCCCAGTTAGTAACAGAGATCTGTGGATTTCTGTTTGTTTGTTGCCCTGGTTTCTCCCACTGCCAGTGTCATGGCAATCAAAGCTGGATGCACCCAGAACAGGGGGAAACGGTGCCACCCTCTCCATTCTCCATCACTGGCATACAGACACTGTGTGTTTACGATGTGCTGTTTCCATATGACCTAATCTCAAACAAATTGGAAAGATGATTGTCATCTGCAGGGGGGCAGGAGCTGCATTATTCTCAACAATAACCTTCAGAAAACCTTTCAGGAGGAAAAAAGGAAAAAAAAAAAATCAAGAAGCGGATTATTCAAAAGGCAATTTTCACCCAGCTCATTTGGTGGAGAAGCATTGTGTGATGAAACGTCTTATTTTGTTGTGTGAAATGGCGGAGGAGACTCAAAGGCACTGCTCCCTCTCTCTCTCTCCTCCCCTCTCTCTAGAGGATGAGTGTAATCAAACAGGGCAGATGGGGGATCTGAGGAGAAATGTGTGTATCAGCGATAAACAGAGGTGCAGTTTTAGAAAATACAGAAAGCAATAGGCCTCCTACATACACGCTACACACACCCACTAACTTTCAAGTTACATGTAAAAGCAGGCGATGGAAATCAAACGGTATATACACAATAAACCGCCGGTCAAAAGGTTTAGAGCACCTCCATTATTTCATGAAATCTTATATCCTACATTTTTTCGACTCATTCAGCAGCTGAACACACTCAATCCATTTCTTCCTACAACGGGAATGGAACATTTGGTGCTTTCATACATGCAGTGTAACCCAGAAATGATCCAAATCAGTCGGACTCGACATTGAATGGATTGTACCCTGCCAGCTCCCTTTATTAAGTCTGTGTAATGTCCGATTGAGCCCATGTGTGAATAGAGTAGCTCATTGTCCAGATAATTCACAGCGAGCGAGTGGACATTTCTTTCGTGTCTCCCGCGTGCTCTATTGAGGCGCCATCCCTCGCCGAAAACCAATCGGAGTCTGAGAACGCGTCTGAAGCGTCTCCCGTTGTGTGCTACATGTATGAAAGGGCAACAGGAGTTCATACGAGAAAACTGTTTATTCGTTGCAGAGGTTCACACAGATGTGTTGCACTTGTAGGTTTGCTTTCACCTTCTTTTCAGTTCATCTGAAACCAGCTCCATGGGGTTTAGGTCTGACTGAGCTGGTCTTCCATCACCCTAATGTTTTGGGTCATTATCTTGCTGTAGGATGAACCTCTGACCAACCAGTCTGTCTTCCTTTGTAAGTTGCCTTTTTCTCACCATTCTGATAGCAATACAAAGTCCTACTTCCTGCAGTGCAGTATTGTCCAAGTAATGCGTAAATAATAAGAATAAAGATTGATTTTTTTTTACCTTTCTGTTACTAAAAAGAAGACAGTCTTTCTTGAACTTCCTTAATGTTGTTTTCACTCTCAACAAACTCTTGGTATCAGAACCATGTAAGGGAAAAAAAACAAGCAGCCAATCAAAGTTTGGTATCTCGCCCAGATGTAAAGCAAAATGTGCAATATTTTTCTCTGAAATGTGGTGCAGGAGAAGCACAAAGAATCTCAGTGTATTTAAGTGCAGTTGAGTAGGGAGCAAAGCCCTGCAGTTAGGTTTTGAGATCCTGTGTTCAGTTCAGTGCACCTTGATTACTGGATAGGAAATAACAACTAACTTCATAACCTTCTCTTTCCCCAAAAAAATAAATTTTTTGTTCTACTTGAGTCCCTTGGCTCAGTATTATCTAAAGATTTCCCCTTTTTCACATGGAATAATACCAAAGAACGACCTCGACTCTAGGGTTATGGGTAGATAACAAGAACCTTCCTAGTGTAAAAGGGATTATTCTGCCCTTAAAACATCACATCCAAGTCTATAGCCTATAAGTGAAGTCTTGATACTGGTTTCACAGTTTGTCCAAATCTCGTTGCAACAGTCTTACTTGGAAGTGGTCCAAGATTTTTCACCACAGGTTTCCTGGAGTTAACAAGGTGGGGAGTGGCAAAGGTTCACTTCCAACTTAGCTGATTCATGAAACCTTTGTTTTCTTTGTATGATGCATCTTCTGATGTCCCCTGATGGTTGCTGTCTTTTCACAGCAGTGCTATTTTCCTAGTACTCTGGTTCATGTGTGAAAATTCAGGATGTCTGTGTGTCTGAGCCCATGCACTCTGGTGACTGTCTTCCACCAGAAGGATGAAAACAAAACCCTTCCACCTTTAGGGTGGTTCTTGTGGTCAGCAGCACCTGCCATTGTCCTTTCTGCCTCAGAGACAGAGAAACTTGACTTCCTAAACCAAAAATCTCTTGTCTTACGAAGGATAGCCTCTTTTCCAGGCTCTGGCAGGCAGTCAGAAACCTGAAGGTGAAACTGTATAGATGGTTAGTCAGAGCTAGCTGGCTAACACCTTGAGGTAATGTCTTCAAATTTGGCACAAAGACTCATTAGGACTCAAGGACGAACTTATCATATTTTGGTGGTCAAAGGTCAAAGTTCAAGGTCACTGTGACCATACAAAACACATTTTTGGCCATAACGCACAAATTCATTCACTAATTATGAGACAATTTAACTCAAATGTCTATAAGGATGAATTGAAGTGATGGCATTTTATATCCAAAAGGTCAAAGGTCAACTTCACTGTGACATCATAATGTTCTGCAAAAATACCTCTGGCCATTATTCAACACTGTAGCTCAGGAAGGAGAGATTATGACCATACTTCCTGCAACTTGGCATGTTGGCCGACACATACACACGTGGACAAAATTGTTGGTACCCTTCCGTTAAAGAAAGAAAAACCCACAATGGTCACTGAAATAACTTGAAACTGACAAAAGTAATAATAAATAAAAAATTTACTGAAAATTAACTAATGAAAATCAGACATTGCTTTCAAATTGTGGTTCAGTAGAATCATTAAAACAAACTAATGAAACTGGCCTGGACAAAAATGATGGTACCCCTAGAAAAGATTGAAACTAATTTGACCACAGGGACATGTTAAACTAAGGTGTGTCCTGTAATTAGCGTCACAGGTGTCTTCAATCTTGTAATCAGTCCGTCTGCCTATTTAAAGGGTGAAAAGTAGTCACTGTGCTGTTTGGTATCATGGTGTGTACCACACTGAACATGGACCACAGAAAGCCAAGGAGAGAGTTGTCTCACGAGATTAGAAAGAAACTTATAGACAAGCACGTTAAAGGTGAAGGCTATAAGACCATCTCCAAGCAGCTTGATGTTCCTGTGACTACAGTTGCACACATTATTCAGAAGTTTAAGGTCCACAGGACTGTAGCCAACCTCCCTGGACGTGGCCGCAAGAGGAAAATTGATGACAAATCGAGGAGACGGATAATACGAATGTTAACCAAAGAGCCCAGAACAACTTCCAAAGAGATTAGAGGTGAATTCCAAGGTCAAAACAGGATAATGACCCAAAACACACGGCTAAAAACACCCAAGAATGGCTAAGAACAAAACATTGGACTATTCTGAAGTGGCCTTCTATGAGCCCCGATCTAAATCCTATTGAACATCTGTGGAAGGAGCTGAAACATGCAGTCTGGAGAAGGCACCCTTCAAACCTGAGACAGCTGGAGCAGTTTGCTCACGAGGAGTGGGCCAAAATACCTGTCGACAGGTGCAGAAGTCTCATTGAGAGTTACAGAAATCGCTTGATTGCAGTGATTGCCTCAAAAGGTTGTGCAACAAAATATTAAGTTAAGGGTACCATCATTTTTGTCCAGGCCAGTTTCATTAGTTTGTTTGTTAAAATTATTCTGTTGAACCACAATTCAAAAGCAATGTCTGATTTTCATTAATTAATTTTCAATAAATTTTTATTTATTATTACTTTTGTCAGTTTCAAGTTATTTCAGTGACCATTGTGGGTTTTTCTTTCTTTAACGGAAGGGTACCAACAATTTTGTCCACGTGTGTACAACCACGAGGCGGTAATTCCAGTTTTGCATTGTTTTTGTTAGCTTGGTGCAGAATTGGGTGAAAAAGAACACAAAGTCATAAACAAGTACTTTGTAGTACAAAAGGGGATGGGGTAAGCGCAGTTTGTTGTGCAGTGCTGTCCACTAATGCATTACCTTTGAAAGCAGGATCAGTACCAGCTGTGTGAGCAGCACATTTTACAGTTGCCTATTGAGAAGGCAAGAGAATTGTTTTCGAAAAGGTTGGATATAAGAGCTGAACGTCCGACTGGTTTGCTGGATGATGTCATAAACCTGTGTCAGTGTACTGAAATCATGGGCTTCACCAATCGTATATCTCATATAAGTATAAATGGAGACAGACTTGCCATCAGCCAAAATAAATGTAACTGTAAAGGTATACGACTCAGCTTGTTGAGCAGATGTTTCAGGAGGCCTAACATGCGCTTCCACAACACCTGTTTCAGGGGTAACAGCATAACCGTAGAGATATTGTGTATCCAGGGGTCCAATTGCTGAACCATCACAAATGAGAATTAAATCTGAATTTGGAATGAGAATTTGCAAATCAGGCCCAGGTGCTTTAAATGCACCAACCAGTCATACATAACTAGAATGATCAGATTCAACCAACGGGAGCAACGCTGCCATATTTAAAGTGGAGCCCTATGAACAGAAATGTTTGAGCTGGAAATGATGGTCACCTGATAGCCTGATGTATAAGCAGCTGTCATGTGCTGGGTGTCACAAATGTTCAGAATATGCAAAACAGTGTAAGGAAAAAAAAGCTTTACATGTGGAGCCCATCACAACGGGGGATGACTTTTCAGTTAAGACAGCTGTGGCAGCAACAGCTCACAAACAAGCTGGCATCCCCCTAAACTACAGGAGGCAGCCTCAAAGAATATGAAGCCACAGGTCGGTAATGAGAGCCATGTTTCTGAACCAGAATGCCTGAGGTATTGCCCGCCTTCTCATGCACATACAGGTGAGAAGACGACTTACAGTCTGGAAAGTCCAAGCCTGGTACTGAAGTACAGTAAGAGCAGCTTTCAAGTCTCTGAATGTAACTGCCATACATTCAGTTCATCAAGTGGGGTCAGGTACAGAGTTCAATGTGGCGGCAGGAAGCACAGAGTCTATTGGAGGACAGTTGTGAATCCACTGTTGGCAATAATGCCTAAGAAAGAGTGTATTTCTGCCTTTATGTGTGGAGAAGGCACTGCAGAGAGAAGTTTTACTTTGCACCCATTTCCCAAAATCTACACCAAGTAAGGAACCCCAGGCTGACAAAAGTACAGCTTGGCAAGTGATGCTTTATGACCTTGTTTGGTTACAAGGGAGTCTGTTTTGCAGGTTTCCACTCAAGGAGGAGACCATTAGGAGATCATCAGCATATTGAAGCAATGCACTTCCATCAGGGGGCATAAGGTCACCGAGATTTCTCTTTACCACTGCTACATTTGCAGAATCAAATCCCAGAAACTCTGGACAGTTCAATGCCATGCGTGACTGACCCTCAAAGGTGAAAGTAAAGAGATGCTGGCTATTGGGATGCAATGGAATGGATGCAGAAGAATAGAAAGCCAAGAGTCCACCACTGTATAAAAATGGAATTGACATCAGGTACAATAGCATTAATGTAAGCTTTTGCACAAAGCACCACTGTCTATGTCGCTCAGCTTCAAGGATTCGTCAAATAAATATATTTGAGATTTAAGGACTTTTTATTTGCCCCTGGACTTGCAAGATATAACCATCCATTCATTCATTAGCCATACCACTTATCCTTTTAGGGTCACAAGGGGGCGGGAGCCAATACCAGCCGACATTGGACGAGGCTGGGATACACCCCGGAGAGGTCGCCAATCAAATACTCACATTCACACCCACACCTATGGCTAATTTGGAGTCACCAGTTAACCTGAACCTGCATATCTTTGGCTTTCAAGGGCACTGTAATAGGAGGAACTGAGGTCCAAACAAAGCGAACCAAACTGACTTTTTGTGTTTACCTCACGATGCAGGTGGGACTTTTGTCGACTCAGGCTGTGGGAGGCTAAATCCCTGAATGTGGCAGCGATGTACATTGTTCAAGTAAAGTTTGAAGAGAGTCTGTAGCAATCATAACAGGCAGCTATTCAGAGTCAGATAACGAACATAAACAACCCAGTGGGGTTGCTAGAGGCACTCCCTGTGTGTGTGTGTGTGTGTGTGTGTGTGTGTGTGTGGCCTGTGAAAATTTCATTGTCTGCCAATCAGTGGATTACATTTCTTTAATACATTTACAGCTGTACACATCTGTATCAGTAACCACCACATTGCGAGAGCAGTTGATAAACTCCGGTACAGACTCTTTTTGGTCTCTGACCATATGTGATGATGACCAGTGGTGGACTGTAGCTAAGTACTCAAGTACTTTACTTTATACTTTCCTTGATTATTTCCAGTAAATGCTAATCCTATTCCACATTTCAGATGGAAATATTGTGCACATACAAAACATATGAAGTGTACGATGCTTTCTTATAAACTATACCTAATATTTTATGCAAGTAGAGCTGAAATGATTAGTTGATTGAATGATTAGCTGATTGACAGAAAACTAATTTGATAAATGTTTTCATAATCATCCATTATTCATTTTCCATTGTTCAGTTTTTTCTCAAATGGCCAATTTGCTGCTTTACTATGCAATTATTGTATTATAACAATAAAACTATTTTCTGAAATTTCACAAACCTTAAAAATGAATCAAATTGAATTAAAAACAATCAGGAGACTGATTCGTAATAAAGATTATTAGTTGCAGTCCTATGAAAATCGTTTAAAATCAGCTCCACCTCAACCAACTACAACAGTAAAATGCTGCTTAGACATTAATGTATCAGTAGCTACTAATAATCTAATGATAAAACAGTATAGTAGTCAGAGGGGACATTTTTCTCCATTGATTCCTTTTACAATTCCTTTTGCAGGTAGAGGGAATTTCTACTATTTGCACTTATTTCCTCTGTTTCTGAGCACAAAGTCTGATCCTGGTTTTTGTCTTTTACCTGTGAAAGACCCAATCCAGCTTTCTTTGTCATAGTGTTTCAGTCATCAGATGTATTTCTCTGGGGGCAAATGAACACCCAATTGGCCATTACCTCCCTTAATCTCTCTATTCATATCAAAGGTAAAAGGCAAGACAAAATACTCTCCTATTTCTTTTGTATTTGATTAAGTGCATCTGCCAGATTGGATTAGTGGAGCATTACCACCTTTCTTTTCTTTCTTTCTTATTACAATACCTTAACAAGGAAATTCAATACACTTTCCTCAGTACAACTAACATATATTAGAGCTGGATAATAAGTTTTAAATCAATCGCATTTTTAATATGGATATTTTTCTAATATTCATAAGCCTCCACATGACCTATAAAATCACATTCAAAACTGTAAGAATATAATAATCAAAATGTGTTGCAATGGAACAAGAACATTTAAAAAAAAAAAAAAACTTTACATAACTAATTTTGGAAGCTTTTAATTACAATTTTCTTGAAATAATTAGGACAACAGAAATGTGTAAAATGATAAAGCGATATGTAATGCAGTATTATTGCTCAACCCCAATGCAAATACGTAAAGACAACACCTGTTAGTCTAAGACTGAAACCCACGCAAGTTCAAGCCTGAGACTGAAACAGTCTGAGCTTTGAGCAGCACACAGTTTTGAAGACCGTTATTTCACAGTTAACATAATATAACATTTAAAGGGCTTATTTGTAAGATTTATCTGCCACTGAACTTTTCTTTCGTTTCTAACTGGGTGGTGGTTATTGTCACTTGAGATTGACCTTCGGCCATCGTTGCGTTTACAATACAAAAGGTTATAATACGTCCTCTGAGCAGCGCTACGTCTTCAGGGCAGAGTGGAGGCTACAGTGACTCGCTATCGGAAAGTGACAACTAACTGGTTAGCATGCTAACTTCAGTAGAAAAAAAGACATGACAGAGACAAGTGTTAATGTTGGCGTTGATTCCACTGCTGTTGACAGTAAAAGAATACAATTTGATGCTGAATTTACAATGTTTCTACTGGACTTGTAGGTAAACAGCTGTTAATGCTAAGATTAGCTATGTAGCAATAGCAAAACTTGGAGATAACTCCTTTAAAATCATTTAAGACAATACACTGAAATCATTATATAGCAAACAAGGTCTGGTACTTTTCATACAAATCCAGTTGGTAGGCTAACACATTTATCTGTCAGTCATACTAAAACACTTTCCTGTTAGCATCACTGCTTCTGCTGAATCTCAACTGATCTACAACATGCACTTTATAGACATAAAATCTAATCCATGGTCAGAATGCGTCAAATATTTATATCCAAAAACTCCACCATATTTCACACAAGCAGAACATTTTTGCTGATAATAAACTGCCAACATATCGTTCCACACGCTACAAAGCCAGGAACTGAGGTTGGATCATGACAAAATTTGAAGCTGATCATCGCCACAGTGGACACATTAGCTAGTTTGGAGTCTGTAACACACATACACACAGATAAGGCTCATACAGGTACTCTCTCTCTCTCTCTCTCTCTCTCTCTCTCTCTCTCTTTCTATCTCTCTCTCTCTTTGCTGTGGGTGTTTTGGTATTTTTGGACCCTTTTAAATTCTTCCTACTCGGATTCTTAGAGCTGTCAGACCTCACAAGAGGCCGTATCTTACTTACAGATAAGCAACGGATAACTGTTGGAAAAAAATACATGTAAAAGATGGCAATGGATATACCCCCAGGTTCCTGAAAACATATTAGATTAATGGCAGCATCAATTACACAAAACAAACAGTCCATTCGGTGCAATTGGAGACTTTCAGGAGTTACTTAAATGAATGAATAAATGAATATAAATAACCTGATTCTTTGCTACTCTCAATGTTTTCATATCCCCAACCAGGCTCTCTTGCGCTCATTGGTACATTACGAATCAGTATCGTACCAGGAGTGGGTTGAGCTCCTCATAAACAATTCAGTGTCTAAACGAATCACTATATAGTTAAAGGTCCCATTTAGTATAAAGGTAGATGTCCTTTAGGTAGATGTTGTTTGATTGTAAAGCAGGTCTGGGTTCTACATTAACACTGTGAAAGTATCACAGCGCTCAGTCCACAGAGAAATGCACACAGCCTGTATTCAGAAACTGAGCCTTAAAACCAGCTGTCAGGACTTCTGGAACTTTGTGATGTCACAACAAAGCAGTCACCATACTCAGCCGTGACCCAAACCCTGCCCACCTGGTTTCTCAAAGTGCTACATTTTTATTGGATCTCTCAGAAAACAGTCAGAAGACAGGCTCAGAGCCTCCTCTCTTCTGATTGGCTCACTGACTTGTTGTTAATAGAGCTCCAGAGAGAAGCGTGAGAGAGGAGATGTAAAACTACACTGAGATGGTTTTTGGTTTTTAAAACCACAAATATATCTTCTTATGGATCAACACTTCAAATAAAACACGAGAAGAGGAAGATATGGCACCTTTAAGTGATTCATCCTACTTATGACAAATTAATGAGGAGGTACAATTTTCCCCTTTTATCCAGTCAAGCAGCACACCCGAAAAGACAAACGGAAAAGAAAATCAAATCCTTCTTGTACCTACCTGTGTCCAGCTGTATTGGAATCCTGTCGGCAAGTTGCCAGATTGTTGAATAAAGAAACATTCTCTGGTAAGTCTCTGTAGTTTTAAATGAATGTATTTATTCTGAGCTCCACACATGAGAAACAGTGTAGAATCTGCTTAAACTTTCGGCGTCTTATACAAAACTGCAACGAGGACAAGGTCATAGTCTCTTCTCTGAATAACAAATTCCAGTTAGAATAGTTTACAATAAACAAATCTCAGACACAGTGACACTACAATCTTCCCAATTGGACAGTCTGGAGTCACAGGTTACAACAAACCTTATGGGTTATTTGGGTTATTAACAAATCCAGTTTAACAGTAATTCTGTAATTTCACATACAGTTCAGTAATTTGTACCACACATATGTTCAGATATTCTCATACTTTTCTTGTGTCAAGATGTCCAGAATTTACCCTGAATAGAATATTGACCAAAACTATCCTTATTAAAAAAGACTGCAGACTTGTTGTTTTTGCAGTAATAGGTCCAGTGCACCACAAGGTCAGGATCTCTCTCTTCCAATCAGATCTTATGTAACATCACATGGAAGCCGTAACCCTCATCATTAACTCACCCTGCACGTCTCACCCTGCTGACTGCTGGTCTGCCGGTTCTCGCAACTGAGTGCGTCATTAAGGAGGCTGTGGACTGAGGAGACGCTAACAACAGCAGTGAGCTGCTCAAATGAGTGGGCCTAGCTGTAATTGTGCAGTGGATGTGCACAGGGGTTGGCTTGATCAGGACACCGGGCCTCTGTCCTAATGGGTCCTCTAGAGACTCCAGGGCTGGTGCTCCTCCTGCCAATACAGCGCTGTCCTCTTGACACCAGGGGATCTTGACGGGGACCGGGGCCTTGCTGTAATTACTGTTCACCGTCCCGTCATAGAACCTGACACCCCTAATACCCTGGCAAGCCCCAGCCTGAAAGGCCAAGGTGGCCCACAGAGGCCTGGAGAGGCTGACAGAGCTTCATTTCTAATCTGGCGAAAAGCAGGAACAGAGAAAAGTCGGTTGGATTGTGAGGCTGCCACAGAAATCACCCCAACATCAGAACCTGCACTGTTAGCTGTATTAGCACTGGAATCAACATTTGACAGCTTGCCACAACAGCTGTGCTGCTGATAAATCATAAATATGTGTTTAGATTACAACATGTTACTTTTCATACTTTTTCATGCAGCTCACCATGTCCCTCCTCTCTTTGGCGAGATGTATTTGCATTGGTGGAATCATGAAAGACATCTTTTGGCCGCCTCCACTGCTGAATCCTTGACCCTACTTGCACATTTTGAAAGAGCACGCCCACATGCAGCACTTGTAGGGTGTAAATCACTTTGGGTTGAATACGTGGGCAGAGCGGGAGAGAAACAGAATTTGAGAGAAAGAAGAAGAGAGAGACAAAGTAGCTGCTGATGGAGACTGGAGTGCTTGTATTTGTCTCTAAAGATGGAGTGGGCCGGTTGAGAAGGACTGTCTCTGGAGAGTGGCTGGGCCAAAGCCACTGCCCGAGGCTGTACCCCAGGGCCTCTCAGCCCCATACAGCACTACTGAGGCATCAGGACAAACCTGGGACTGCCTGCAGGGACAACAAAGACACCAAAACTATGAGTATGAATTATCAATATGTGGCACATATCTTAAAAATACAGCAATGCAGGGAGTGAATTACTTAGAGTGAATTACTTAAATAGAGTGATTTTTTTTTAAAACAGCAGGTAATGGACCAAAGGCATGTCCCATTAACACTTGACCAGAAAACACATGCTCATCATGAGGTCCTTTCTTAGAGTGAGTAAAAACACACACAAATATACACCTTTGCCTTAAACAGCATGTGTTCCAGTGTCCAAGTTTTCTTTAAATTACATACCTCAAAATACAATTTTAGTCTGTATCTTCTTTGTTTCTGCTGCTGACCTCTGGACTCAGTCGAACTCTAACAGAGAATCCAACCCGATGGCATACTGTTATCTTGCTGACATGGAAAATTGGTACTTATGGTAAAAAAAAACAAAAAAACAAATGTCATATGTTTCATCAGATTTGTTAGACCCCAACCTTAAAGGGATGTCCCAACAATTTAGTATTGCATTCTATTAAATTTGGAGTTTTCTCTGCTGCAGACCATGCAAATGTTTCTTGCGGGTGGAGGTGATTGTCACTTGACAAGAGCTACGGCCATTGTTGCGTTTACAAGACAAAAGGTTATAATTTGTCCTCTGATTAGCGTTGCATCTTCAGGACAGATTGAAGGCTACAGTCAGTCGCTATCAGAAAGTGACAAGACAGGCTGGGGCTAGCTGGTTAGAATGCTTCAGTAGAAGAAAAGACATTATAGAGAAAATGCTAACACTGCCTATGTAGCGATAGCAAAAACTTACAAATAGTTCATTTAACAAGACTGGGTCAAAGCATAGTGCTGTGTATGGCTTGACTGCGTATGTTCAATGTGTGAAATTGAGGACATAATTGAAAACTATTGTGGAACCACTGTAAATAACATCATCACATCCTATTTGTATCCTGCTTAGTATCAGCTGGTTTCAGCTCTTTATCTCTTTGCTTCCCTCCAACTCTATATGCTCACAGACAAATTCACAATAAAGCTGTTCTCATTTACATGTTTGTCTGTTTCTGTTATTGAATAAGTTTAAAATAACGACCAGTCTGACTCTGTGTTGCAGTAGCCTGGCTGTTCACAACAGAAAACCATTTCTCCACACAGGTCAACAGGCAGTTCTGCTCTTTTTCTACTCTTTTTTAAATCACATGTAGAGCTGATCTTTATAATAACCTGGATCGTTCCAACCCACTTTAACCCCTGCTAGCTACTCTCTTCTATGGAATGTAGGTAAAGTTTGTGGAAAAGTTGCTAGATTTATCACTAGGTGCTTTTTGGAAAAAAAATTGTTTCTAAATCTAGCAACAAATGCACTAAGTTGGAAACACTGCAGGCTGTAAACACCCCCCTAATAAAAACCGTTTGTGCGAGGTCATGGGAAATCTCCAACACTTGCCCAACAAATGTTGTACCTTCAGTGTAACTTCATGACTCAGTCACATGGCATTCAGCTGACCAATTGTGTAACTCAATCACTCAGTGACTCAGTCAGTCACAGATGTTCACGTCTAAAGGGCTGGCCCCACTGTTGCTGTCCAGCCAAAAAAGAAGTATCAACATTGATACATCAGAGGCAAAGACATCCTGACTTTTCAAGCTCCAAAAACACTTGAAGGTACAATTTACATTCCTTAGATGCAGCTTAACCTGAGATAACCCTGAAGACATCACAACAGTAGCACTGTCAAAGGTTGTCCAGAGCCACAAAAAAACATTATGTAACCCCTTTAAAGCAAGCCATAACAGCATAATGCATAATGTTAAACCAAAAATGATGTAATAAATAAATAGGATAACCTAAAGGCATGAGAGGAAGAACTCCTCTTCCACTATGGAATGACATGCTGTTAATTAAGCCTGCAACTATTGATTATTTTTAATACTGATTAATCTGAGTTATTTTCTTTGGTCTATAAAATGTTAGAAAATAATGAAAAATGCCCATCACATTTTTCTACAGCCCAAGGTGATGCCTTTAAATTGCTTATTTTATCAGACCAACAGTCCAAAGATATTCAGTTAATATCAGAGAGGACAGAAAGAAAACAGGTATCCACATCTGAGAAGTTGAAACCAGACAATTCACACAAATTCAACAATTTAAAACACGTAATAATAGGTAAATGCAATACATTTACACATGGATATTTATTTTTCAACATAAAGACAAACCAACATTTTGATGAGGATCTCATAAATTGTTTGTAAAATAGTGACCAAGACACGGACTGAGACAGATATTAAACTTTAAAAAAATTCTTGTACCTGCCAACATATGACTAATACTGTAAACCTGACTGAGTCTCAGAATAAGGTGGAGCACAACACACTGAGAACAGTTCTCACTGCTACAGTCCCCTCTGATCAAAACATCCTGGCGTTGCTCAGCTGTAACAAACATCTTCCGCAGAGTCAGCATCCTGCTAAATTCATTACCATTGCTAATAAAGGTTGAACTGGAACATCTACCACCGATAAGAGGAGTTTTGCATGGCTGTCGTTGGAAAAACAGGAGGGGCTTTTTTTTTTTTTATTTGAAATTTGGACAGAAAAGGAGTTGTCCCATTAGACAGCATCCACACTGGTACCCTCAAAGTACCCCAATCAAAGCAACTCCTCCAAGACCTATTTATTGGGGCTGGTTTTAAAAGGTATTCTTTTTTCCCCCTTATGCTCCCCTCCCTAAACTTAATCAAGCAATGGAGTGAGGAAACAAGGGGTAGTACATAAAAGTGTTGGGAATGGTAATGATGCCAAGTAATGATTTCCCTGGAGGAAATCTGATCTATTGCCACAGGGAAGAGATGGAGAAGAAAGACCTGGGGGAGGGTGGGGGGAACCACATCAGCATTTTATGCAGGAGCACCTAAGCCATAGGAGAGGGGAGAGACCAAAATAATGGAGAGGAAAGCTTCATTAGCACCCTCTGCTTCTATTCTCTCTCCCTCTCTCTCTGGCTCTCCCTCTCCCCCGTTCTCTTCATCCCTCCTCTGTACTCAGAGCAGATAGCATGCATAAAGACAGAATGCTCAGGGGGAATGAAGGTCTAGCGCAAGGTGAAATTAAACAGCTGAAAGGTATGATTTAACAATGTTCAGCTGAAAGGTATGATTTAACAATGTTCAAAACTCAATAAGTGCAAGGTAAACAATAAATTAGATGTGTCTGTGTCAGGAGGACAGGAAAAGGGGGCAAAAATCTCTTTATCGATCCCATCGTCAAAAATGAATGTGCTTCTCTGCTCCTCCTGCAGAGGCTGGTGGACGGTAAAGAAATACAAGCAGTTAGTGGAACAGCTCTCATAGGTGCTGCTCTCCAAACGCCCCTTTACCTTCTCATTTTCTCTGGATGCAGTTTGAGAATTTTCATAAAAATATAATCCAGATATTTATTTATTTATTCATTTTACATTCAGTTTAATCTTAACAATTGAATTCAGACACATACAGTATGCACCTAGGCATGTACACAGCCTAAATGAAAAAGCAAGGATTCTATTTATGGGATTAGAAGAAAAATTGAAGATGATGTAATTAAATGTGCCCTACTACTACAAGTATTGTGTGTGTGTATCCAAAGCCTGATGGATCATTTTTCTCTGTGCCACAGAGCTCTTTGTTGTGGAAAAAAAACAACTATTTAAAATACACCAAGCACTGACCGACATGCTCCTTCCTTTGGACTGCATGGAAAAACATCAGGGGATTACCCACATCATCAGTAATCATCCATGAATAGTCAAACCAAATGTCATGGTAATCTGAGTCATGCTGTACCGATCTCAAAATGCTGCTGGTATCACTCTGAACAGCCATGATGAGACCCATCCTCTGTGTGGGTGAAAATCAACCCAAATACCAGAAGCGATGTTGATGCTGATTCATCAAACCCGCTTGATTGTGCTCAGTGATGACTTCCAAACGCATGTTGCTAACCACCATTTTTATATATGAACTAGAATCACCTCCTCCACTCAGATTACATCCCTGTTCATCCATACTCATTAAAATATGGACCATTAGTGTGAAGTTTTGTCATAAATGCTGAGTGAAGTGTTGAGTAATGGCTAAAAAGTGTTTTGTGAGGTCACACTGGCCTTGACCTTTGACCTTTGACCACCAAAATCTAATCAGTTCATCCTTGACTCTAAATGGACATTTATACCAAATTTTAAGGGATTCACTTGAAGAGTTCTTGAGACTTGCATTCACACGGCCAAAACTGTGTTCTGTGAGGTCACGTGACCTTGACCTTTGACCTTTCACCACCAAAATCTGTTCAAAATCAGTTCATCCTTGAGTCCTAGTGAATGTTTGTGCCAGATTTGAAGATGTTCCATCAAGGCGTTAGTGAGATGTTGTGTCCATGAGAATAAAACGGACAGACAACAACAGAAAACAATAAGCCTGCGGCTCTGACTGACGCCGGCGCAGAGACATAAAAATTGATCTAAGGTTGTAGTAATTAACCCTTTGCTTAAAAAGCCTTCTGTTGATCCAGATGTTTTTGCCAACTACAGACCTACATCCAGCCTCCCCCTTTATTTAACAAATCCTTGAAAAACCAATAACGTGATTATTTGCACAGGAATGGTTCGTTTGAAGATTTGCAATCAGGATTTAGACCGCATCACAGCACAGAAACATGACCAGTAACAGTTAACAATGAGCTTGTCATGGTATCTGACAATTAAATGAAAGGATAATGCTTCTGCAGACCTGAATCCAGTAGAACATCTTTGGGATGAATGTGCAGCTGACATATCAACAGAAATGATGTGATGCAGTCATGTCAACATGGAGCAGAGTCTCAGACAGAAGCTCAACAGTAGTAAAGGACATTATCTAGAGTACTGTTACTGTTACTCCAGTATTTGTACTTTACTTTAGTATAATTCTTTATGGAAACGTCTGACTTATATTCCACTACACTTGAAGAAAAATATTGTACTTTTGACTCCACAAAATTTCTATGGAGTTGTCGTTATTTTGAAGCAAAAAGTTCAGTCAGTGAATCTTCTTTTATTTTGAAAAATGCAATAGACCATACACTGTGTTCATCACAGGAGAAAAAACAATCACAGCCAACTCCACCACTGTCAGTCATGTTTGAACCTGTCAGAGACCTATATGACTACACTTCAGAAATAAAGAAAGATTCCTTTCATTTTGAATGTTGTGCTGTGTTTATCACAACCAATCTTCATCATTGCCTGGAAAAAAAAAGAAGTACAAAACAGCAACGCCTCCTTTTGTTGATTTAATTGTGTTTTTATGTCCATTTCTATCAGCTTTGTATCATATTCTATAGTCTTTTTATTCTACAGGTTCTACAGTCAGTCAGTCAGTCAGTCAGTCAGTAAGTTGTTTCAGAGTCCTTGGGTTTTGTAAATGTGGAACAATACAACAGTCGAGTTCACATAAAAAACTTCTGAATACTGTAGTATTTTTAAAATCAAGTACTCAAGTACTTCAAAGCAAGTAAAATCTAACTGAACAACTTTCCCTTGTATTGAGTCATATTTAATACATGTGTTTATGATGCCATGTGGGAAAAGATGTAATTATGACATCTAATCTATTGTTAAGATATGGTAAAAAATAAAGATAAAAAATGAGGCTACTAAACTATTTGGTTAAAATTGGAGAAAGATCAAATTTATAGTAAAAAAAAAAAAATGTTTTAGGGCAGGATGTGAAAACTTCTTCTCTCTCTTAGCACCTCCCTACATCAATGATCACCTTCCTACTGCTTGCATTAGAGCTGGCATGGACATAAGTCATGTCCTGTGGGTTACATTCCTTGGGTTACATGGCTGATAACATTTGACTACAGGACAATGAGGGAGAGAGCTGACATTGGCCTTTTGACATTTCAGCACCTTTTTGACAACAACTGTATGTAGACTTCTACCAAGGTGACATACTGTAAGCTTCAGTGAAGCTTAGAGTTACTGTAAGTTGTTCTGGGCCTGCATACAAATCCCTGAGAGCAGCAGCTCTCTCCTCTCATCCCTAAACAGTCAGCATGTCTTTTCCAGTAAAATCTTTATCCACAAATACACCTCATGAATCTACCTGCTCCAGTATTTCACACTCTTATCATGGAATTACCACAGTAACCTCACCACAGGGGGTGCCACCTGGATCCAGGACTGGGTTTCTTTTCTAATCTGTGATATGAGGGATCAGGTCACACCTTTAAGACTTATTGTGACGGGTAAGTGGGAGAGGGAGCAGACGAATGCTTTATATGGTGGAGGACATGCGAAGCACTGAGAGAATCCCAGCGCACCAGCTAATGTGTGCACGACCGACAGCACCCTACATCCATCCTACTGAAAGGAGACAGGTGAGCAACTCTGGACCATGAGCAGCAATTTATTTTGCCTCCAAATGAGTTTTCGTCACCATGCTGAGGGTGTACGGTGTGTGTAGTAGCTATTATCCTCGCTCCGTTCAATTATTGATTTACAAGTGCCACAGGGTGAAAGCCAAAGCCCACCACGTACAGGCCAAATAAATCTGTTTGCACTTTTTTTAGCCTTTGTCTCCATAATTCTCTCCCTCATGCTGCTGTTTCCAGATCCCAGATTTCGCTGGCAGGCTCAAACCATCAGCAGCTCCGGTTTTCCCCAAAGTGCAGCATCGCAGTCCCACCCGCAGCATCAGTGACATCTCTACAACGTACGAAGGGATGTTGCCATGACAGATCCCCCCCCCCCCCCCCCCCCCCCCCCTCATCCTCACAATCTGATCTGTCAGAGGGCTGGCAACACAACTAACACACTGACATCATTCTGTACTCAGTCTTTGCCTTGCAGGAGCAGATTTGTCTTCGGCTCCTCGGCCTTGAAGAAATGCTGAAATGATCACACGCAGATGCTATAATAGCAGTTACATCACTGCAGCACACGCTGAGCAACCTGCAGCGATATCATCACCCATTACTTCTCAAGCAATCTAATCTTAAAATGATTGTAAATACCCTTAGATTAAAATGGCCTATAGGTGTGAATGTGTCCATTAGGTGACAAATGGAAAAACCTGAGTGGAGAAAACATAACAGATGCTGAATCGTCCGTACAATTCCATATTATTACGCAATTATCACCATGTCATGCTCCCTGGCAGTATTAGTATTAAGTGTCTTTACCTTCTGATGAACTAGAATTACCGCCTCGTGGTTGTATCCCTCCGCCAAACCCATCAAGTTGCAGGAAATATGATCACAATCTGTCCTTCCTTAGTTATAACATTGAATAATAGTGTTAATAAGTGTTCTCAGAACATTGTCACAGTGTCCCTGTGAAGTTGACCTTTGACCTTTTGGATATAAAATGTCTTCCTTTCATTTCATCGTGTGTCATAATTAGTGTATGCATTTGGGAAGTATGGGCAAAATCATGTTTTGTGAGGTCACCGTGACCTTGACCTTTTTGACCTTTGACCTTCAACAACCAAAATCTAATCAGTTCATCCTTGAGTCCAAAATAATATTTAGGCCAAATCTGAATACGTTCCCTCAAGGTTTTTACAGAGATGTCACGTTCATGAGAATGTGACGGACGGACAGACAACCCGAAAACATAATACCTCGGGCTCTGGCTGTTTCTAACCTGACAGGAGGGATGTCTTCCAAGATGACTGTGCCCTCTTGAACAGGACTCAGGGTCACGGAACGCTTTGATGAGTATGAAAATAATATGAATCATATGCTATGGCCTTCACAGTCACCAAATCTCAACCCAACTGAAGACCCTCGGGAGATTTCAGAGCGATGTGTTTGACAGTAGCGCTCCACACATTTGGAGAGTTTATAACTAAGGAGCAACGAAGCTCATAGTGGAACAACACCTTTGTAAAACGTATTTTACAAAGATTATCCTGCTGATTAAAATGTGTCAGTATCATAAACTTTTTCACAGAGCTTATTTTCTGCAATAATCTAAAAGACAATGTAAAAATCCCTTAGGCTTTTTGTCGAGGGAATCAGGGTGATGCTAACTTCAGGGTTGGCCTACAGAAATATGTGCAAATGAAAAACTGCGATTTGCAATCCAAAAGTACAAACTGTGATTTTAGCTGCAAATCACATTTCGTTCACATTGTAACTCTAGTTTTGAATGATGAAAATTTTGAGTTGCAGTTTTTGTTGGCTGGTTTGCCACTTTTTTTTTTTTGCCTTTTTCTCAAGAGACAAAATTAACCCCATTTAGCCGCCATGCATGGAGGTTGATGATGGATTCAGTTCAGTTAGGCCAAGAAATAGACACAGACAAAAACTAAACCAATAAGGGATGAAGACCATCAGTCATTGTCAATCACTGCCCCCAACAAAAGCTACTCCGCAGCGCACCATGCTCAAGCATAAATATAGCTTCCCTCCTGGCATCTGCCCTTAAGCTGGCTCATAGTATTTACCCTCTTGAAGATTGACAACCAATCAAAAATGAAAGGTGACAACCCCTGTGTGACATTTCCCCCCCTCCCATAAAAAATAAATAAAAATGAAAAGAAGAGAACTGACCATTTCTACTGTTTTTCACTTCTTCACTCAAAATACATCTAAAAACATTATTCCTGCCTTAAATGGGTTTGACCCGAATGTTATACAGCTACAACACCAGGCTCCATCTCAGCACTTGAGCACTGGCATCCTGGTACCTGATCAGGGAAGCTAATGGACTGTGGTCTGAATAAACCACTATCTTGTCACCACGGGCAACATAAACCCCACACCTCACTACGCTTCAGGGCCAACACCAAGGCTAAAGCCTCTTTCTCAATTTCAATATTCTTGTTGAAGTTTAGTTTCTTAATAGTATGTCACTGTAACTGTCCTCACCTGACTGAATGAGGGCAGCTCTGATTCCTGCATCACATGCATCCACAGCCAGAGAGAACAGTGAGCTAAAGTCAGCAGCTTTCAGGACCGGGGCGCCTTGATGTGAGCTAAAACCTCCTGACACTCTTCAGATCACCTCACCTCTTTCTGATGAGCACACTGGTCAGTGGTGTAATGGCACTGACGTTGGGAACAAACACTGGTAAAAAACCCACACTCATACAGAAATTGCATGATCTGCTTTCAGGGACAGGGAACAGGAAAATCAACAATAGCTTTGATTTTCAGAGAGCACCAACTCACAGCCCACCTGATGAGCCCTTCCCCTTTCTAAACTCACACTTTGGTGCTGCAAAGATACTCGATCTGCTTTAGATGCTCCTCCCATGTCGCGCTGTGCGTCACATGTCATCAGAGTAAGTTACAGTTTTCTTTAACCCCAGTGTGACTGAGTTCATGAACTGCGAGGACTCTGTCTGGCTCTTTCAGTTAAAATTACCCCATAAGCAAATCAATCTTTGTGACATTCTTTGCTCTTCAGATAAGATAAGATAAGATAAGATACAATACTATAAGATAAGATATTTACAGTGTCACTGTCACAGTACAAAAAAAGAAAAACTGCAAAATGCCAGTAACAAATACTTAGAAAGAAAAATAACAGATAATAATATAATATGTACAGTTTGATATTTACAAAAATTCACAAAATAGCAGCATATCTGATATAATCTGATATGATTTTTACAACCCTCAAGATGAGTGATGAGAAATGCATCTTTTGCCTTTACCATATAATGATCCTAATGGAGCTGGGACGTCACACTCAGACCCTCAGCTGGACAAATATTGGACTTTTATTTCGCTCTTGAAAGGGGGGACTTCAACTGCTGGTAAGTCGGGTTTGCAGCAGTATTATGTGCACTTTGTTCCAGCAAGTTTTACAAGAAGAAGTGAGCATGCACATTTGTATGTATTTGCACATTTGCACACTGCAAACAGCTGTTAGCTGCCGGCTAATGACACAGTTGTGCTGCTAGCAATAAAAGTGTGAGCAGGCTTTGACAGGCACCTTGTTTCTGTTTTAAGCCCATTTTAACACTGGTCAAAAAACACGCTAAGTCCCGCTAACACTGGGCTTTTGTTGGCATAGAAAGGCAACAATTGGCATTCATTCCCCGTTCACATGACTCTGCAGTAGATGCAGATATTTAACAGGCTCGGCTCAGATCAGTATTGGTGTAAACACAACACCCCGGTGAAAACGTTCAGTGTCACATCTTTTCCCAGTTGTGACGTCTTTCAGAACACTGTGGTTACATTGCGCTCAGGAATGAGTGAGCTGCTGCCCTGAAATAAGTTTTAAAAACACCCAATCACCGATTGAAGCATGTCACACACCAACACAGGGATAAGATGAAGTGACGGATCATCATGCGATCAGTTATATGGCAGCTAGCAGCTCATTCTTTCTCCCTTGTGTCTGCATCTGTTTGTGTGTGTTATTTAATTGGCGACATTGTATGGGTCCTCTCCAACAAATTCAGCTGGCAGAGGAATCACCCTTTTAGCGGGTTTATCTGCATTTAAAAAAACAGCTTATACATGCTAAATTTGGTGTAAAAAGAGTATTAGATACTTTGTTTTGTAGTGGGCCATTTGTATTACTGTCCAACATTTTAGAGAACGTATAATTTTACTTAAGTGCAGTGTTAACGCAAGGTGGCAGCTAATTTAGTTTATCCCACTTGATGGCACTGACTATTTACTGGTTAAGTCTAAGTATTGTGCAGTGACTGAGTATTGATGCTGTATTGTATATTGTATTGAAGGCCATGCCGTGGCGTTTAACATACTGGGTGAAGGTGGGGACAGTGGAAGACAGGGAAGCATGGTTCAAGTCTTTGTAGATGAGGAGGAGGGACTGTGGATGCAAAGTCTGCAGCCATGACACTACAGTGTGTATGCATGGACTGAGGCAACATCAGACGAGGCAGGGAATTAGACCTTCCTCAGTAGGTAATATGACCAAATGCTAACCGCTAGCAGCCCAATGTCCCACGTGCAGCATTGCTCCTCAACACTGATGTCTCCAGGGTTGTTCACCAACACTGGTATTCCCCCACCCTTCCTCTTACCACTCTACCCTGCTCTCATGAGTTGAAAACCATCCAGGGTTGCTAGTAAGTCCAAAGTCTCTGTAAAGCACATGATGCTACACTATCAATACTCCCTTGTAACCAGCTCTGCACTGTTACCCCATCCATCTTTTTTGGGAGGGACCTCATGTTTCCCATAAGAACAGACAGCAAGCATGGTTTGTACTTTCTTTTCCTCTTTTGGTGCATTGCTCTGGCTACTACTTTCCAATGTAGTTGCAAGTGGTCCAAAAATAAGCAAAAAGCAAACCGCTAATTTCACCAATCCCACAGCCATAGTTGCACATAGACGAAGAATAGTGTAGAAAAGAACACAAAAATACACTGAGAGGAGGCCAGAGCGGCAGTGACAGGCTGCTGCTTGTGCAGGAATTCGTGGAACCTAAAGGAAAAACAGATGAAGAAGAAGAGATGGATCTGGAACCACTTACAGCTGAGATTCAATCAGTCACCCCTTCCATGTATTGTTCTTCTTAACCAGATCATATATTAACCTGTGCTCATTGAGCAACAAAATAGATGAGATGTGGACATACGCAACAAATATCTTGAGGCATCTTCATTATGCTTTGCAGAAAGCTGGCTACAATCTATTTCTTTTTGAAGTTCCTGGATTCACCTTTGTGTGAGCTGACAGGGAATTGGATTCAGTGAAAACTAAGGTGGTATTTGCATGTACACAAATATAAGATCTGTGATCCCAATAAAGAGAAATTATTTGTATTAACGCTAAGACCTTTTTATTTATTCCCGCAATACTTAAAACTTTCGAACCTACTACTTCAGATAGATTTTTCATTACAGTCAAACACCTCGGCAAAACATTCTAGTGCACTAATACCAAGCAAGATGCTGGGCTGGATCAAAACATGGCTCACAACCTGGCTCAAAGGAGGGACAAAATGTGGCGATCACACATGGCTCTTTAAAGTAAAATTCATTATTTAAGAAAACTTTTAGTATGCAGATAGTTCATTAGTAATGTATGTAATGTGTGAATGTGTGAACATGTAAAAGTGTAATTAAACCAAAAATAAATAAATCAAAAGTCCAACTAAACTAAGTAACGCTAAGGGAAGAGAAAGGCTGGTGTCAGCCATCACTCCCAATGAACCTCTCCCCGGATCCCAACAACCAGGAAATTGGTCCGGAGGTCGAGAGGTCGTCACACCCCGCTCTTTAAGAGTGAGGTCCCACCTCTGACCCTGAAACAAAATGAATACTAAATACAAGAAAATTAAATTCATATCAGAGAATCTTCTAGTCTATTATGATTTACCAACATCCCATGAGTTTAGTTCATATTTACCACAACAACCCTTTAACAATACAATTATAGAACTTTCGGTCAGTTCGGACAGGTGGGACAACCGAGCTTTCTTGTGTCCGTAGACACACATATTGTTCCTGTTATGGAAAACTTTGCATATAAAACCATCACCCGAAGTTCTGTGTCCGAAAGATAAACTCGATCCATGCCAGTTTGGTTCTAAGCGGGATCATGGTACAGAAGAAGCTGTTGCCACTCTGGTTCATATCACTTCATTTAGATAAACCCAACACCTATGCAACAGCTCTCTTTCTAGACGTTTTGTCGGCTTGCAACACAATACACGCAGATATTTTGGTGCCTAAAATGGTCCAACGGGGAACTGAATCCCTGTTTGGTACATTAGTATTCCTCTTTCCAAATTGTAAATGAAAACAAAAGCCTTTCATCTCCCCGGGGCAACGTGAGTCCAGCTGTGCTTTTCACTTTCTATAATCATGATTGCTGTATAGATACATAAAATCAATATACTCTAAAATATTCTGATAATACAGTTTTAATACCTCTGTTAAGTAACCCAGGCGACCTGAACTGCACCAACACGGCATGAGCAAGGTGGTTTTGTGGAGTTATAATGCTCTTGAAATGAATAGAAGGAAAACACAGGAGATTGTATTTGGTTCACCGTCTGACCCGCATTAATATCCACACTGAAAAAAATCAAGCAGGTTTTATCATTTAAATATTTGTGTGTAATATTGCAATGTTCGACCCTACTCCGTAAAGTGCCTTAATACACTGTGTGATATGATTTGGTGCTGTATAGATAAAAATGGATTGAACTGAATCCTGGAAAAATCACACAGAATCTGTCTGCAAAAGGACAACACGAAAAATGATTCAGAAAACATCACAAATAAGTAAAAACCTTCAGGCAGTTTCAAGAGTAGATCAACTGCACATCCATCATTAAGACTACAGGAATAAATATTCATGATATGATACTTTTCTTTGAGCTCTGACTTCTGTTGATCATTGTGAAGCTCTGGTAGCTCTGAGTCACTGGATGTGCTTGCACCTGACATAAAAGAGTGTACAGGTCTTTATTTTCAATATACATTCAATGTAAAGGTCTCTTCTGCTTTAGGTTGATGTCATATTATCTTTTTGAATCAACTTGGGAAGAGTAAGTGTGATATTATGACGTGCTGAGAGTGTATATATATACGGTATATATAAAACTATGTCACTTACTTGTGAACTTTCTGTAATTTCACAGCATTTAGCTTTCCTGCAGGGGTTTTTCTCTTTTTAATGAGCTCCCTCTCAGCCCCACCTTATCTCTTTCTCTTGTTCTTTCTCCCGCACTTTCCATGTTTTTCTACACACTGCTCAGCCATGCGTATTCCACACACTGACTGAACATTTTGTTTGTGCGTACGAGTTCAACCAGTCACGTATGATGAGCCATCACTGTCCCTTAATATGGTGACGGAACACGCCAACCAAATAGCGTGAAGGGAAACTGTCATAACAATGATCATCATCATTTGCATTTTGATGCCAATCCATCTGGCTTAGCTGGACCACAATTCATTTGGCACATGTCACAGAGAAGGCTAGTTGTTATTACTCTCGTTTACAAATGAACGATGGTCCTATGAGAGAAGACCCTGACTTGCAGCTTTTGAGTTGGTTCCTTCCATAATGACAACAAAGGAAGACATAAATTCTATAGTTTATATATATATATAGTTCTATATTAATACTGTGAAAGTATGAAAGCACTCGCTCCACAGAGAAATGCACACAGCCTGTATTCAGAAACTGAGCCTTAAAACCAGCCGTCAGGCCTTCCTGTAACTTTCTGATGTCATAACAAAGCAGTCACCGCCCTCAGACATACCCCAAGCCCCACCCATCTGGATCTGTCCCATCTAACCTTCACAGGATTCGGTTTCTCTGAGTGTTTACCTGAAATTTGCTTTATTTTTATTGGATCACTCAGAAAACAGTCAGCCAATCAGAGGAGAGACTCTTCTCTCTTATGATTGGCTCAACGACCTGTTGTTACTAAAGCTCAAAAGAGAAGCCTGAGAGAGGAGATATAAAGCTACATTGAGATGGTTTTTGGTTCTTCTGGATCAACACTTGAAACACATGAAACAAGTCAAATATGGAACCACTGAATAAAAAATATTACAATGTAGTGTGGTGTAAAAGAGTGCACCAGAGAATTACACTGTATAGTTTATTATGTTAGGTTGCACATAGAGTTGATGAGAATATTTTACAAACTTTCTGATACATAAGTTCTTTGAATGCGGTCTTGGTATATTATGGACCTCATTTTAGAAGCTAAACACTTATTTCCTGCAGCAACATCTGACCTAGCAGCTTTTATTTCTTTAATATAGTTCGATTTATATATTATCAACTTGCTATACCGGCAACATTTATGTCTTGCCAAAATGGGGCTGAATGATTAGCAGTTAATTAGCCTCCCTCCAGGTTATTGATTTTCCTCCGGCAGAACCCATTAACTCCAAACAGGCCGCCTGAATGGCATGGTTGTGATCTGCTTCATGCGATGCCTACGTCGCTGAAGTTTCAGCGTGTTATTAATCACATGCATTCCTTTTGAATGATTTTAATGCGGATGGGAATCAGGAGCATTCATTGCAGCGAGGTTGATTTCTGGTTTTCTTGAGATTATTGCATTTACATATTTAAGTAATGGCACTTGAAAAGCAATTAAGAGTCAAGTATTCAACAGTCAGTTATAACCTCCTTCTTATACAGTATATACATATATGTATATATCATATATATATATACATATAAGATATATATATATGTATATATATATATATATATATATATATATATATATATATATATATATATATACACACACAGGTATGTTTGACTGATTAGTGAACACAGTGTCATTGTTAAGTTCTTTGTTGAAGGGAGAGCCAAATTAAGAGCTCCTCCTTAGAAACTCCCTGTGGTTTATGCCTTGCCGAAACAGGAAGTGAGTAATGACACGGAATGCTGGGCAGTTTGTCTCCTGCACTAATCATCACCACTGTGTCACATGTGTTTTAGCAACCCAGTCCTCCAACTGAGGAGGACCAGAGGATGAAATATGGCAGTCGAGTCTCTCCACAGCCCCAACCCAGCTGCCACTGAGGTGGGGCACCTGACAAGCATAAATTATGTTAATAGAATTTAATAAAAAACACTTTATTCCAAAGGTTTCAGTACTTTGAAATGTCAAGATGATCTAGTGTGCTACCTGGAGAGAATTCTGAAGCTTAAGTTAGAACACTAAAATATTAAAACAAGAAATTGTGATCCCTCATGAGGAATGGCAGCGCATAATGAAAAATGGAGAATGCACGAGTGTGTCTCCCAGGTGAAGTTTTCTCCATTTATTAATTGATCGAGTGCTGAATCTAGCCCTCCATTATGGCTCAGTATAATGAAGAAGATATGAAACAGATTTGGGAATATTTTAATGAAAGAATTGGCAGTATCATTTTTTTTTTTTTGTCAATCCCACTCTGTACTTTACAATCACAGTCCTTGTTATCTAAAAACACCAAAATTGTAATTAAGTAAAAAAAATTGGGCTTTTGTGTTAAGGGTGGTGATTAGTAATGATGGTCTATTGAAGAGTGGAATTATCAGAAAATGATTCTTATTAATACAGAAAAAAAAAAAAGTTTTGTGTGCAACGTCCACTCTCCCCATCCCTCATAACACACACACACACACACACACACACACACACACATACACACACACACACACACACACACACACACACAAATACATACACAGTGGAAAAGTAGTGATGGTGAGACTGTAAATTATCCACTGCTGGATGTCAATTGAACATTTCCATTGTTACCATGACAGACTGCCTATTGATTGGCTATCGGTGCTCCCACCTCCTCCCTTGCCTGAGGATACAGACTGACAGAGAGGACTACATGTTTAGCATGGAGACTAATGCGAGCAGAGGAAGAACAGAGGCAGGCACAAGGGGCTGAAATAATTAAAGGCGGAGATGAAAAATGCTGGGAAAGAGAGTAAGAAAAACCTAGAATGAAAAACAGAATCAGGAGGTGGGAGGGTGGGGTAAAGTTGGGTGCTTGGCCACGGTGTTCAATTACAGCATGCAGGAGGTTAAATCAATAACATTTAAATTGCTTATGGTAATCACCTGCACTCCAATCACTGGGATCAGCATAAGCAATCTGCTGACCCCAGCCATGCTCAGCCACAGATTGAAACATATGACGAGGAGTCAGCTGGATGGAAGGGTCAGGCTTGATTGTGTGTGTGTGTATGTGTGTGTATGTGTGTGTGTGTGTGTGAGTGTATGTGGGTAGGTACATGCACACATCCACCAGCTCGGTCTTATGACATTTTTTGGAAATGAGTAAGATGTTTCAAAATGAAAATACTGGTTAGAGAAATCATTTTTCCCCACCAGGAAGTAAAAGTAAAAAAGAGGAAGCTAGAAACAGATTGTAGAGGCAAACTGAAGTGTGGTGATGGAAGGTTTTTGAGGGGGGCTGAGATGTGTTTTCATTTTCAAAGAGGGCCACTCACACCTAACCCTAACCAAACTTTATTGGCCTGCTCTAAATTGTTTCACCAAATTGTTTTCCATGTGCTAAATTCAAGAGTATTAGACAGAATAATCTGTCCTTGTCGTGCACCCATAGACTGTAAATACAAATGGACATAGCCTCTGTGACATCAGGCATATGTTTCTGTAGAGTGGTGTTGAAGCTCAGAATGAGCTGCTCCACCGTTGCCATCTTGGCAGTGCTTGACTCCACCTAACTCCAAAAATGAGCAAAAAGGTGAAGCCAAGATTTTTGATGCATACCGGTACAATAACTGTGGCAAACATACGCTCCTGTTAGCATCGTTAGCACAGCTGGGCATCTTGCTCAAAGGCTAACGCAAGGCTTATTCATTTGCTGGCTAATTTACTGGTTAACAGGTTAAGCTAATGAGCCAGGGATGATGAGCACAGACACAGATACTGTACCTGCTAACATGAATAAAACAATCTTAGAATTTCACTCACCTCAGAAAACAGGAGTACAGACTTCATGTCCTTCAGGCTGCCTGTGTTAGGCAGTTAACTAACAACAATTCATTATTTTTCCAATATTTGCATGAAAAATAATCCAAAAGGCGTCAACAACACAAACAAAGCCAAGAGGTCACATTCAGTGACTCAAATTGAGGTGACGTCCAGCAGACAGTTAGCACCCACCTGTCACTCAAAGAGGCCACACCCTCAATTATGAATAACTTTTTAGTATTAATAAATTTTAGATGGGTGAGTTTAATTAAATGATGAAACCCCCCCATGCAGTTGTCTTGAAGGTAGCTATATTTTTGTACCAGGCTGTAAACATGTTTATTTCTGCTGTAAAGTTCACTGTGGGAGCCAGACTCTAGTGGTCATTAGAGGAACTGCAGTTTTTTGTTCTTCAGTGTCGGCTTCATTTTGATTGGTTGATGCTTGGTTCCAAAAGTAAGACTTACTAAAATGCAGCATTTCTGAGTGTTATTGGGTGATTGTCCTCCAGTGTATTTAGCTTTATCGGCACACGACTAAAGTTTGATCTGTCAGAATCTGCCTTATCGATTCCTGTTCATACAAAATGAAAAATAGTCACAATGTATCTATATTTTTAAATTCAGGAAGTGTTTTTAGCAACAACAAAAAAAAAAGATTGGAGTGTAGGTACATCATTCTGGTGAGAAATACAGTAGACACACATAGGCAGTAGTAAGTTCGGTAGTTCTCTATGTGATTGTAGAATTACTACAGCTCAGTCTGTGTGCACCAGTCTTTACATTTCTTATGTCTATAAAATGATCATATATTCTGCCCTACCAGACAACAAAAGCACTAAAGGCCTCAGTCCTCTATAAACGAACTAGTTTGTGTATGTTACATCTGAGCACATCAGAAGTCAAAAGTGTCTCCACCTGTGCTGAATAGCCGGAGTTAGAGGCGGGAAAAAAGGTCACAAATTGTCGGACACAATCCCCTCAATTCTTCCATCAGTAAGGCTGTTTCTGTTGCTTGTTGATGATTTGAAACTCTAAGGTTCACAGTTTAGATTGTCAGGTCAAGTTCATACCATAGACTGTAGATAAAGAGGTTCATACTCAAAGCATTTAATGGATCCACAAGCTTATTCATGTGTAAGTGTGTGTAATTGCATGTACAGTGCTGAGAGGACAAGCAGAGTCGTAGCCTACAGGCCACGTTCTACCTGTAGAATCCAGGATGAAAGCAAGCTGTGGTCTTTATTGCTGAAAACGCTCAGGAGGATATAACACTATCTCCTACAACAGCACAACGACTCAACATGGTGAGAAGAAAACGGAGTAAAGAAAACGTGGCCTCAAAATGTCCACCCGGTGGTACCCAATTGATTCATAATTGTCTTTGCCAGCCTCGAGTCTGATTCCCTCTAACCATTAATTTTTCAGGACCTTGGGTGGCGTTGCACGATATAAATATCCGGCTCACCTCGGCGCCCGTGTGCAGCGTGACTTTGAAGTTGTGCCTTATTAAGCCGCGGTGCAGTTAACCAGCTGAACAATAAGACGCAGGGCAGATCTTAGGTATGAGGATGACAGCTAATGAAACACAGCGAACAGACCAGCTGAAGGCGTTACCTCCGCGCGAGACACAAGCGGAACGAATCGGGAAAGTTCAGCAGAACAGAGACACACATAAAAATACTATACAAATATATTATGATGGAAACTAACTACTGCTTGGAGCATGACATCTTTATACTGAAGTTGCAGGGAGAAGGTTCAGGTGGACGAACCACATCACTGGTCTCCGTCCTGTGTCTGACGAGCTCAGGCTCCTGAAACACCGGGTTAAGATCAGGAAAAGAACAATTAAAAAGTCCTCTCTCATCTTGTGCCTGCAGATACGATCAATGGAAACGTCTGATGATCTTGTTGAGAACACAATCAGGCCAGCGCTGGTAATCAAACTGAAATGCAAATCTATGTCAATTCTCAGTCTTATTCACACTTGAGGCCATTTTCTTTTTTTTTTTTTGTGGTTACTTTTCATGGATGTGGCAGAGTAACGGGCTACACCCTCATCCCCGGCTGGAATTGAACACTGAGATTACATGGTACACATCACCAGTCTTACCTACGAAGCTCTGATTGGTCAGTTGTTTCTCCAGCTGTCAATGAGCACAACCGGACCCACTACCTACCAACTGAATGAATCAGAGATGTCGGCAGTGGTTCAGAGGTCTGGATGCAGAGTAGGTCAAGGTGGATGGTTAAGCAGACAAAGCCACAGGACCGAAACACCAGGGGCCAGTTGGAAAAAAAACATCTCGATTTTAAAAGTTAAGGAATTTGGCACATCTAAGCAATCATTGAGCTGCGGAAAAGTACAGTGATCCAACTCTAGGCGTTCAGACAAATCTGGGATGTAGATTCAGTTCCTCATTGTGAAGGGTGTCCGTTGAGTTCTCCCACTCTTCTTGGGATGTGTTCAGCTTGCAGTTAAGACAGAGTCAGAGGTACATTTAGTTCTTTTCCTTACTTTGGTTGCCAAGGTCTTTCGTTCAACAATTTAACTGACATTTAGTGAGTCCTTTAAGTTTAAGACCAAGCTAAGGAGAAAACCTTAAATATTTAAGTGAACATTTTAAGGAAACATTAAGGAGAAGACTTGTTTTGTGCAACTTTATTTTGTGTTCATTTTAAAAACACCTTATCTCAGACTTAAAGGAAAATCTTAACCTAAGGTGTTTTGTGCAACCGGACCAGGTCTTCCTGATGTCAGTGTTGACTTGCAGAAAGAGCTCAATATTTCCCTAACCTTAACTAAATGTTTAGGTTGCCTATACTGAACCATAAAAACCTTAATCGCACTTTAGTTGCCAAGAATGGATATTCTATGAAAACTACGGAAAAACATTTTGCAGCTATGCTCACATTACAAATCGTTATGATAATTTAAAACATAGTCTTGTATTACATTTTCTACATAGCGTGTTTGATATTGCAAATTAGTTGAATATGAACATAATTATTAAGAGACACGGTCGATCCATACTTACACAAACAGCAAGCCTCTCTCATACAAATAACATTCATTAAACTAGTCTGCATTAGCAATACACAATATGTTGAGTGGCAGCATTCAGGGCCAGTGAAGTGTGATGTGTGATGTTCATATAGAGCAGCGGGGATAAGTGTGGAGAGCAGGTGGCAGGTGGAGCCTTGAACATGGAGGTGGACGGCAGCATGAACACTGGATGTGCACGCAGCTCTGTGCATACTACACTGGGTTTTCTGGATATGCAGATGTGCTCCATGCAACATCTGTAAGTCGGTACAGTCCTTGTGGTCCTAAATTTTGAGGTAGTTCATGGACCTGTTGTTGACAGAAGAAGCTGAGGACATTTACCGGTCTGGTATAATTTTCCCTTAAAGGTCCCGTTTACACTTTTCTCTGTGTTTTATTTTGATATTCGTGACAAGATATATTTGTGGTTTTTAGTACCCAAAACCATCTCAGTGTAGTTTTACAGTAGGCTCAGAGCCTCTCTTTTGATTGGCTGACTGTTTTTTGATCAGATTTCAGGTAAACACTCAGAGAAATTAGGGACCTTTAAGTGTTTACTTTCAAAACTGGATTCATGTCCTGCCTAGTACAAGTCAGGATGAGTATTAACATACTTATAATTTAACCCAACTTCCAAGGGAACACATGTTTTAAGACATTATATGGGTTGTGAATTGTGTTAATTTAAATTTGTTAAAGCTTGACTTAACAAAGATTGATAGAATATCTTGAAAAGAAACATTTTGCAAAAATATTTCATATTAATATTGTTACAGATACATTTTTTTTAGATAAATATAATCCAGGCAGAATTGCTAAAACATGTTGTCCTAATGCAAAATAGGTGCATATGAGCATATTCACTGGAGAGGTTGTAGACAGGGTTGAGGATACACTGCATGTAGTATGAGTAAGGCTCCTGGGTGTGTCTGACGCTGTTAGTTATGGAAGATGGTCGTGGGTGTCCCTCCCCTTCCAGCCAAGCTGTGAAATGCCTGGCTTGTCTGAGGAATGACAGACCCTGGAGGGGCCAAGGGTCCCGAACAAATGAGCTCCTATAAAACTCTTCTCCTTACGCAGGGACAGGACACAATGCAGGCGAGCAGCCGCCAAAAGCAGCCTTCATGGTAATTTCCCTCCACTATTTACAGTGCCCACCCATGGGTTTCACTGCTCTGTGTTGGAGCCAGTCACCTTCATGTGCGGCGCGAGGCATTCATCATCAGCAGCTGACACATCCAAACATGTCAGTACACTTTAGTTCCTCGCAGCGAACGCAAGTGGGAATCTGACGACGACAATTACTCCGTGTAAAAATCGGATCAAATTGGGTTAAATGATACTAAAGCTGCTGCTGTTTCATGCATTTAGTTCAGCACCAAAGTCTCCGCATAAATACGTTACACCTGGCAGAGTGTTTAAAAGCTGCATTGTCGGATATGCAGGGGAATGTTTTCAGCAAAGCTAATGAAGTTAATAGCTTGAGCTGAAGCACTTTTATGAGCTGCACCTGGTCCATAAATGAGTCCTAATGAGGAGCAACTCAGTTGACTTTTAAAATGCCTCCCTCTAGTGGAAGACAGACAGGCCTCTACAGCGTCTCAGTCTTTCCTGCTCTCCCTCGCCCACAAACACAGCATGAGGACAATTTCTTTTTCAATACTCCCACACCTCTGAATGTAGGAGTGAATAAAAAAACACTCAAATTGTGTGCAGTAATTAACACATTTATGGCACAGAACATAAACTGTAAATTCCAGACACAGCTCTTTAATCTCACATGGCTTCATTCTTTGTGTTTGTTTTATCATTTGGCAGCACATTATTACACATTATTCATCCTGACATCAGCTGCTGAGGGAATCAAAATATGATTCATTTTTATCTCTGTGTCAGTCAGTAAAGGAAATGAATAATGAACCAAATGTGTATTCTAATATCAAAAATACAGATAAAACAAGACTCATATTGATTTTTAGTTAATTTTCTGCTATAATAATGAAGTCAACGTGGAGAACTGCTGTTCATGGAAACATGAAGCCAAAGCATCCACTTTAAATTACAGACGCCAGAATGTAAAATACATGAAGATGCAGATGCGCTTCACAATTTCCAATAATAGTATAATACTAGTAAAAAAATACCAGTAGCTTCTTAAATAATACTTTATCTTTCACAGTCAGAAAAATTCAGAGAAGACAAGAAGCAGGATGAGTTTAATGCTTTTACTGTACGAGCTGCTGAAAGAGACAAAATCTTCACGTGTGCCTGTTGTGTCATTGAGAAATAAAATGTGGGAATTTTTTGTTCACAATACCTGAACCTCACACGGATCAAAGCGGAAAAAGATGCCTGTCACTCATGTGTCGTGCATCTGTCTCAGGCTAATTAGAGGAAAAGAGGAAACTGTATGACAACAGTGAGAAAACCGTTTTAACGCAAGTAGAAAAGGTGAAATATATTAGAATGGAAGTTCAGCAAGAAAAAGAAAATATTTGAAAAATGTATATTTTCTTTTAACTTGAACTGTTACTGTAAATACATGCTGCTGTTACTGATGATGCTGCTGCTGCTTATAAGTGATTTAAGTTAAATAAGAAAATCTGGACATTCAAATACGATTGAAATCTCAATCTTTCAGACACATGCTGTGTAATATAACTTCATCTATATATAGAAACATTTTATATATATTTCGTATTTGTAGTTTGTATTTTTGTTTTCTGTTTTGCTATTTTTATTATTATTATTGCTTACCTTTAAAATGTGTTATTACCAGCCAGAAGAAACATAATTTTCATTTATTTTTCAGCTCAACTGATGTCATAGGACACATCTTGACTGAGGACACTGTTACAAAATAAAATGAACTGCCTTCTGTATTATCAGTATGATTTATGTTTCCATATTAAATTGAGTAGGATATAAATTTCAGTTTTTTTTTTCATTAATGTCATTTGATGCAACTTTCCTGAAAGATCCTGACAGATGATTGAGGATAAACAAGTGAACCTGAGAGCGCTTTGTTCATCATTCAAAGTGTTACTTATTCTGATGAATAAATAATTAGTTCTTCAGTGAATTACAGTAAATAATGCATTCGTGATGGTTTGTTCGTCTTCATTAATGCTTAGGAATTTTACATGAGCTTTACAAGGGGGAAGTTAACCAATAAAAAAAATTCAAAGATTCAAGTCATTACCACTGATATATATGTGATAATCTGCTCTGCGCTGTATCGTTATGAATCAGACAATAATCAACTATTCATGAGTTCCACACATTCATAATTATTGTATGTCTCCGTGTCTTTACGATGCTTTCTTTTCATGTTTTTATTATTAGTAACTGAGGGACCAAATACGTGAAGTCATACATGAGGGTCATCTGAGGACAGACTCCACGGTGATACTGCTCTTGTAAACACTTGTGACCCTTTATGGTTACTTGGAACGTTCTGCCATGACAACCAACTTAACATCAACATGGGTGACAAGGAAAAGAAAGAAAAAAAATCAGATGCAATGTTGGATTCATGTTCTTCAAAGACAAAATTCAAATGAAGAGGTTTACGTGAAGAATTACAACGACGACCTTTCAGTGGAACATCTTAATCATGTCGTTTGTTTCCCACTGTGTAATGTACTGTTGTTTCATGTCTATTGCTAATTGTTTTTGTTTTAAGACAAGAGGCTACTAGTGTTTAAAATAGATGAAGCAACATATAAAACAAAGACATAGTTTAGAGACTAGCAGGCCACCATTAGTAAACCTGTACATATGTAACACTAATATAGTACAGCATTTATTTTTGTCCATAAAAAGGTGCAGTTTCACATACTTTTAAATGTAATCAATGTGTTTTTTAATATATTTGTGAATATTTTATTTAAAAAAAATTGTGATACTGAAACATTATAAGATGCATTCTGGGTAAAATGCTGCCATGCACTGCAAAGAAAGACTGACAGGGTGATTGATCTTGGACTTAACGTTGTCTCACAGTAATAGATTTCCTGCGAAATATTGTAAAGGTAGACTTCACACAAACATGAATGTAATTCAAGTCTGTATATTTATGTGTGTGTAGTGTTTTTTTCTCTAAAGGAGGAGAACTGTGCTGAGCAGCCTGTAAGCCATGGAGAAGGTGACCAGCATGCCCACTATCCAGGACAGACCCCTGCTGGGCTGAGGCAGAGCACCCGCGTAGGCGATGGTGTGGAAGATGCGCGAGCCGGCAAAGATCCGGAAGTGAAGCAGAGCGGTTGAAAGCTCAGGTTCAGTCAGAGCGTAGAGCAGGCCGACCACCACGAAGGGAATAATGTTCTCCAGGTCGTTCTGGTGACACCTGGACAGCAACGACAGCACATATGAAGCATAAGCGTAAGTATGCTTCACAATGATTGGCTCATTCATAGCTGTGTTGTCTAATGTCATCCAATCATATCTGTGCAACATCATGACTGTTCTGTTTTCTTTCACTGCTCCATCCACCGGCTTGCATGTGTTATTATTCTGTGAATTTGGATAATTTTTAGTTTCCTGAAGAGCTAAAAATATTAAGTACTTCTTCACCTTCCTCTCATGACCCCTAAGATTAATCTTGCGACTTCTTGGGAGGTCCCACCCCCCATGTTTGGAAACCACTGTACTATGGTAAGAGATTCATAAGTGTCCGTGGTCATGAATAATTTACATTACATTACATTTACTCATTTGGCAGACGCTTTCATCCAAAGTGAATACTTGTGTTATTATTTGTCTTGTCCTGGGTTTGAATGGGACTTTGTGTTTTTAATTAACTTAATCTTTTGTGGATTCATTTAAAAAATTGGAGACTGAAATTATAACTTGAAGTAGAAACTAAGAAGAAAGAATTCATCATACAGAAACAGCACCAGCACACGGACAGCTTGTTTGTTCGTTCGCGAGTAGCTCTTGTTAAATGTCACTGTTCTCGGGACATCAGGTGTCGTTCGTACCTGCGGACTCGCTCCACATCAGGATCTGTTCGCACCAGTTTCTTGTCCTCTGCTGACGAAACAAGCTTGGTGTCTTCCAGGTTCGCAAACACCTGAAGAGACGTTAAAGAGCGGGTCAGATCACAGGCTCCCTTGCACTGTCTTGTCTTTGTGAATGAAACTACACTGTATACTGTTATATGGCAGTTAGGTGAAAAAAAAGCACCTTTCTTGTGAGGCGGAAGTAAGAGGTCAAAGGTGACATGAGCATCATCTTCAGGACGACAATAGTGGCATAAGTAGCAAACGATTGGAGGACCTGGCTGTCCATCATACTCTTGAGTGGTGATATCATCCCTGTGAGAAATCACTGCGGAACAACAGGAATATATATTTAATGCTTCTACGCTTTAGACGTCAGAACATCTTCATGTCAAACATTACAGCCTGTCAATTACAGCGTACTGTACAAAGCTTATAGCAAAGAAAGCTGACCTGCGATCTGCCGAGCAACATTAACCCACAGCACGTCGTACATGTTCATATTTTCTATGTGTTTAATGCGTCATCACTTTCCTTCGTCTTTCTTTGTTTCCCTCCGGTCTGACACACTAGCTAAAAATGGTCACTGAGGAGGAAGTGGGTCGACACGGGCTCATAGCGAGGCAAGACTGGAAGACCACCTGGGCAAAATGGCCCCACAAGCCCCCCACAGATCAGTTTGTTTGACTTGGTTTTTGGTATTTCAAAATATGCAATACTAAAACACAATTTGAATTAAAGTGTGTCCTGCACCCTGCATATCCTGTTTCATTACAAAGAGGAACAATGACCAGCACAACATAGTAGATAAAGCTAAAAATGAACCGTAGTTCCCTCAGTGCAACAGAGCACCAGACATTTCAGTTGTCATTGTCCAACATGAAAGTTGAATAATGTCACAAAAGATATCAATAAATAAATAAATTCCTAACTATAAATACAATAACATACATATATTTCTCTTAGCAAAGGCTAGAACATTATGAGGCGTGCAGGTAAGAGTTTATGTAGTGCAGGATGCAGTGTGTGGATCTTACCTTGTTTTTGCAGAGTCACCGTGATCAGCAAAGACAAGTCCAAAGATCAGTTGGCGATAAATGCCTGTAATTCATCCTGAGCTTGTGTAATCTGTGGGAGGAGCCCTGAACTGGAATAACACAGTGCACTTTTACTCTTATTGCCAAGAGATAGATTGACTGATACTTGCACATTCAAACTAAGTTAAATTCATATCTGAACATTGTATAGGACGTGCTGTTATGTTTGAAGTAACATGAGGTATTTAACTCATTTTACATGGATGACCTTCTTTTACAGACACACTTGCACTTTAGAAAATTTTAAAGTCATTCACAGTGGCTGAGTTTTATCACCTGTTCCATCACCTTGAGAAGTAATTACATGGACGCAAAGTTAACAGAAAGGTTTATTCAAAATACATTTTCCATCAATAGCTCCAGCAAGTCAAAGGGAATGCAAAGAATACACACAAAGAGTGTTTAACAATCAAGCTCACGGAAAGCTGTAGTGAATAAAAACATTCAGATTTCATGTAGGAATGTAAGTTTGTGTAGAAGAGGTCAAGGACTACAGGTGTTTTTTCTCTAAAGGAGGAGAACTGTGCTGAGCACCCTGTAAGCCATGGAGAAGGTGACCAGCATGCCCACTATCCAGGACAGACCCCTGCTGGGCTGAGGCAGAGCACCCACGTAGGCGATGGTGTGGCAGATGCGCGAGCCGGCAAAGATCCGGAAGTGAAGCAGAGCGGTTGAAAGCTCAGGTTCAGTCAGAGCGTAGAGCAGGCCGACCACCACGAAGGGAATAATGTTCTCCAGGTCGTTCTGGTGACACCTGGTAACCACACAAAATACAATGTGACTAACCAGTGTATCTATTAACCTACTCTATTAACATCCGTGGAATTTACAATCTTTTTTTATGACGATTTATTACATCCATCCATCCATCCATTCATCCAGCCTTTAATGATGCGACAATGCTATGATAATGGTTTGGTTAAAGGAGCTATTTGTAAGTTTTGCTGTTGCTACATAGCTAGTGTTAGTATTAACAGCTGTTTACTTACCAGTCTAGAGGAAGTATTGCAAGTTGAGGATCAAGCTTGATTCCTTTACTCACCAAGTGCTGTCTCCAGAGGTGGAAAGTAACCCTCTTGTTTAGCTTTTATGTCTATCACTTCTTTTCATATACTGAAGTTATCATGCTAACCAGATAGCCTAGCCCATCTTGTCACTTTCCGATACCGAGTCACTGTAGGGTCAAGGCTGCACAGAGGACGTATTATAACCTCTTGTCTTGTAAATGCAACAAGGGCTAAAGCTCCCGGCGAGACTGGTAAGTAAAAAGCTGATAATGCTAACATTAGCTATATAGCAATAGCAAAACTTACACATACCTCCTTTAAGTATAGGCATAAAACCAACTTGGTAAGGTTTAGGGAAAGATCATGGTTTGAGTTAAGGTCAGAGGACATTTGTCATCGTGGTTACAATGATAAACACGTGGTTAATGTTATGGAAAGGTTATAGTGAAAAGATATAGTGTTTGATCGGTTTGTTGTGACAAAAAAAAACAGCTCAAACTGCAAAATGGCGAATTTTAGCAAAGTCTAAAAATTTAATTCAAGTGTTGCGACACTTTAAAACCTATATCAGTGAGGAAGAATGTATCTCTCTAATAGTTTGAGTGATGTCCCGCGCGACTTTCTAGTGAAATAGTGAACAGTGTGACTGTAGCATTGGCATTTCAGGACCAAGTCATCTCACCTTCGAACACGCTCTACATCTGGATGGGTCCTCAGAAGCTTCTTCTTCTCCTCTGCCGACTTTCCGCTCACATCTTCCTCATTAGAGAAAGCCTAAATGAGAGGGATAACACATGCACTGACTCAAAGTCTGTAGCGTTTACCTCTGCACACCAGAAGTAAGGTTGAAAGGTTCTAATGGAGATATGAGGAGAACATGCAAAAGCTGCTGAGTGAATATAATAACGAAGTTTAATTTGTGATTCCTTTTTACAAATGTCTTTTGTTAATTCTCTTTTACAACCTGGGTTGTACCTCAGTTTGACTGTGTACATGACTTTTCATTTTGCAGCACTGCAGAGTGCCAGACACAGTGGATCTCGAGTTTTTTTATTTTTTAGTTCTTGCATCATCTTCCATCCTGTTTACCAGGATGAAAAGCAACACAACTCTTATAGGCTTTGAAGTTGTTAGGAGGCTAATCTGGGCTAAACACACCCAGAGACCTTACATACCCTGTGCATAAAATCATAGAAACTAATGCAAAAAGAAAGAGACATATCTTGTTTTAACAGATGTTGAAGGCACTACTACTGTAACCTACCCCTCTGCTGAAGCGGAAGTATCCAGTCATGGGCGCCATCAGCATCATCTTCAGAATGACGATGGTAGCGTATGTGGTGAAAGCCATAAAGGCCTCATTTTCCATCAGCGTTGCCATCTCTGCTGCTTTACAGCTGGACACAAAAAGGAAAAGGCGCAAGTTAGTTTCAAATTCACACAATCTAAATCCATTTCTAGTTTTGAAATGAAATCTGTAGCATATACAGATGTTTATAACCTCAATAAACAACCAGTCCTCCAACCTGAACAAACATAAAGGTCGTTTTCTACCCTCTGATATGACAAATAAGGGTGTCTCCTCAAATAGTGCCCCCACAGCGGCAGGCGTACCGGACCTTGGTTGTCATTAATACAATAACAAACATGCGGCGCACCTACAGTCATGTCTTGGTTAGGTTTTTAAAAAATCCTGATATGGGATAAAATAAGTACTTCTCCGACATTACACTCATGGTTACAATATAAACAGCTAGTTTTACATGGAAATCAAACACCACGCTCCTGCCATAATTACTACTACAACCACTAGATTGTAACTATGAGTCATAATAACTTGCTGCACAAACGACCTAATGGCTCGCTTTTTTACAGGACAGTCTCTGCTTTTAAATAAAAACACATATTGTGTATTTTAACTCATATTTATTGATGATTTATGTTAATAGGTATTGTTGACGATACTTATATTTGTATAGTTTGTACAGTAGTTTGGTCAAGGTTGTTTGTAAATGTGCTAGAGAAATAAACTTTGACTTGACTTGACATAGTACATGAAAAGTGAAAATAAAGCTGATGAAAACTCCTTCAGAAGTGCAGAATAAAAAGTCTTTTTATAAACAATAAACCTCTCATACACACTGTAATTACTCAGTTGCCATAAACCTGTAAATTCCTGTCTGTAAGATAACATAATAAACCAAACAGACACAGCGCTGCTGACTGATCAGACTAGTTTTAGTTTATAAGTGTATTTAAAAGTCTTTTCTAAATACACCACTCCCAGAAAGCCAACATGTATAAATGCTCTATTTTCATTAATATACAATATTACAGTATTTACAGTTTAAGAGCTCAACTTACGTCCTGTGGTGACTGCAGGAATGGAGCAGGAAAGAATCTGTTGCATAAAAACAATTTGACTTGTGACCCAGAGAGTCAGGGGGGCGGGGCCAGTACAGTGACAGCACAATGCATAACTCCCTGTATATGTGTGTGTGTGTGTGTGTGTGTGTGTGTGTGTGGGAGTGTCACTGTGTGTCTCAGCATGTGAGGACCATGTGTTTTCATACTAATAAACAATAAATCCAAAAGCTCAACATGTTTCAGAACACATCAGGTTTAAAGTTGTGATCTTGAACATTTGATTTGTTGTTTCTGCAGCTGGAGTCAGATTACAACTGAAGTCTGAAGTCACTGATACGGGTTTCCCCTGGTGGAGCGGGTGGGTGGGGGAGGGGCATGCTTTACATGCATATTTCGTTGTTTACTTTCATGTTTTCAATAAAGTTTTATGTGTGTGCTTGTTGTTTGCAGCAAATTTTAAAAAAAATAATAAAAAATAAATACTCTGACCTTGTCTGTGTCTTCTGAGCAGAGACGAGCCCCCACCACTGCCAAGGAAGCGGGTTCTCCACTTATGCAGCACCAGCCAGAGGGGTCACTGTGACCTATTTGTCGTTGCTTCCACCCCCCTCAGTAGACTACCCCCTTAGTAGGGCCCCCGCATGCTGAGGCTATCTGGCAGGAGTGTGCTGCGTTCACAAGGTATTTCTCTTAGAAAATGACAAATTAGAATAACTACTGTTAGTGTTTCACAGGAAAAGCAAATGATTATTTCAAATGTTATGACGTTTATTTGAGAGTATTTATTATTTCTGTACTTTTGCTTAAAGATGGTAGATGTTAAATAGATAAATAGATAGATAGATAAAGGTAAAGGCAGTACAACATCTTTAGGAGAGAGTTGATTTGGGATTTGTGTAAGGGTTACAGTTTGAAAATGTTTTGTTAGTACTTGTGCTTTCATGTTGATCACCTGTTCTTCCTCACTGAAGTCCCATACCCAGGGGAAAAATCTATCTAATCTTTAAAAAGGTCTCAGCCCTGTGAGATTTTGCCATTGTCCGCAGAGTGGAGCTGCCAGTGAGTTTGAGCAGGTAGCGGCAGCATGTTGTCATCAGACCCGTCCAGCCAGTCTTACCAGAACAGTTCTGTTTAGTCATTTTGGTAACGGTGCCATGTTTTTCCTGGAAATATAGGAGGATATTCATGTCCGGATGTATTGCTTAAACTAAAAACTTCAGACCAGACACAATCTGTCATGGTTTGCTATGGCAGACACTTTTTGTTAGTTTTGTTTTGGAGTTTTTGCGCTTACTGTTTTATTTTGTAATCGGTTTCCTTGTGTGTCTCAGTGTTTTTGCTTCCTGTCTTGGTCCTGTGTCTGTGTGGTGATTGTCTGACTCGCCCTAATGTGTTTCACCTGTGTTCAATCACCCTTGCCTCCCTCGTCTATATAGTCTTTGTGCTTCCCTTTGTCTGTCGGTTCGTCTGTTGTTCTCTGGGTTTGTCCTCGATCTGTTCATGTCTGTTTAAATCCTAATCGGTTCATGTTGCCTGTTCCTGTTTCTTGTTTTAAGTTCCTGTGTTTCCCTGTACTTCACCTGTGTTTCCCAGTGTTGTGTGTTATTAGCTTCTTTGTAAAGTTAATAAACCTTTTTGCACCCCATCCCCCTGTGTTGGCTGCATTTGGGTCCTACTTACCACAGTACCCTGACACAATCTGTGCAAAGCTGCATTATGAATCATACAACCTCTTTTTGCGCCTTATTTTGGTTTTAATTTTCTTTTAGCCTGAAATCAGTTGGGTGGAATCTTTTTAGAAAGCAGTTTGTTGAAGTTTGAGTGAAATATTCACGACACTTTTGTCAACTACTCTTGTGATGACTAAAACACAGTGGGCCAGTGGCTCAATGTGAGAAAAATAAAACATCAGAGAGAGAGAGATGTGGCTGTGTTGTGGCAAGCTGCTCTGTCCACTCTGGTTCTATGTGTCCGTCAGCCTCCTCTCTATCTCACTACGTTCTGTTCGGTCCCAACGCTCCATCCACGCAATTACAGTTAATGTGTTTGTATCTTTATCGTGGTTTAAACACTGAGGCAGCAGTGGACTGTTGTTGACTTGTTTTAAATAAATGATAAAGTTAAAAAAAACAAACATAAAGGTCTGGCTCAGAAAAAAGAAGTTAAAATCCCATTTGCTTCATATAGTCGTGCATCTAGCAGCAGTAACTGACAGGAGGAGCAGAGCGGGTCCAGGACCACAGCTTCCAGCACCAGTCAAGTTTTTTACAACATAAGCGGTAGGCACAAGACAACAGGAAGGTTGTTGGTGTTTGTTTGGCAGGATGATGTTGTTTTGTGCTCGGGTTTTATGAGAAATTCAAATATGTAAATCTAAGTCGTCAGAGTCTGTGTGATCAGCTCAGATCTACAGAGTTTTACTACAGAAACATCCAGTGAAGGAAAGATAAAATCCAGTTTGAATTCTGCAGGAACAATGCCCGTCTGTGTTTGTATTTTCCTCAGCAGTGTCAGTTGAAGAGATATAAAGATTTTTGGCAGTAACATTTAATTTGTCTGCAATAACCAGCTTACTAGTTGAAATTGATTCATTTTTTTTTTTTTTTTGCTGCCAATGATCAATACGTTACGATCACATATCATGACATGGAAGCTAAGCGCCTCTAATGGATCTTACATATCTGCAGCCCGGCATCCTCCTTTGTGCAGCAGTTTCTCCAAGTAAAAATAATGTCTTGTGATTTCCCACAAGGAGTAGTAATGGCAAAAAGCTGCATTGATTTCTCACCAGCCCTGCCAGTAATTGGGATGCTGGCTGCGATATGCTGCCATTGATTTCTTATGGTAGCCAGGTTTTGCTGCTGGTGTAGGACAACAATGACTAAATAACAGCCTGGCCAATGATCTTAATGCCAGAAGCCAAGCACAGCTATTGATTTCATTACAGAATGCCTCCTAGGGTCGAGGCACATACATTTTTTTATTGATCAACAGCGGTGTCCACATTACTTGAAGCACTGTCACATGCAGCCAATCAATGGCAGCAGAATGCTGAGTGCATGGAATTGCATAGGTACAGTGGGGCGCAATAAATTTGGCAGCATATAATCAGGGTTTGGAAGGTGACAGTGAAGGTGAAGGTGAGAGAATTGATAAGTGTGGGCTTTTTTTTTTTTTTTTTTTTTTTTTTTTTGCTGCAACCTGTGGGATAAACCGTAGATACTGTGTGATTAACTCGTGCAATAGGGTTTCATTTGACCCTATTCACATCTCTGTGGCCCAAGGGCAGCAAGAAAATAAGAAATCAGACCAGCACCCAGGCAGACGAAACGGCTCAGATAAGACTGTATTGATGATGGGTTGGGAGCAATTTGTTCAGCCTAAACCCCAAAATAGAGGAATCATATCAACTGGATGGACGAACAGCAAAATAATGGTTACTGCCATAACACCAGTAATTGGCAGATTTTTTTTTTTTTTTTTTCGCTGAACTGAATCATGATGATACAGTCACAACCAGGCAATTTTCATGCGCTCTAAAGGGGCTGACGGATGAAATCTTCTGAGCATGCACAGGAGGAGGGGTTAGTTTATGGTTTAGGATCTCAAGGTGAACACACACATATCTAATCAACTATAAAATTATTATTAGATCATACATGACTCCTTCATAGATGCATTCATAGCCCTAAACACTGTGTCTGTCAGCTGTAATATCTACACATAGTTGTCTAACTGCCTGCCTGATTTTGAAGTAACGCAGCTCTGTTAACGGCCTACAGGGTTTTTATCACAGCAATGGAAACTGAAAAAGACTGCAAATGGCTTCTGTTAAGCCCCTTCCCACCCCCCATACACGTAGATCAGGCTCGTGGGACATGGAAGTATGTGAGCGAAATGGCAATTATCTTAATGATTGGTTTAATTGTTTAATGAATAAAATGCTTAAAATGGTCTTGGTTACAAATGTGTTGAATGAGAGAGAGAGAGAGTTTGTGGGTGTGTGTGTGTGTGTGTGTGTGTGTGTGTGTGTGTGTTTGTTTGCTGTTGTACATGAACTTTGTTTCTTTTTTTTTTTTTACCTTCCCCCTCTTTTGTTATGGTGTTCAAAGAACACCCCTGGGTGATTCTGGCATTGTCACCAAACCCTGAACTCCATGTCACGATGCCAAGTGGCTGTAATACAGTGCATAAAATGATATAAACATCACACACATCCATAACAAGAGCCGACAGGGGCAGCGTGATGATTTCTTTTAACCATGACCATGACCATACCCTAACCTGAACCAAGCAGGAAACATCAGAAGACACTGACAAAAAACCTCTGTAACTGGTGACTAAAACTGGCAAGAAAAAAAAATGAATAATTTGAATTCATGTATAAAATTGTCTTAAAGGTCCCATATAGTGTAAAGGTAGATGTCCATGTGTTATTTGATTATAGATCAGGTCTAGGTTCTATATTAATACTGTGAAAGTATCAAAGCGTTCAGTCCACAGAGAAATGCACACAGCCTGTATTCAGAAACTGAGCCTTAAAACCAGCCGTCAGGACTTCTGGAACTTTGTGATGTCACAACAAAGCAGTCACTGCCCCCTCAGCCATGCCCCAAGCCCCGCCTACCTGGACCCAATCTTGTAGGATTTGGTTTCCCTGCGTGTTTTCCTGAAATCTGCTATATTTTTTATTGGATCACTCAGAAAACAGTCAGCCAATCAGAGGAGAGGCTTGAGTGGCTGACTGTTTTCTGAGTGATCCATGAAAAATATAGGATGTCAGATATCTGATATAGGAAACTACTGGTTGATCGAAGTGTGAGCGACAGTAGCCCCTTGAATATGGGACTCTTCTGTTGGGTCTAACATGCACACACTGTGTCGTGACATATACCATGTCATTTAGAAACTTAGTGTATTTGTAATGGCCTTCCCTGATGGGGGTATAGCCTGCCCTGGTGCTCCAGGTGCTGAGCCTGGCTGTCTACAGACGTTTCCCTTCCAAATGGCTCTTAATGAAGAAGCTCATTAAGAATCAGCGGTAGCTCTACACTCTTAATGAGGGCCACACAGCTGCTCATTAGGCTCAGGCCGTTAGGCTTTGTCTCTTTAACTACCACTGAAAGCAGCTCAGCACCTTCTTTACATCCACCTTTTTAGCAAGTTATACTATTGAGGTGGATGATCAAGCAAGTTAGTATATATAGCAGCATTTTAGATTCTTGTCACCGGCTGTTTGAAGAGAGAATAAAGGTCAAATGGTCCTTGAAGCCCATAGGAGCTCCAATGTTCTCTACGTCCAATAATACAAAAGTCTTGGATGGAACAAAAAACCCTGTTTCCTAAAAACTATGTTTATATACTACTCATTTTCATTTTAAATTCATTTTGAGAGTAACTCTATGGATTCCGTTTTTCATTAACTTTTTTTAAAGGACCAATTTGTAAGTTTTGCTATCACTACATAGCATTAGCAGCTGTTTACTTACCAGTCTAGAAGAAACATTGTGAGTTCGTCATCAATCTTCATTTCTTTACTCACCAACAGCTGTATCCAGAGGTGGAAAGTAACACCAATGATAACTCTTGTTTCTATCACGTCTCAACTTTTCTTATTAGCATGCTAACCAGCTAGCCTGTCTTATTTCTTTCCAATAGCGACTTAGTGCAGCCTCTAATCTTTCCTGAAGACGTAGCTGTTCAGAGGACATATTATAACCTCTTGTCTTGTTAATGCAACACAACGACCACCCGCTTCCAGTAAGAAACCAAGTTGTCTGCAAATTCCCAAGATATTCATATGAATGAATGTGCAAATAATTCACTGAAATTGTATTTTATTTGTTTTCCTTCAATATCCACTGCCCTGATGATGAGGGATCGTTATACTGTTGTGTCAAATCCAGTTTGACTTCCTAATGAGAGTGTTTAAGATACATTTCATAAACTATTGGCTTGTTTCCAACCAAAACTGTCCTCCTTTAAAAATGAGCCCATAGGTTGTCTATGCTATGTTATGTTTTGTTGCTAGGCGACCTCTATTGGACGTAGTAATTATGACAGGAGCAAAGGGAAAAGTGCGGTGACGTAGTATAAAGAGAGACAAAGTCTACGTCAGGAGGAGGTTGTGGTGGATGAATATGACCCGGGAGAATGCTGAATGTTAAGGAAGAACTTATTTGAACCCAAATCACAATCTTTTCCAAAACCTAACCTGACCGTTATTACAGTAACATGGTGACGAAAGTAGGTGTGTCGCTGGGTACAGTCCACGTGTTTACCATTATTGTAACCATGACAACAAAGATCGTCTAATGTTGAGGAAGTACTTATTTTACCCCAAATCACGATCTCTTCTTAAACCTAACCAAACCATGACCGTTATTATAGTAACCATGGTGATGAAAGTAGGTACGCCACTCTGGGTACAGTCCACGTGTTTATCATTGTAACCATTACAACCAAGATCTGGAACGCCTGCAGGAGTGCTATTTCAGGAGATGCTCCCATGGGTCGTATGAGAGGGTTGAAGAAAGACCTGTGTGGTGGATCAGGTTGGAGGAGTTGTTGTTCCAGCCTGTCTGATCATGGGCTGCTCATGTTTGCTGACGTACTTCATGCAACGTCACCACCTTTGAGATCTCAGCACATTACACTGGTGAGTACAATGTTATCATAATCAAAAGAACTAATAACAAAAGCTACAAAACTAAAGCCCAAGTAGTAATAAACCATTTCCCATTAAGCTTCACAACTGGCAGCAATATCAGGGACCTCTGATTAACCTCCCAGAATTCATTTCTCTTTATTAGGGCTGATAATCATCAGAGACAATCAGTGAGAGTCTAAGTACAGGTGAGCTGCCGACGGTGAAAGTGTGCGTAAAGAGACAGCACAGGACGTAGCAGCTGTAATTAGCTGTAACAATGACAACAATGATTTCCTTTCCCCTGGATGTTTTCCTGATGAGGACATAATAACAGCTCAGTCATCCCTGCCGCCGACAGTCTCAACACAAAGTCACTGGAGTTGTACCCTATGATTAAATGCTCGAGATAACTGAATTATTTCTCACCCATTTAACGTACATTGTGGGGAGTGCAAGCTGATAAGAGGCAGCTTCCTGTTCTCACCGCCGTTGCCTTTAAAGAAGGTTGATGGGCAGAAATGAATAGAGAATCTAAATCATTGCTGCTTTAGGTTCTAAGTGATTCTGGATGTGTCATCAAGCCGTCCTTATCTCTGGTTCACTTTGGGCTCTCAGTGAATAATAAGATCTTACTTAGCATTAATAGCTCTGCAGCATGCTGGGAGAAATGTGTCTGCTTTGTGAGTGAGCAGGACGGGCCCGTGGATGAATTCCCCGAGTGATCTTGTTTCAGAGCTGATTAGCACACTGTGACTGTGGTCAGCGTGTACTGCAGCAGGCTAATGCTAATGTGTGTGAGATTGAGTGATCCTTCCACCTGGAGACTTCCTATTTATAACAACATATACTGTACATATACAGTCTTCAAAATACCTCAGAGTTTTTTTCTGCAGGCAGAACCTCAGTCGCACCAAACTAGTTGGAGCAGGTTACCTGTTATCAGTTGAGTTGGCCATGATGCCCCAATACCTTTTATGTTAGGGGTGTTCACAGCCATCACTGTTCCCACATTTCTTAGAACTTTTTTTTCACAGAGGTTTTTGAAAATTAGGGTTAGGGCTGTGGGAACATAGACACGCTCCCCTTCTTTGAGTCTGGTTTATTATATTTGTTATGTCGTAGATGTTTTGGAACTGGTTTTCTTCTGTTCCAAGAGTAAAGGTAAGCTCACATTAGCCTTCTGTTTAAACCGTAGACTGTCAATAAAGATGGATGTAGCCTCTGTGACGTCACCCACAGTTCGACAATGGGGTCGCCAACATTTCCAGACGTTTATGTTTTAGGCGCTCAAAAGCAAACGGAGTAGGAGTTGGAGCGGAATATTTTCTATAAAAGACTTTTACATAAACAGATACTTTGCTTTGTTTGAACAATTACAATCAATCAAGAGTTCTGCCCGGAACTCAGGGAGCTGTTGATGAGACAAAACGTCCCACCCTTCAAACCCTTTGCCTGGAGATAAATCATTGTTTTTGTCCCAGGATGTCAAAAAGGTAACCTCGTCCTTTTTGTGTATTTTTTCAAACAAATTTGAGATAAGAATAAAATCCTGTTCTGTTAACTCTAGGTGTTGGTTACTTAAGGTTCTAACTGGAGCCACAAATCACCAGGAAACAAGGGTTGCAATCAATTATTCAGTTTATTTCATTTCATTTTTTATTTTAAAAAAGTAGGAAAATAAATGTTCAAATATGAACAGGGATGACTAAAAGAATAAATTTTAAAAAAAAAATGTGAAAAAGACATAAATAAAACAATTTTTAAAAAATGCTTTAACTTATTGCTTTTGCTTTTTCTATTTGAAGGAGAGGGGTGTGCCTGCAGACCTCAGGCTGCAGTACTTACAGTCACGTCCACATCACGTCACATCATACAGCTGTGTGGCTCCTTGTGAACAGGAAGGAATGTGAATCTGCAGTTTCTAACACCAATCCAACTAATCCAATTCAAAGTTACTCGTAAAATACACTAATCCAAGGCTAAAGTGCGCAAGAGTTTTCCTGCTCTCTCGCCTTTATGCAGTAGGTGCAAGATTGCGGAGACGCACTCTTGCTCACTATTTCTGGTCTTGTCTAAAACTTCATCTTTTCTGGTGTCTTTAAACTCCTGACAATGAAAACAGCTCTGTTCGGACTTTCAATGATACTGGAAAAGCCTGACCGTAGCCGCCCGGGCATGGTAATTGCGAAGAGATGCATTTTGGAATAGTGGAAAATCTGACTCACCTCCTCCATTTGAGACCTGGTTGAGAGAACTGATGGAAGTCCTGCATGTAGAGAGGCTGAGGTATGAACTGTCTGGCTATCCACAGAGGTTCCTTAGCACATGGAACATGGTGCTACAGAATATCAAGGACTAATAAATCTATCCCCTTCTTATAACCTTGTATCTTTCTCAGTGTTAGCAGTGAACTTGTGTAAATACTACTGAGAATGCAGCCCTAACTTTACTTCATTTAATTATTTACTTAGAGAATTTACTTTACTTTAGAAGGGCATTTCTAACTATCATACTTGAATTCATTCATTTACTGTGCTTTTTTTTTTTTTTTACAAAATCTGTACTGTACCTGTCCACTTTATTTGAGAGTGTTTACCTGTTTTTAATGATGTAAAACCACCATTAATAAACTTGAAATAAACAAAACTCCAGAGTAGTGTGGACACCAGTGGATGTAGCCTCAGAACAGTACAGAAATCTTCCTATGTCTGAAGATATTGATGTATATGTGAAAAATCAAATGTCCAAAAACAAAGACAACGCAACGACACTACACTTCAAGACACGAATAAATAAACTGCTGTCTTTGACAAAGACAGTGATTTTCACTGGACTGTAGCTGTTCCTGATAAATAAGACTGAAATCATCCTCAAAGGATAAATAATTGTATCAAAATCTACTAATTGGTCGTCATTAAATATTGTGTGAAACTTCAGGATGAAGACTTGAGCTGAAATCACACCTTAGAGACGAGAATAGAATATTTCCAGTGACCTCTCATGATTCTTTCACCAACATCAAATTCTTGCTGATACAAAGCTAGGTAACGGTAATGTGGATACATCTGATACCCATGTAGCCGAATTTCCCTCACAAAGGCAGATAATTGAAGGAAAGCAACGCGCACTGGGTGGTCAGGCCCTGGCGCGTCTCCGGTGCAGCGGGAGGAGCGGCTGCGCCTCATTAGGGCGCTATTTTAACAAAGCCCCCTCTCTCCACGCCGCGGAGAGGCACCACGGCTCGACATCCCATGCTTTCCCTCTCAGCCCTCACAAAGGGATATAAATCTCCTTTGGGCAGGATAATTACCAAGATAATTTTATCCATAATGATGCTTGTCAGTCAGGAGTGCTGATGAAATTAAAGAACTTCTTCTCTGTGAAATTTCTCCCCCAGATTTCTCCTCCAGATTTATGTGACAGGGGAGAAAGAAGAAAAAAAAAAAAAAAAGGGAAAAGAGAAACTGAAAGTCTTAGAAACTTTTCTGTCTATAATAGCCTGACTTCATAAATCCATATAGTGTGAAGGGTGTGTGCATCCCCCACCTGGCCTCAAGCCAGACGTCAAGCTCTCCTCTATTTAAAACAATGGTTATAGGTAAGCAAACGGTCATTGTCGACGCTGTGTTTGCATTTTCTTAGTGACAAACCTGCTGTGGTGCACAACAACATGTACTCATTGTGGCGGCTCCTGTCATCGGAGAACATCATTCAACTTGATACTTCACTTGCTGTTCACACACATGCTGGTAAATATGCAGACATGTACTGTGGGTAGATCTTGGGAATCCAGGACAGGATCCTTTTAACAAAACAGTGCACTTGATCATCGTGTACTGTCGGAGAGGAAGCTGGAGGAAGTCAGCCCTCGCCCTTGCTGCAGAGAAACTTCACACTTTGATCTTGAATCTGAATTCTTCTGACTTGTCTTAGTGTTTTTTTTAAAAAGGGCTACTTAAATTATTTCTGAGATGCTGTTATGAGGCTCAGTGGCAAAGGTAAAGGCCTCCTGTGGATAAGAGGAGATAAAAGGGAGAAAACAAAAGACATCACTGCCTGAATGTTATAATATTTAGCATAAGCAGCGGCAAACATTTCTTCAAGGAATACATGTCTTGTGCTTTCTTTTAAAAAATTAACATGGAGGAATTGGGACCCTGTTACCCATTGTATCACTCAACAAAGGCAACTGAACAATCGCTTATGTCAAAGTTTGACAATGACAGAATTAGAGCAGGGTTTTTCTCGGCTCCCTGTCCCCCACAGGGAACCTGGCACACACAACTCAGAGAAGAAGTTTACTTTCGTTGTCATTTGAAATTACACTCATTTGCATTTTCCAGAAGAATGGGACCACATGAAAAACAACGATGCCACCACGAAGGGTGTGAAGACGCGTCTTTGAAATGGAACCTTGGAGCACTTCAATGAGATAAACTGTCTGGTGATCACCCCTGCAGGGCTTTAAAGAATGTGTAATTCAGGAGAAGGCGAAACTTCTCCAGATGGCTTCTAGAGTTTTGAGCAGTAGTGAGGAGTGTAACCACCGGATCATCTTCCCTCCATCCGCCTCCAGTCACTCCGACATTCAGTGCATTTCGCTGCACTTCACGTTCATCTTAAAGACTGGAAACAAGGGTTAGTTCGGCTCTATCAAAGGTTCATAGATACGCCTTGCAGCGCCTCTAAAGCTCATTAATTAACAAAGAGACATTTAAAAAAAACCCAGTTGTGGTTTTAAAGGTAGTGACATGTTGGAAGTATTTTCTAGGCAAACCAAACAGCTGGAGACTCTGACTTTGCACGGCTCCGGAGAGCGTCTTCATCACAGTCACGCTGAAAGGTTTGGTGCTCGTGAATCATGTCTGCACTGTAGCTGGAGACAAAGCAAAGAAGTGCAGAGAGGATGGATACACTGTGGTTCACTGTGAAGGTTAAATAACAGCTCCCTGTTCAGTGGCAACATTTTATAGCGTCTGTTAACTGCTACATTCTCGTGTGAAACAATAACCTGTAGTGTCTCATACAAGAAGGTATCCAGAATGTAGACCTCAGGGAGGCGCTTGGGGTGGATGGTGGTTGTGTAAAGCACAAGACTTTGACATCACAGACAGGGATTCATGTTCTGAGCTTCACATATGATTTAATCACTTAAACGGTGTTGTTAAGGTTCAGGAAAAATGGTTGTCTTAGTTGAATACAGACAAAGACAAAACAGTCTATTTTGACTCTCTTAATACACACATACAGTTTCCCAGTGAACGCTGATTTCTGCTTCCCAGAAGCACACGGGATTATGGGCATTTTCATTTTATTTTAAATTTCCATCCTCTCTTTTAATATTTTAAACAGCTTTACCTTTAACCAGCTTTTGTGTTTCCTAAACAGTCATAAAAACATTAATCATGTTTTAGTTGCCATGGGTTACATACATGGTCAGTGTCGACGTTTTCTGATGCTGTACATTCATTAAAAATGTTTCCTCATTATGTTGATTAAAAAATGTAATGACTGGCTTTCATTCAGTGGCGTAGGCCGGGGGGGTGGATGAGTGGACATTTGGTATCGGATTGGATACAATGTTCCATTTGCATTTGTATTTTTCTTCACTGAAAAAATTTGATCAAAAAAACTGTTATTGTAATTAAAGCAGAATAACATTTCTTCCCACATGTATTTGCTGTTGCAGATTATTAGTGTGTAAGTTTCATGAATTTCTAGGAGACAAGGTTGGAAAGAGTCACAGTGTGGTGAAATAAAAATATAATATCATTACATACAGCTGCATGTACTCATTTTAATTCAAAAAAATGAAAAACGCTCTCTCAAAGCCCCATGGTTTCAAAATAAGACACTACAATAACCAGACATTGTGCAAACATGTTGTCCAATTCCATGCTTTTTTTCTTTTCTTTTTTTTTTTTCAGTATTTGTTTTCTTGCACAGTACGCTGTCATGTCCGAAGAGTCACAGAACGTGCAGAACGTTCCTCAGTATGGATCACCTTTTAAAACAGAGGAACATTTTAAAGAAGGGAAATGAAAGAGAAATCAATGCGGGCGGATTTTTGTGTGAGCGGGTCAGTGTGAAAGATACAGCGGAGCGTTTCACATGCTGCCGAGCCCGGTGCTGACCTCCATACAGTCGGCGGATCAATGGACAGGACAGAGGCCACCGGGATATTGATTGATTAATCAAAGCCAATTTTCTTTTGATCAGCAGAGCCGCCCGATGAACTGACGGAGGCAAAGTAAAGCGGCATGTTTTATTTACTCGCTCTGGGTCCCTTGTTGACTCGTGCCGCAGACTTCAAATAGACTGTGACGATTCTGTCATAGCTGTGATTGACAGGAAAAAGTTTCCCTTATATTCCCAACAGACTCATCCAGCAGCGTGGATTTGTTTAATCGGAAGTTGTTTGATTTTTGTTAATAAATCCCTGAAAGAAAGAATGCGTGTCGTTCACGGCAGATTTCTTCCTTCAGTTTTTTTCCTTTGTCTCTGTTTCGTGTTGAACACACAGCAACAGAGACATTATTCATTACAGGCATTTTCTTTTAACTTATTTATCCTTGTTTTTGGTGTTTATATACGTAGGCAGATACACAAGCATAGAATTGTCCCTAAGTAATACCTTATGTCCTGATATTACAATAAAAGTAGAAAAAGAGGGGGAGTCTGTTTCAAAAAAGACACATTACTACTGTCTGTATTATAGAGGTAAGTGAGATAGTAAACAGGTCAGTGAGCTAATCAGAAGAGAGGAGGCTCTAAGCCTCTCTTCTGATTGGCTGATTGTGTTCTGAGTGATCTATTAAATATACAGCAGATTTCAGGTAAACACTCAGAGAAACCAAATCCTGCGAGGTTGGATGGTGGGTCCAGGTGGGCGGGGCTTGGGGTGTGGCTGAAATCGATGGCTGCTTTGTTGTGACATCACAGAGTTACAGAAGTCCTGACGGCTGGTTTTAAGGCTCAGTTTCTGAATACAGGCTGTGTGCATTTCTCTGTGGACTGAGGCTTTGATACTTTCACAGTATTAATACAGAACCTAGACCTGCTTTATAATCAAACAACACATGGACATCTGCCTTTATACTATATGGACCTTTAACACTGATGCTGTGAAGTCTTATCGTCACATAATGTAAATATAATAGTATTTCTTTGTCCATAATACTTTTGATCCCTAAAAAGGGAGGTAATGAACTCCATCAGCTCCCACTTTTTGCACTCAAGGGCAAAATGTGGAGAAAAGAAGGAAACTGCTCGTGGCCGCTGAAAGAAGAAACTGAAGTATTAGTTGACAAAGTGAATCTCAGCTCACTTTGCTTTGCATTTGACATTAAGAAATGGTAGGGTAACAATGGCAAGGCATATCTGTCAACTTCAGGCAGAGCTGGAGCTCAGCTAGCTCCAGTCTTTATTAACTATTAGTACTATTAGTGTCAGTATTTTGAAACAAGATGAAATAGGGGAGACTGATGAGATGGTTGCAACTAGTGTTAATTCTCCAATCAGAAACTTGATGAGTGATGACACTCATACTGAATATTCTCAGTGAGACACACACACACACACACACACACACACACACCCACCAGGAGGACAGAAGACACATTCAACATCTGCTGCTGCATTTACTGAAAAAACTAAAACTAGTTTCGGTGGTATGAAAGTCATTTTTCATTAACTGTATTTTTGTCAAATTGGGCTGAGCTTTTTATGAATTAATTAAACTTGGTTTGAATCATTGTTTTGTTGACCTCTAAGTGACATGGTCAAGGTCAGTGTGTTTAGCTAGCACATGAAGTTATTTTTCTGGCCTCTCATGGTCTTATTTGTCTGCTCTGTTTAATACATTAATAAAGAAATGGAATTTCTTTTTAAATTTTTTAAATTGGTATTTTCTATTTTCTGTGCAAAACAAAACACAAGAACTGTTCTTTGATAAATATTATAAATAAATAAATGTTGTAAGCCTAGTATTCTGAAAATATACATTGATATTTTTTCAGATTACTATGTTTATTGAGATAAAAAGCAAAATTTAAAGCATGAATGTATTTTTATTATGTTTCAACTGTCTCCAGGTTTGGGGTCAGTTGCAACTGAATCTGAATTTTTCCATTCAAATAAATGTTGTGGATGATCTGTCATATGTAATCATCTTTAAATGGTACGGGTCATTAGCAGACAGATGTAAGTTTAATGTATAAAAGTTTGGCCGGTCTGGTCTAAACCGTCTCTGTGTAACTGAGAGAAATGCAACCGTTGTGTTGCAACCGTCCCCCAAGTCAAATTGCTGCACTGGAGACACTTTTCCACTACACAGGTCATGAAGTGGACAATAAAGATTAGTCTCATCTTAAAATAACAGATGATTGTTGGAAATTCTTGAAACAGGTTGATTTGTACTAGAACCGGCTCCATTTTGAGACTCCATAACAGACTGAGATCATTTTACAGCGAACAGCTTCATGTAAGAGCCGAGTCCTTGTAGTTAATAAAACATTTCTAAAAGTAGTTCGGAAATATTTCTCGGCATAAATAGGAGACAGCTTTGTTACTGCATCATTCATCAATCCTGGGCCACGGCTTCATAGTAGAACTAGTTAAAGAGAGAAACAGGAAAGAAGAGCTACACTGGATGCGGTGCTTAAGACCGGCCTGTTACTAATCAGCCTCCCGACTGCTTCTCTCAGCAAGCGCAGAATCCTGACCACAACACTGCAATCAGCATCACACATTACGTGTTACACGCTGTGGGGGGACCTTTGGGCATCGAGGCATTTGATAATAAATTCTAGTTTTTTTTTTTTTTAAATGTTTTTCCAGAATATTTTTATGTATTGGTTTAATAATGGAGGGATGTTTCTCTCTTCAACTTCCAGCTCCGTGTTGTCATGCCACTGCACTGAAAGAAATGACAAGGTCCTCTGCTCAATCCGTGCGGTTCAGACCACCTCGCTCTCCCGCCTCGCAAACACAACTTGTTTCATTTTTAATGATCTCCTCAAGTGCAGATATTCAGGTCTTCCTTCGCTTAAGGACCCCCCCCACCACCACCACCACCTCTCCCCTCGCCTCCCTTCACCCCCCCCCACACCTCAGTTTACTCTCACAAACTTGACGGCTTCTTGAAAGCGCTGCTTATAATTTCAGAGGTGAACGCGGCTCCATCTTTCTTCATTTGAGAGGCCCCTCGTTCCCTCCCCGCCCTTGAGTTTCTCCAATGTCAGCGCTCACTTCAAAAGCCTCGGAATGAGCTCTGAGGACTCCATTGAGATTTCCCATTGCAAACAATTATTCTGACCATGGTTCTTTGACAGAGATTTCTCTAGATTTATATTACTAGGCCATGAATCAAATTTCCCTCTGTCTCAGTGGTGCCTCGTGCTTCACAGTGGTTATGCTATTGACCCAAAGCTTGAGCTGAATGTAGATTATTCTCTACAGAGGGATCTAGGAACCGATTTAATTCAAATCAGCTCAGTCAGGAGTGAGATTTGGAGAGCAGATTTAGGGAAAAGTAGAGTTCAGATGTAGGAGATTTTTCATCCTTGCTTGGCGTCTTCACACCCATTGTTTTTTTTTTGGTAGTTTAAATTCTCAACTTCTACACAACTTGTAACTCACTATTTCTGGTCCAGTCCTCCCACCTCTCCCCTCGTTCCCTGAAATCCTGCAACCTCTCTGGCCTCTATATACCTGACATCTCCACCTGGGCTGAGGGGGTCTTTCATGGTGTGTGTGTGTGTGTGTGTGTGACTGTATCATCCAAAATAGATAAGAAAGCCTCTCTATTGCCACAGGAAGGTATTGTGAAGTCTCCCCAGCAGTGGTCCCAGCAAAGGCCCCACACGAGCTACTGATGAGAACAAGGGCTGGCGTTTTCAAAAAAAGGGGCTTCACCACAACACAGAGCACCTCCCTCAGGTAACCACCCATGCTGAGAAGGCGCACAGACGCTGCACCTATGTCCTGGAGGAAAAAAGGAATTCGAGTAAACATGGCTGAATAAATAAATGCATCAGCTTTCTTTAGTCTGAATTTGAGATTATTGCTGGAGGACGCTCAGGCGAAGTCTGAAACCAGCCCAGGCCCACCTGAGATGTGTTGCATTACAGACAGTGTTCGACCCGGGCAAGTGAGCTCACACGGTAAGTCCAACACATTTTACTGCTGTTTGCTTCTGTATTAGTGAAGCAAAGCATTATAATATATTATTATGATCAAATGCAACTCTACCGTTTTTCTCTTGTTCTTCAAAGGGAGCTGCGGTATTTTTCGAAACAGTCTTCCAGTTAAAAAACGAGCCCACAGGTCGTTTGTGCAGCAGGTTACTGTGACACAGTTAGGTTCTGTTGCTAGGCGACATCTAGTGGTCGGAGTACTTATGACAGGAGCAAAGGGAAACGTGCGGTGACGTAGTGTAAAGAGAGACAAAGTCCACGTCAGGAGGAGGTTGTGGTGGATGGATGAAGATGACACAGAAGAGCGCTGTTTGATTCCCATGTGAAATTGTTGGTAAAACTGTAACCATGACAACAAAGATCGTCTGATGTTGAGGAAGTACTTATTCGAACCCAAATCACCATCTTTTCCTGACCCTAACCAAAGGGGGTTTTTGTGTCCAAACCTAACCAAGCCATGACCGTTATTGTAGTAACCACGGCAACATTCGGTATGCCACTCTCGGTATAGTCATGTATTTATTATGGTAACCAAGACAACCGAGGTCCGGTACACATGCTGCTGTAGGGGCGCTATTCCAGGAGACGCTCCTATGGGTCGTATCGGACGGTAAAAAAAATGACCTACATGGTTGTTTAGGTTGGAGCACTTGTTGGTTATTTCACCAGCTCCCACTCAGTGGTCTCCATTCGCTTCAAAATCTAAATGCAGAGACTTGAAACTTGAGCCTGGGTTCAGTAATCCAAAGTAGATTTTTTTCTGGCTGAAGTCAATCACACTACTCAACTTTTAACCCTCTGCACTGCTGTCTTTGGATCACTGATCTCGCTGCTCCAAATACAATAACTATATTTCAATGTGGCCAAAAAACAAAAGAGAGGAGCCATAACATCCGCCCTGTTGTACTCAGTAACCATCCTGTTGAAGAAGTAGAACATTTTAAGCACTTGGGCACAATCATCATCAGACTCTGACTTTTAATGAGAACACAGAGAGGATTTTTAAGAAAGTTCTTTATCAGGAAACGTCAGCCAACACATACTTGAAATGATAAACAGAAACCTGGTTGAAAGCATTTTATCATTTAATACAACAACTTTGCAGCTTCAGTAAAATCATGCTCTCCGAAACTTTTAACATTGCAGGGAAGCTGACCGGCAAGTCACTAAAACAACTTCGGCCTTCCTGTGAACAGCACTGTCAAATATATTGCAAACACATACAGTAGCTGCTCATACCTCACAGCCACTAGTGCAGAGTTTGAACTGCCTCCATCCAAGAGCCAGCTGGGACATAAGATATACATACTGTATATAAGAAGTCTTTTATTCCCTGTGCTGTTTCAGGCATTGAACACAAAAGGACTGCACCAGGGAATACTTGTTACTCGTCTTGTTATTTTATAAGATTTGCTCTCTGGTATTTAACCCATCTGTTGCCACGTGCACTTGCTGTATGTTTTTGATGGTTTGTTGTGTTATGTGGATCATATGTATTTTTACTGCACTTTGGGAGAAGCCAAAGACAAATTTCCACTGGTGGTGGGCAATACAGTCAATCAATCAATCGATCAATACAACACAATTATTAACAGACATTTACATATCATCTGATTCTGTCCATCAGGAGTAACTTCCTGATTGATGGTCAGAAACCATGTGTTTTTATTCATCTGGTACATTGTGTTAACTCACACATGTTTTAGTTGACCTTTCTGTATCACCAGAACCTGCGTCTTTATTCCGACACTAAACCAATGTCAGGCACAGTTATAGAACCCCTGGTTGGTTTTGTCCATTGACAGTTCCAATAAAGTTTATTCACAGTAAGATGACAGTGAACAATGTCGCCAAAATGAATTTCTACAATTGTACTATGAACTAAAGTAAGAAGAGAAAAAGTAATTATGGAGATGTAGGCGTGTGGAAGATGCAGACAGTAAGATCTGCCATTTGTGTTCGATTCCAAAATTAGCCGAGGGCAACGAATACAGATCTAATCTGTGCAAAGTGTGACGCCACTTCTACTTCCCTCCCACGCCTCAATACATTTTGTGGTTACTATTTTAAATAGTATATGTCGTATTTGGTAACTTGTATTCTTGTTTTTACTACTTAATTTTAAATATATAGTAGATGTAGTATAAAATGCATCTTCTTGTATTTTTCATTTTCTCTGTGTTGGTTCAATGAACTTCAGCTTTTGTGATGTTGCTTCTTTCTCTTTCATATCATGTATGTTCAGGATCTAAGATGAAAATTTCAAAAAATCTCTAATATTTGCTTCATATTTTATCATCAAAATTCTGGACTGAATATGCCACTGCTCTGGAGTCAGCCCATGTAAAGCAGATATCAGTGCTAGTAAACTGTGTCATTTTTTCCACAGTGCACAGCTGTGTCTCGGAGCCGGGATGAATCGATGCTGATCATCTTCTATAATGAACGTGGGCTGTGAAAACTGTGTGCCAGTGTTTGTGGAGACAGGTGAGCCTGGACTGTTTTGATCTTTCAAACATGTATTCCATCTCTTCTCTCACCACAAGGGAGCCTCCAACCAAGGTCAGCACTAAAGGCAGGGTGCACCATGGGAAATGAGCCTGAGCAAGTGTGTGCCAGCCTCCCACTTTTGTGGGATCAGCACGGCATCAGAGGGATCAGACTGACACTAGTGAAGTCCCCAGGTATCACCTATCACTACCTGTTTCTGCCACAGAGGAAACCAAAGGCCTGCTCTAATTGTATCATTAATATCATTGCAATCTGAGGGCCAATTATTCTCTCTTTGAGTTTCACCTGCCTCAACCTTGAGTCGAGCTCTGCCTGGATATCTGAGCTCAGCCTGGCTGTGTTAGTGATAGAGCAGCTTTTCAACCATCTGTGATCAAAGCTGTGTGGATACTGGAAAGTGGCCTGAAGACGCAGATAAGTTCAACACACAACAGTGCAACGTGCCTCAAATGGCTTCTAATGAGGAAACAATGCAGTTTAATGTACAGTATCTAATGAGGTACATGCAGGTTCTGACCTTTGTCTTCCTCTCGCACACAAATCGGCCTCTATTTTCCCGGAATAGGGTGCCGACGCAAATGTGAGCGAAAGCCCCAGGCGCAAACACAAATGGGTGTAACCAGCATGGCGCAAACACCGGGCGCAACAGGGCGCAGCATAGAAGAGAGGCTGAATACATCATTAGTAGGAACAGAGGACCAGCAGGTGGAGTTGAAGCGAACTTCAGTAATGACCAATCACAAAAGCTCCTTTCATCCCCTTTAATATGCCGATGTCTCCGAGAGAGAGGAGAAGTTCATCTCCACGAAGAGGCAAAAAAAATGAAGCTGGAAAGTAGGAAAAAAAAAAAGTGGAGGAGCAGGCGGCTGATGTGTGCTGGAGCAGCATCAGCAGGGCTGCTGATCGTTGTAACAATAAAGTCACAGGCTGATGACTTTAATCTCAGGGTTCTCCTCCTCCTCCTCCTCCTCCTCCTCCTCCTCTGCATATTTGAAAAATCATCATTTGGATCTTTAAAGCACAATAAACATACAGGAGTAAAATGTTAGATTTGATATTTACTGATGAGAAAAACGCACAAGGTCAGTTAACATTAAATCCTCATGTCTCATCATGATTTACCCATACGCAAATGTTACATATGTACATATATTGAATTTCCATATATGAAATATACGTACATTTAAAAAAACATTTCAAAATTATATATGAAACTTATGTCAAAATATGAAATTGTTATAATTTCATATATTACATTACATTGTAGACATGTTACATAAATATATATCCATCCCAAAACCTGTCATATATACAGTATGTTCATATTATATACGTAAATATAAAAGATTTAAATTTAAATAAAAATTTAAACGTGTATACTTTTTGTTGTTTAAATAAACTTGCATTTTACTCTGGGTATTTCATTCATGTTAAAAACTTATATCTTCATATATCCAGAGGGTGTATATATGTATATATGTATGTATATATTCCTAATTAATGAAGGCGTCCAGGCTGTGCCAGTGGTGCGTAAAGTAAGCAGGAGAGGTAAATGTGTACCTGTGCCACTGAGTTGGTTCGAAGCAGAAGGAAAAACCAGAGAACATTCACTGTTATCATGTATTACCTCGGTGTGCACCTTCTCTGCTCCACAGCTGCACTATGGCTCAGGTCTAAAAGTAACAGGTCAGTTCAGGTTGAGTTCATACATATTTGGAAAAAAAACGACCTCAAGTCTGTGAACTTGTTTTAAAAATATTCTCGCTAACATGTTTTATTCCTATAAGATTTTTTTTGTTCTTTAAATGATTATATAGATTGGCTTCTATGCCTACAAACCCACTGCAACACTGAATATTATTTATTGTTAGATCCTGATCGATCTTGTCACCGTTTCCAGAGATTTAAATAATTAATCCATGTGTAAAATTAGGCGCAGCCCTTCTCTCAAATCGGACACTGCAGATGAAACACACATCATCCCTGCCGCTGTGATATGACGACAAGTGTTTCATCAACTACACAGAAAAGACCTCATCACATAGAGCAGCAGCTAGGCCTGGTGTTTCTGCATGACTCCGGGTCACTGGATCATCTGGATGATATATGTGAAATGTATTTTGAAGCATGTATCAACCTGCAGTAGATGACAAACTAAAAGAGGCCTCACTAAACATCACTGACATATATTTTGGGGATTTTTGGAGAAAGAGGTCCGTGTGGGCCACGAACATTTCCCTGCGTCTGCCTCCGCGATAAGAAGCAGACCGGACAGGTTTTACTGCAAACGCAATTTCGTGCCAAAATTAGTAGCAACATTGCACCGTTCCACCTAATCTGCGTAAACACAGCTTCATCTCCCACCTCAGGCACAAACACGTTTGTTTGGTACCAAAAAATGACCAAACACACATACAGACACACACATTATATTTGCGCCGAAGAAAATTGCATGAAAACTGTGTTTGACCAAATACTGGTGCCAGCAGGAAAAAAGAGACCATGTTTTTCATTTTAGCCAAAATGTAAGATTCAAAAATGAATCTACATTCTGTTTTTTTAAAGCCTTTTTAAAAGATTTTTCATATGGCAACTTCCAAACCAGTCTTTAGAGTAAAAGTAAAGAAAAAAAAGATAAAAATCAAAAACATACATGAACTAGAATTAGAATCACCTCCTCGTGGTTGTGTACCTCCTCCACTCAGACTAGTTTCAGGTTGCATCCATGTTCATACAGTCATATAAAATATGAACCATTTGTGCTAAATTTTGTCATAATTGCTGTGTGAAGTCTTGCGTAATGGCTAAAACAAATTTTGTGAGGTCACACTGACCTTAACCTTTGACCTTTGACCATCAAAGTGACAATCATGGACAAATGTTGCGATCGTCTTTTCTGGTAAATGTAGAACAGCAGTGTAAGATTTGAAACAACACTACCTTGTTGAAATCCATGCACGCAGTGAGTACAGTATATAGTGTGCACTATTTGTGAGTGAACTAACTAAAGTGTCTGAATGGAGATGACTGAAGCCTCGACCCTAAGCCTAACCGAAACAGCAGTGGGCGTGGTTTTATCTAAACAGGGTATATCAAAGCCATTTCTCATTAAGAAGGAATGGCTCATGTTGATGATGTGATTTGAATTGTAGTTGCAATTCGTAGTAGACTAGTTGCAATAGTCGAGTCTGGAGGATATAAAGGCGTGGAGTACTTTTTCCAGATCTGCAGACGATCTTGTGTAAACATCTAAGTTGGACACAGCAGGATTGTAGCCTACAATTTCAGTCACCTGACAGTCAAAGGACAACCTGGGTTACAGACTGTTTTTTTAACATTGTTAGAGAAAACAACCAGACTAGATGAGAGATTGTTAATGCTGCTAGTGCCAAGGCCAGGTGGTGTAATTACAATTATTTCTGATTTACAATCATTCATGTGCAGGAAATGATTGAACATCCAGTTCTTAATTTCATCTGTGCAGGTCAGAAAAAATGGCACAACTGGCACTAGGCTGTATCGGGACATACAGCATATCATCTGCGACGCAAGTAAAATCAATATTATATCTACACATGATTCGCCACAGCATATAGTAAATAAAAGGGGACCCAGAATAGACCCCTGGAGGACACCAGAAAAGGAAGAGGCACAGAGGAGGAGGCATAATTTATCTGTTGGACAGATAAGGGATGATGCCTACATAGTTTTTCAGACGGCTGATTGAGACATTGTTTCTGAGGTCAAGGATAATTCAAATGAAGTACAGGTCTGTATCAGCGGCAAGCAAAATTGACCTGAGAAAAAAACAGAGTGAAAATTTTCAAAAATGTGATGGATGTTGAGAACGAATGTTGGTGTGGAAAATCCTAGATTAAAATGACAATTTAGACACAGGTCTTAAATTATTTAAAAGGCTATAGAAGGGTATGAACAGTGGCTTGTTTAAAATGCCAGTAGATAGACAGCAGTTAACAACTAGAAAATTCCAGGGAAATTTTGAGTGCCACGGGGCTACTGCCGGGATGAGTACATGATTTATTTCCAGTGTTCAAAAGTCACCCTGATCATATTCTGGTTTTGAGAAATGTCTTGATATAAAAGACTCTGATATAAAAAGGGAGAAATTTGGCAATACTGCGTTTTGACCATACATAACTGGTCAAATAAACTGGACAACAAAGAGAAGTATGTAGATTTTACAGCTTTCAGCATGTGTTGTGTTTGTTAATTTAATTTAGTCAATACAGCAAAAAAATCTTCTTTGAGTGATCTTTTCTTTTTTTTTCCCATTGCTTAATTTACCAATTATGACAGCACATGAGGAGTCAAACTTATTGAGAATTCAAGCAGGGGCTAATTATTTTCAGTAAAAATAAGTGATATTGTACCTCTTAAAATTAGTAAAATATGAAGGATGGAGGCACAAATGGCTCAACAAAAATGAACTTATTTGCCAACAGGTTGAAGCACATAGCAATTTTATAACATACTATACTATGACGTTTTTTGGCATTTTCATGCCTTATTATACTATGCCGTTTCATTCCTTACCATACTATGACGTTTTTATAACCATTTATGCCTTAATATACTATGATGTATTTTTGACATTTTATGCCTTACTATACTATGACGTTTTGTGCCTGACTATACTATGAGTTTTTGGGGAATTTTCACGCAATACTATACAATGACGTTTTTTTGGCATTTTTATGCCTTACTATACTATGATATTCTATGATATTTCAAGGAGTAGTATACTGATATTTCATATATCTTGCTATACAATGCAAAGCAGCAGCATCGTGGTGCGATGGTTAGGACTATTCCCTCACACTGAGAAGGTCAAGGGTTCAAACCCTGGCTTCAGACTTCATAATACTGTGATGTTTTTTGATAGTTTCACGCTACAGTACGCGATTAAGTTTTTGGGCATTTTTATATGCCTTACTATACTTTGACGTTTTATGCGTTACAATACTATGACGTTTTATGATATTTCATGGAGCAGTATACTGATATTTTATATACTTTGCTATACAATGAGTTAGTGATCCAGCCGGATGGTTAGGACTATAGCCTCACACTGAGAAGGGCAAGTGTCCAAACCCTGTTTTTAGGCTTTTATATGCTGTGACATTTTTGCGCCATCCTAAACTATGATGTTTTTTGACATTTTTATGCCTTACTATACAATGATGTTTTCATGACATTCTATGCCTAATGGACAATAAACTTTTATGATATATCATGGATTAGTATGCTAAGATATTATTAATATCTTGCTATACCATTAAGTTGTAATGCAGCAGCATTGTGGTACAATGGTTAGGATTGTTGCTTCACAATGAGAAGGTCATGGGTTCAAACGCTAGTTTGGGACATTACTCTCTTATGATGCTTTTTGATATTTTCACACCACAGTATACGATGAATTGTTTTTCCACTTTTATGCCTTACTATACTATAATATTTTATGCCTCACAATACTATGATTTTTTATGATATGTCACGGAGTAGTATACTGATATTTTATATACCTTTCTATACAAGGCATTCATAATGCAGCAGCATGGTGGTAGAATGGTTAGGACTATTCCCTTACACTGAGAAGGGCAAGGGTTCTAACCCTGGTTTCAGACTTTTATATACTGTGACATTTTTGCGCCATCCTATACTATGATGTTTTTTGATATTTATATGTCTTACTATACAATTATGTTTTCATGACATTTTATGCCTAATGGACAATCTTTTGTGATATACCATGGATTAGTATGCTAAAATATCCTTAATACTATGCTATACCATGAGCTTGTGATGCAGAAGTATTGTTGTACAATGGTCAGGACTACTGCCTAACACTGGCAAGGTCATGGGTTCAATCCCTGGTTTGGGGCTTTACTGTCCTATGGTCCTCTTTGATATATTTTTTGCCTTACTATACTATGATGTTTTTTGCCATTTTTATACCTTATGATACTGTGATGTTTTTTGGCGTTTAATGCCTTACCATACTCTGACGTTTTTATGACCTTTCATGCTGTTACGGCCGTAGCCGTATTCGGGGGACCTTTGTCTTTCCCTGTGTATGTGTGTGTGTGTGGTTGTGTTGTGTCCCGTCTCGGTCGCCTATTGTTGCAGTACGACCCTCGAGAGGGGATGCCCGTGACGTCACCGGGATTTCCTGGGAGGTTCCGCCTTGTTGGCCGCACCTTCGATGCTCCAGCTGCAAGCTATCTCCCTTGATCAGCTGGGCCCGCCCCTCGTCTCCACCCGGAGAATAAAAGAACTGTCATTCGGTTGTTCGTGGCGATCTGTGTTGCCCGTATGCAGACTCGCCTCCGCGCTGTGTACCTGCGCTTGTGTGTGATTGTGATTAATTGATTTAGAGCTAAGGATGTGTGTTTTGGCTTGTTAGAGTAAAGTTAAGTGCAGCTTTGGTTGAGATCTGGTGTTTTGTTGTTTTGTTGTTTTGCTTTTCTTTTGTTAGCTGCTCCTGTTTTTTTTGTGTTTACTGCATTATTGGGGGGCTTTGTTTTTCTTGTGCCGCCTCTCTTTTTGTTTACCCTGTTTACTTTGGTTAGTAAATAACCTATTTAACCCTTAACATCTTGGGTTTTATGTTACTTCCCTTTCCCCTAATGAGCTGGTTGCCTAACACTGACAAGGTCATACGTTCAATCCCTGTTTTGGGGCTTTACTGTCCTATGATGCTTTTTGGCATTTTTATGCCTTACTATACTATGATGTTTTTTGAAAGTTTATGGCATACTATACTATGACGTTTTATGCCATACTATACTATGATGTTTTTTCCCATTTTTATGACTTAATATACTATGACATTTTTTGAAATTTTATGCCATACTATACTATGACGTTTTTTTAAATTTTATGCTCTACTATAATATGACTTTTTTTGGCATTTGTTTGCCTTACTATACTGTGACGTTTTGTGCCTGACTATACTATGACGTTTTTTGCCATTTTTATGCTCTACTAGAATATGACTTTTTTT
>NW_019525137.1:2224686-2227205 GCF_002814215.2 Seriola lalandi dorsalis
GCTTTGGTTGAGATCTGGTGTTTTGTTGTTTTGTTGTTTTGCTTTTCTTTTGTTAGCTGCTCCTGTTTTTTTTGTGTTTACTGCATTATTGGGGGGCTTTGTTTTTCTTGTGCCGCCTCTCTTTTTGTTTACCCTGTTTACTTTGGTTAGTAAATAACCTATTTAACCCTTAACATCTTGGGTTTTATGTTACTTCCCTTTCCCCTAATGAGCTGGTTGTAACACATGCCTTTATATACTATTATGTTTTTGTGACATTTTATGCCAATGACATTTTTTGACATATTCAAGTCACGCTATATGATAACGTTTTTTGACATTTTTTTGCATTACTATACTTTGATTTTTTCATGACATTTTATGCCTAATGGACAATCTTTTGTGATATCTCATGGATTAGTATACTAATATATCCTTAATACCTTGCTATACTATGAGCTTGTGATGTAGAAGTATTGTGGTACAATGGTCAGGACTACTGCCTAACACTGACAAGGTCATACGTTCAATCCCTGTTTTGGGGCTTTACTGTCCTATGATGCTTTTTGGCATTTTTATGCCTTACTATACTATGATGTTTTTTGAAAGTTTATGGCATACTATACTATGACGTTTTATGCCATACTATACTATGATGTTTTTTCCCATTTTTATGACTTAATATACTATGACATTTTTTGAAATTTTATGCCATACTATACTATGACGTTTTTTTAAATTTTATGCTCTACTATAATATGACTTTTTTTGGCATTTGTTTGCCTTACTATACTGTGACGTTTTGTGCCTGACTATACTATGACGTTTTTTGCCATTTTTATGCTCTACTAGAATATGACTTTTTTTGGCATTTTTATGCCTTACTATACTGTGACTTTTTGAAAATGAAATGCCACTCTTCTCGCCATACTATATGTTGATGTTTTTTGGTATTTTTATGCCTTAGTATACTATGATGTTTTGTGCCTTACAATATTATGACGTCTTTTGACATTTTTATGCCTTGCTATACTGTGACATTTTTTGAAATTTTCACTCCATGCTATGAGATGGAGATTTTTGGCATTTTTGTGCCTGACTATACCATGACGTTTTAACCCTTACTATACTATAATGTTTTTTGACATTTTTGTACCTTAGTATACTATGAATATTTTTTGCATTTTTATGCCTTATTATAGTATGACGTTTTTTGAAATTTTATGCCATACTATACTGTGATGTTTTTTGACATTTTCACACTTACAGTATGATGATGTTTTTTTAAAATTTCATGCCATAGTGGACTATGACATTTTTTGACAATTTTATGCCTTAATATAATATTAAGTTTTTTGAAATTTTTATGCAATACTATACTATGAGGTTTTTTTTTACATTTTATGCCATACTATACAATGACATTTTTTGACATATTCAAGTCACGCTATATGATTACGTTTTTTTACATTTTTTTGTTTTACTATACTTTGATTTTTTCATGACATTTTATGCCTAATGGACAATCTTTTGTGAAATCTCATCGATTAGTATACTAAAATATCCTTGCTATATTATGAGCTTGTGATGTAGAAGTATTGTGGTACAATGGTCAGGACTACTGCCTAACACTGACAAGATCATGCGTTCAATCCCTGTTTTGGGGCTTTACTGTCCTATGATGCTTTTTGGCATTTTTATGCCTTACTATACTATGACGTTTTTTTAAATTTTATGGCATACTATACTATGATGTTTTTTGACATTTTCACGCAATACTACACAGTGAAGTTTTTTGGCATTTTTATGCCTTACTATACTGTGACGTTTTATGCCATACTATACTATGATGTTTTTCCCCATTTTTATGACTTAATATACTATGACATTTTTTGAAATTTTATGCCATACTATACTATGAAGTTTTTTGCAATTTTTATTCCTTATTATACTATGATGTTTTTTATGCCATACAATACTATGATGTTTTTGACATTTTTATGCTCTACTATAATATGACTTTTTTGGCATTTGTTTGCCTTACTATACTGTGACGTTTTGTGCCTGACTATACTATGACGTTTTTTGCCATTTTTATGCCTTATTATACATGTGTAGAGGTTACAATCCTCGCTGCAGTCGGCCCCGGTTCGAATCCCGCATCGGACGGCCTTTCGCTGCATGTCAATCCCTCTCTTTCTACCTCCCCATTTCCTATCTCTCTACCCTAGGCATAAAAATACTTTAAAAAAAAGATTTTCTATAATGTATTTTTGACATTTTATGCCATACTATACTATGACGTTTTTTGGCATTTTTATGCCTTATTATACTATGCCGTTTCATTCCTTACCATACTATGACAATTTATGCCTTAATATACTAAGGTGTATTTTTGACATTTTATGCCATACTATACTATGACATTTTTTGACAGTTTTATGCCATATTGCCTTATTATACTATACCGTTTCATTCCTTACCATACTATGACGTTTTTATAACCATTTATAGCTTAATATACCATGATGTATTTTTGA
>NW_019525137.1:2227934-2229611 GCF_002814215.2 Seriola lalandi dorsalis
CTATACTATGACGTTTTTTGGCATTTTTATGCCTTATTATACTATGCCGTTTCATTCCTTACCATACTATGACAATTTATGCCTTAATATACTAAGGTGTATTTTTGACATTTTATGCCATACTATACTATGACATTTTTTGACAGTTTTATGCCATATTGCCTTATTATACTATACCGTTTCATTCCTTACCATACTATGACGTTTTTATAACCATTTATAGCTTAATATACCATGATGTATTTTTGACATTTTATGCCATACTATACTATGTCGTTTTTAGGCATTTTTATGCCATACTATACTATGACGATTTTTGACAGTTTTATGCCATACTGGACTATGACGTTTTTAGGAATTTTTATGCCTTATTATACTATGCCGTTTCATTCCTGACCATACTATGACGTTTTCTTGACCATTTATGCCTTAATATACCATGATGTATTTTTGACATTTTATGCCATACTATACTATGACGTTTTTAGGCATTTTTATGCCATACTATACTATGACGTTTTTTGACAGTTTTATACCTTATTATACTATGCCGTTTCATTCCTTACCATACTATGACGTTTTTTTGACCATTTATGCCTTAATATACCATGATGTATTTTTGACATTTTATGCCATACTATACTATGACGTTTTTAGGCATTTTTATAACATACTATACTATGCCGTTTCATTCCTTACCATACTATGACGTTTTTATAACCATTTATGCCTTAAAATACTATGATGTATTTTTGACATTTTATGCCATACTATACTATGTCGTTCCATTCCTTACCATACTATAACGTTTTTATAACTATTTATGGCTTAATATACCATGATATAGCGGAGTCGTGTGGCGTAGTGGTCTAAGTAGGTGCCCCATGTGTAGAGGCTACAATCATCACTGCAGTCGGCCCCGGTTCGAATCCCGCATCGGGCGGCTTTGCTGCATGTCAATACCTCTCTTTCTGCCTCCCCGTTTCCTGTGTCTCTCCCCTATACTGTCCAATAAAGGCATAAAAATACTTAACAAAAAAGATTTTATATAATTTATTTTTGACATTTTATGCCATACTATACTATGACGTTTTTAGGCATTTTTATGCCATACTATACTATGACGTTTTTTGGCATTTTTATGCCTTATTATACTATGCCGTTTCATTCCTTACCATACTATGACGTTTTTATAACCATTTATGCCTTAATATACCATGATGTATTTTTGACATTTTATGCCATACTATACTATGACGTTTTTTGACAGTTTTATGCCATACTGGACTATGACGTTTTTTGGCATTTTCATGCCTTATTATACTATGCCGTTTCATTCCTTACCATACTATGACGTTTTTATAACCATTTATGCCTTAATATACTATGATGTATTTTTGACATTTTATGCCATACGTGTCGTTTTTAGGCATTTTTATGCCATACTATACTATGACGTTTTTAGGCATTTTTATAACATACTATACTATGCCGTTTCATTCCTTACCATACTATGACGTTTTTATAACCATTTATGCCTTAAAATACTATGATGTATTTTTGACATTTTATGCCATACTATACTATGTCGTTCCATTCCTTACCATACTATAACGTTTTTATAACTATTTATGGCTTAATATACCATGATATAGCGGAGTCGTGTGGCGTAGTGGT
>NW_019525137.1:2230646-2231441 GCF_002814215.2 Seriola lalandi dorsalis
TATGACGTTTTTTGGCATTTTTATGCCTTATTATACTATGCCGTTTCATTCCTTACCATACTATGACGTTTTTATAACCATTTATGCCTTAATATACTATGATGTATTTTTGACATTTTATGCCATACTATACTATGTCGTTCCATTCCTTACCATACTATAACGTTTTTATAAGTATTTATCGCTTAATATACCATGATATGGCGGAGTCGTGTGGCGTAGTGGTCTAAGTACGTGCCACATGTGTAGAGGCTACAATCATCACTGCAGTCGGCCCCGGTTCGAATCCCGCATCGGACGGCTTTGCTGCATGTCAATACCTCTCTTTCCGTTTCCTGTGTCTCTCCCCTATACTGTCCAATAAAGGCATAAAAATACTTAACAAAAAAGATTTTATATAATGTATTTTTGACATTTTATGCCATACTATACTATGACGTTTTTTGGCATTTTTATGCCTTACTATACTATGCCATTTCATTCCTTACCATACTATGACGTTTTCTTAACCATTTATGCCTTAATATACTAAGATGTATTTTTGACATTTTATGCCATACTATACTATGACGTTTTTAGGCATTTTTATGCCATACTATACTATGACGTTTTTTGGCATTTTTATGCCTTATTATACTATGCCATTTCATTCCTTACCATACTATGACGTTTTTATAACCATTTATAGCTTAATATACCATGATGTATTTTTGACAGTTTTATGCCATACTGGACTATGACGTTTTTTGGCATTTTCATGCCTTATTATACTATGCCGTTTCATTCCTTACCATA
>NW_019525137.1:2231461-2232117 GCF_002814215.2 Seriola lalandi dorsalis
TTTCACACTGCACTGAACTGTATTATCAGAATCAGAATAGTTTATTGATCCCAGGGGAAATTAGGTTACGTGACAGTTGCTCCCTCAAGAATGGAAATGTAACAGCAAAGAATAAGAAATAAGACCATAAAGATAATATTAATATAAATATAAATATAAACTTAAAATGTAAAATATGTCCTTATACTATGATATATGACAACTATATATATATATATATATATATTATATGTATATGAAAAATAGGTGATAGTTACAATATAAGATAAATATAAATGCAACAGTATATGGTGTAATTGCACAGTTGGAAATTATATATTATATCCATAGTTCAAACATATTTTACAGGTTAAACAGGTGAGACTTTATAATTATTTGATAAATTTCAAAGTTCAGAATTAACAGGTTTGCAATCTTCACATTTTAATAAAAAGAAATTGTGTTTTAGTCGTAATCCAGATCAGACAATGACCAAAATGTGTTGTCTTTTAATAGATACACAATCCAGCAGTACAGATACAAATACTTCTTTTATATTGAAATGAAAAACCTGTCAGAACCACTGAAGGTGTGAAAACTCACAGTGATGAAGATGATCTGTCACATCTATTTCTATTTCTTACAACCAGACACTTAAAATTCAAAATATCACATTG
>NW_019525138.1:0-2530 GCF_002814215.2 Seriola lalandi dorsalis
CCATCATATTCTTCATGAATGCTACTAAAATAGACAGGAAAACTTAAACATGAAATCCATCATATTCTTCATGAATGCTACTAAAATAGACAGGAAAACTTAAACATGAAATCCATCATATTCTTCATGAATGCTTCTCAAATAGACAGGAAAACTTATCCTGAAGTGTTCTGTATAGACAGGACAATGAGTGACAAAAACTCAGTTCTCAGACACAGAGAAAGCTTCTGAGAGGACTTAGAGCAGATCCTGACGCTTAACAGCGCTTTTCAACAGTATCGCATTCTAAGGTGTAGCTGATAACTTTATGACATGTAAACATGAAATCCATCATATTCTTCATGAATGCTACTAAAATAGACAGGAAAACTTAAACATGAAATCCATCATATTCTTCATGAATGCTTCTCAAATAGACAGGAAAACTTATCCTGAAGTGTTCTGTGTTTAAATCCCACTAAATGTGAATGCTCAGATTTTGGATACACACAGACGGCTTTCAGGAGGGAAAGAGCCGATTTAGACGCTTAAACAGCGCTATTGAACAGTATTGCATTCTCAGGTGTAACTGATAACTTTATGACATGTAAACATGAAATCCATCATATTCTCCATGAATTCTACTCAAATAGACAGGAAAACTTATCCTGAAGTGTTCTATGTAGGAATCAGACTTAATGTGAATTCTGAGATTTTGGAGACACACAGAAAGCTTTAATGAGTAAAAGAGCCGATCCAGTCGCTGGAAACGTGAAAACAGCGCTATCTAACAGTATTGCATTCTCAGGTGTAACTGATAACTTTATGACATGTAAATATGAAATCCATCATATTCTTCTTGAAAGCTACTCAAATAGACAGGAAAACTTATCCTGAAGTGTTCTGTGTAGAAATCCCACTAAATGTGAATGCTGAGATTTTGGAGAAACACAGACAGCTTTAATGAGGAAAGGAGCCGATTTAGGGGCTGGAAACGTGAAAACAGCTCTTTTCAACAGTATTGCATTCTCAGGTGTAACTGATAACTTTATGACATGTAAACATGAAATCCATCATATTCTTCATGAATTCTACTCAAATAGACAGGAAAACTTATCCTGAATGTTCTTTGCAGACAGGACGAGTGAGAAAAACTCAGATCTCAGACTCAGAGCCAGCTTCTAAGGAGAAAAAGAGACGATCCTGACGCTTAAAAAGCGCTATCTAAAAGTATTGCATTCTCATGTGTAATTGATAACTTTATGACATGTAAACATGAAATCCATCATATTCTTCATGAATGTTACTAAAATAGACAGGAAAACTTAAACATGAAATCCATCATATTCTTCATGAATGTTATTCAAATAGACAGGAAAACTTATCCTGAAGTGTTCTGTGTAGAAATCCCACTACATGTGATTTTTCATTTAGTGGGATTTCTACACAGAACACTTCAGGATCAGATTTCCTGTCTATTTGAGTAGCATTCATGAAGAATATGATGGATTTCATGTTTACATGTCATAATGTTATCAGTTACACCTGAGAATGCACTACTGTTCAACGGCACTGTTTTAACGTTTCCAGCGTCTAAATCGGCTCTTTCCCTCGTTAAAGCTGTCTGTGTGTATCCAAAATCTGAGCATTCACATTTAGTGGGATTTTTACACATAACACTCCAGGATCAGATTTCCTGTCTATTTGAGTAGCATTCATGAAGAATATGATGGATTTCATGTTTACATGTCATAAAGATATCAGTTACACCTGAGAATGCAATACTGGTCAACAGCGCTGTTTTAAAGTTTCCAGCGCATTGATCGGCTCTTTCCCTCGTTAAAGCTGTCTGTGTGTGTCCAAAATCTCAGCATTCGCATTTAGTGGGATTTCTACACAGAACACTCCAGGATCAGTTTTCCTGTCTATTTGAGTAGCATTCAGGAAGAATATGATGGATTCCACGTTTACATGTCATAAAGTTATCAGTTACACCTGAGAATGCAATACTGTTCAACAGCGCTGTCTTAACGTTTCCAGGGTCTAGATCGGCTCTTTCCCTCGTTAAAGCTGTCTGTGTCTCTCTAAAAACTCAGCATTCACATTTAGTGGGATTTCTACACAGAACACTTCAGGATCAGTTTTCCTGTCTATTTGAGTAGCATTCATGAAGAATATGATGGATTTCATGTTTACATGTCATAAAGTTATCAGCTACACTTTATAATGCGATACTGTTGAAAAGCGCTGTTAAGCGTCAGGATCTGCTTTAAGTCCTCGTCAGAAGCTCTCTCTTGTCTGAGAACTGAGTTTTTGTCACTCATTGTCCTGTCTATACAGAACACTTCAGGATATGTTTTTCTGTCTATTTGAGTAGCATTCATGAAGAATATGATGGATTTCATGTTTACATGTCATAAAGTTATCAGCTACACCTGAGAATGCGATACTGTTGTAAAGCACTGTTTCCACGTCACCAGCGTCTAAATCGGCTCTTTCCCTCGTTAAAGCTGTCTGTGTGTATCCAAAATCTGAGCATTCACATTTAGTG
>NW_019525138.1:5007-20204 GCF_002814215.2 Seriola lalandi dorsalis
CCTTAGAATGCGATACTGTTGAAAAGCGCTTTTAAGCGTCAGGATCTGCTCTAAGTCCTCGTCAGAAGCTTTCTCTGTGTCTGAGCACTGAGTTTTTGTCACTCATTGTCCTGTCTATACAGAACACTTCAGGATAGGTTTTCCTGTCTATTTGAGTAGCATTCATGAAGAATATGATGGATTTCATGTTTACATGTCATAAAGTTATCAGTTACACCTGAGAATGCAATACTGTTCAACAACGCTATTTTAACGTTTCCAGCGCCTCGATCGGCTCTTTCCCTCGTTAAAGCTGTCTGTGTCTCTCCGAAATCTCAGCATTCACATTTAGTGGGATTTCTACACAGAACACTCCAGGATCAGATTTCCTGTCTATAGCATTCATGAAGAATGTGATGGATTTCATGTTTACATGTCATAAAGTTATCAGTTACACCTGAGAATGCAATACTGTTCAACAGCACTGTTTTAACGTTTCCAGCGCCTAGATCGGCTCTTTCCCTCGTTAAAGCTGTCTGTTTGTGTCCAAAATCTCAGCATTCTCATTTAGTGGAATTTCTACACAGAACACTTCAGGATCAGTTTTCCTGTCTATTTGAGTAGCATTCATGAAGAATATGATGGATTTCATGTTTACATGTCATAAAGTTACAGTTACACCTGAGAATTAACAATTGTTCAATAGTACTCATCTATCGTTCTGTGCAGTTGATTCTGCTTTTACTATCATCAGAAGCTAACTCAGTTTTCACATCAAGTGTGATTTCTCTACAAGAAGACCTCAGGATGAGAAGCATATGAAGTTAAAACAGACTTTATTGATATATTCTGTCAGTATCGACATTTAAGGTTAAAGTTGATCTGACCGTCTTGTGTGCGACCAGCAGTCTATTATTGGTAAGACAGTGTTTACAATCCATTCAGAGCAATACAATGTTCACAGTCCAGTCGGCCTCACACACTGTTAACATCATTACATAGCACTCTGTGCCTTTTTTCACTTTACCTGTCTTTTTTGACAGGAAAGCACACTTTTTAGTTCTATAGTTATGAAATAGTTACAGGTAGTTATTCAATTACTTATTCCATTAAAACATGACAATAGTACATCAATCTATACACGTCAAACTCAGGGTTTGGTTACAGGTCCGGCAACTGCCACTTGAGTAATCATTTGCACACTGGTAATTAGAATATGGGTTTACTGATTGTTTATTAATGATTGGGTGTTTTCATGCATTTTCAAATACTGCCAGCCCAACTGTGAATGTATCATACCTAATTGTAATTTGTATTCATATATGATATCACAATAGCATGAGAAAAATCAGCAGTCAATGGCTGTGACTTACCACTTTTATATTGCTGTGAACACATGACATGTCTCTACATTCAGCAATATATACACAAAATTCATGATTTGATATGCTTGAAGGACTGTATTAATGTATTTTATTACAAAATTTGGTTCATAACATACACATACACAATTAAAAGGTCACCCAGATCTGAGCCAATTGTCATACCTCTGTCAGGGCAGCCAAAGCACCGCTGTCTCCTCACTCTTGCTCGCCCACTCATTCACTCCCGTGTTTAAAATTACTCATTAGCCAGTCGTTGGCCCGCACACTGCTGCTAAAACACTAGTGGTGCCAAACATTATGAAGGCAAGCGTATTACAGTATGTCTGTCTTACACACCACAGACAGCTCTCCCCTCTGCCGCTGCCTGTCAATATCCCCAAATTCCCTCTGTGTCCACCTAAGCTCGCCACCCTTAATGACTTTAGGACTAATTGTCCTTACAGATGGATGGTGCTTATCGGTTAGGCCACAAAACTATAATTCAACAGTTCAGTAGCTACTCTTCTGTATTCCCACTAGTTAGCATTATGTATTGGCTAGCTCCCTAGCTAGTTAACTTAGCTACCCTGTGCTCACATATTGCCTAAATTTCTGCGAGTAACGTAAACTAACACTGCCAATGTCACTTTTTAATCACATACCGAAATTCCAACTTCACAGACTGCATTAGAAAAACATACTTACTCCGATTATTGACGTTGCTCATTCTGGATTTCACTGTTGCTTCCACTTTCGCGCCACTTTCCTGTGAATTCTTTCACATTCATGGAGTGAGCTTCTGAGCATGCACAACACCCGTCTTACGCGAACGCATTTAGGACATTCAGGGTATCTCAGACTTAATCCTTGTTTTAAAAATTATAAGGTTGTTTTTAGAGGACAAAATAAATTGCAATAAAAATAATCAAAATTTTCCACATCAGTTTTTCATGTTGGTTTTTCACCAACATCAAATATGATGACAACTGTCATGTATTCATTGATTTTCAGGATTGTAACCCTTAAAGTCACAGTTTGTTTAAATAATGCCACTTCATGAATTATTTTCCAGGCCATATGGAAAAGTAATCAGAACCAATCGCATTGCATATAGGCACACACACATATTTATAGTGCACCCCCCCAACTCTCACACACACACACACACACACACACACACACACACGTCTTCAAAGCTCAATAGCCTACTAACCTATGTACTGAAATGTACTGCACCTATGAGGTATATTATTCTATTGAGTTTGAATGCCATTTATTCCACTGGCCTACAATGCACCATAATAGAGTAGCTACACTGAAAAAAGGGAAATATTGGGTCTTTGAATTTAAAAAAGTGAAGTTAGTAAAAGCAACACAATTCATTTATATTTTGTTTGTGAACATGGTTTGATCAAATACACTTAAGTTGTTTATAATGAATGTTGAACTAACTAGTTTCTTGCAAGTTGATTGAAATTAATAAAATTAAAATAACAAACTCATTGTAATCGAGTTTAGTCTCTGGCCGTTCGAATGTCGCCAGTCGGCAGTGTCGTTATCCCTCCGGAACAGAAGGTGGCGCTTACGCGCATGTATTTGGATGCCAAAAATAGACCAAGAAGAAGACCTCTCAGAAGGAAAGACCGTGAACCATAATAGATCCATGCCGCTAACGGACCGTTGTGGAAAAGTCTCTACTCTTTGCAGCAAGAGGTCGTGACCAGTATCTGAAAAAGTAAGTTTTTCAAATGTATATATGTTCCTGTTAGAGTAAGTTGGGCGACAGTCATCTTGAGCCATGTCAAACAGTACCGTAATGTAACGAGCCTGTTAACTCTAACTTATAGCCTATTTGCATAACATGTTGGGGAATTTTAGCTAACACCCGCTAGTTTTAATGTCGACAGTAAGCGTCAGTGTGTGTTTCCTAGTGTTGTTTTTGGCGGCCTGTTTTGATTTTAGTTTTAGTCTAGTCTTTGTGTCAAGCTGTCATTTTAGTTTTTATTAGTTTTAGTCACGTTCATACTCTTTTTAGTTTAGTCAAGTTTTAGTCGACTAAAAGTCTGAGCATTTTAGTCTTATTTTAGTCAGAATCATCCATGACTATTTTAGTCTAGTTTTAGTCGACGAAAACTGATGACATTTTAGTCTAGTTTTAGTTAATGAAAATGTTATTTTAGTCTCTTTCTAGTAATGCAATTCTATTTAACCCAGTATAGTATAAGTACCTAGTAGTATAGATTAAAAACCAAAATTTTCTTTTAGCCAAACCCACAACACATTCTGTTTTTTTTCCCACCTCTATGTAATGAAAGTGTGTCCAAATGTCATTTCGTCTTTTTCTTCCAAAGAAGAACCCCGACTGGCTGCCGGCCATCGGTCCTTTTCTTTGTCGTGTTATGTTTCTGAAATTGTCGTTCAACCGCAGCTGCATCTTCTAAATGCCGCCCACGAGTAGGGATTGAGGAAGTGAAGTCGCGTGCGTCGGCGCAGTGCGACCTGATGAAGTGAGACACAGGAAACAGAAATACTGCAAAATAATAATAACTCGACTAAACAAGTCGAAATGACGTTATAACATTTTGTCTCGTCTCGTTTTAGTCAACGAAAATGAGGAGACATTTTAGCAGAGTTTTTATTTTGTAAACCACATTTAGTCTAGTTTTTATTCTTCAACAATATTGCATTATATATTTAATCATAGTTATCGTCACATGACCAGCATTTACCTTGCGTCTCGTCTCGTTTTCGTCATGTGATAAAGGTTCGTTGACGAAGATATTTAGTCATAATTTTCGTTGTCGAAAGCAACACTAGTGTTTCCATGCTGAGCCCGCGGCTCCCGGGCCTGCTGCTGCCCACAGTGCTACAGCCGTTGCAGAGCAGCCGTTAGCCAGCTGTGACTATGGCGAGTGGGCGAGGAGGGGAAATAATAACTTGTATTAAGTTATGACATGTTTAGCATTGTGTGTGTGTGTGTTTGTTGTTTTGTTTTTTTACTGAGACACCTGACTAATGCTAAATATTTTCTTTCACAGGTTCACTGTTCCATTTGCATTCAATACATTCAAAAGGCTCTGTAATGGGTAGGTACTCTCACATTTATTTAACCTCTTCAAACCGCAGGGATCACACAGAGCAGAGTGACAGAGGGCCCAAAGTGACTGCAAAGTGACAGAATAACTTATACAATATAATATTTTCATTCAAAAACTCTTCACTTGTACTGTTTGAGTTGTGATTTTGAGTAAAAAATGACAAAAATCTACTTTTCGCTTTAGTGTATTGTAGATTTTTTCACTCATACTTCTTTTATAAGCACATTACATGAATGTTTATGATTCTAGTGGAATGCCCTAGGTACCAAACACATGGTGTTCCATAAACATTAAGTATTGTTTATAAACCCAAATGTTAAAGAAGTAAAAATGACATAAAAATGGCTTAGTCCCCAGAGGGTTAAAAAGAATGTGAGATATTGATAAAATGTTAATTATAGGGGGCGTCGTGTGGCGTAGTGGTCTAAGCAGGCGCCCCATGTGTAGAGGCTACAGTCCTCGCTGCAGTTGGCCCCGGTTCGAGTCCCGCATCGGACGGCCTTTACTGCATGTCATTCCCCCTCTCTGCCTCCCCATTTCCTGTCTCTCTCCACTATCCTGTACAATAAAGGCACAAAAGCCCAAAAAAATATACTTAAAAAAAAATGTTAATTATATATATATAATCGAAAATATTTACTTGCTTTATTCTGCCAAATATCGCTGGTCTAAACAAGCAAATGTTAGTCCTTGTGTTTAAAGTCCTATGAATTTATTTGGAATTGATAGCATATTTCCATCTTGTATAGAATTTTGGTAGTGCAGGGAGCCTTTTTGTTCTGATTCGCAATTTGGGGATGAATGATATGACTAATGATGATGTTGATGTATGTTGCAGGATTAGGTCCAGTGAATGTGGAGCTGTAAGGGGTGCACAGAAACTGTATCAAGTAGGGCCAAGCTTTTACATCACTACAAGTTAAAGCATCCACATTTTGGACGTAGTTCTCGCTATCCATGTACATACCAGCACTGTCCATGCACATTTAAGACGTGGAATGCCCTTTTTGTCCACCAAAGTAAAATCCACACCATAGGTGTCCCTCACAAAAAAGAAGCTATATTCAGTTGTCACATTTGTAGTTGTACTGATTTAGCATCAGAGAAGGATTACTTTTCTCATATAAATGCACATCTCAAACGAAACAAGACAGTCATTTGTATGTTTTTAGGATGTGACTTTAAGACAAACATTTATTGTACTTTTAAATCACACAAAAACCGAAAACACCGCTATCACACATTGGTTGATTTTAAACCAGAAGTAGTTATAACTACAAGGATATCATCTGTGAATGAATTGGAAGCAAACAGTGGAGCAGTCAGATACTGCCATTCCTTCAAACACTCATTCTCATACTGAAGACTTGCAGAAGGTCATTGAGCATAGATTTGCAGCTGCTTTGCTGAAGTTAGAACATTTGGTCCATGTGCCCACTTCAGCTGTAGATGAATTTCTCGGGGAACTCCATCATTTGATCTATTCTGCCCCTGTGCCATTATCTTGTGACATTGTGAGCGACATCTTTCATCAGAGAAACCTCTTTGTTGATGAACTTGTAATTAGAGAAACTGTTAATGCAATTTGTTCTGGTAACCCAGTATAGAGCCAGTTGAATACATTCTTGATGCTAAAAGCAAACGCAGTTTCCAATATGTCCCAATATTGAAGTCCTTAAACAGCTGTTAAGTAGAGGGGATATCATTACAAAAGTTGTTGAGGGTCATCAAAGTCAGGAAGGCACAAATTCTGGTGTGACACATCAGTACAGATCCTCAAGGGACGGCTCTCTATTTAAGGAAAATGTTTTTTTTGCTGGAGAAAAGCCAAGGATCATCCTAAATTTTTATGTTGATGTCTTTGAAACTTGTAACCCACTTGGCACCTCACAAAAGAAGCATAAGCTTTGTGCTGTTTATTGGGTATTGGCTAACTTGCCCCCGGGGTCTCATTCTGCTTTGTCATCTATCTACCTGTCAGTATTGTGCAAAACCGATGATGTAAACACCTATGGTTATGATAAAATCTTTGAACCTCTTCTACAGGATCTAAAAACTCTTGAGGAGCTTGGTGTTTATGTCCCACTGTGAATGAGTCACTTCAAGGTACAGTATTCAGTGTAGTGGCTGACAACCTGGGAGCTCACAGTGTTGCAGGATTTTTGCAGAGTTTTTCAGTGGAATACTATTGCAGATTTTGCACAGGAAGCAGAAGTGATATTCAACTACATTCTGTTGCATCTGGTGCATTTAGTCTGAGAACCAAGGAGCTACATCAGACCCATGTCAGACGGGTCAAAGATACAGGTACAAGTTATTTTCGTTTTAAGTTTCCCAACAAATGGGCCGACAGGACAAACAAACCTCATGTTGTGTCACAGAGTTTCTCTAGCAGAAACACAGCTTGCATGGTGATTTGGAAAGACATATTGAAATCAAAGGTGGTGTGCAATAATTGAGGGGAGGGTTTATGACAATTTGTACACTTTAAATTAGAATTCATGGGGTTATTATTTCAGTTAAAATGTAAGCGATTAAAAGGTCTTCCATTTAAATTCATGGGGTCTTTATTTCTTCTAACCTAGCTTCAAAATTCTGTGCAGGGTGTCCTCAGATCCTTGAAGTGCTAAAATGTCTGAAATTTAATTAAATAAATATTAGTTGATTATTCTATTTTTTTTCCAGCATACTACTATATTTTTTACTGGATGTGCCATTTTAAATTATATTGATGTCTGATTAACATTCTTTATGTTTCAGCAGAATAAAGGGCGTTGAAGATGGCCGTGCCTGTGATCGTGAAGATCTTACTGACTGATGGCAGCTGTCAGAGGCTTGCACATGGGCTCCCTGAATCTCTTGAAGACCTTATGGCTGAAGTCAAAAAACAGTGTAACCTTGAGGGAAACTTCAGACTTCAGTTTATGGACTCATTGTTTGACAATGAGTTTATGAACCTAACTTCAGTTTCAGAGGTGGAGGACAGAGGGACTCTAAAAGTAATTGAAAGCCCAACAAATGACTCTTCATCACTGTCAGGTCAACTTGTGGATACAGATGTACTGTCATCAAATGAGTCTACAAGCTCATGGACCTTCTGGCCAGCTGTGTTTCATGTACCGAGGTTCTCCTATGATGCAGAATTAAAACTTCAGCAGGCAGGTTTAGTCTACATTCAAAATGGCACTGTACTCATTCCAGATCCCAAGTTGAAGTCAGCCATCCTTGATGGGTTAGTGCAGGAAATTGTGCAGTATAAAGTCTATGTCAGTGATAAGGAGATAGAACAAGAAGCCCAGAGTCTCATCAAGAAACATCCATGTCTAACTGAGAAGGGGTCCAGTACTGGATATGGTGGATGGAAGATGAGTTTAAAATATAAACTATCTAACTACCGACACAACTGAGAAAACTGGGATGCCCAGAAGTGACAGTGAACTCTTTAAAAAACAAACCTGTTGGAAAGCGCAGGGCAGTCTTTGGCATCAAAAAGGCAAAGAGAGCAGAAGTTAATTTTTGCCCCACATACCCATCAGCTGAAACTGAGGAGAGTCTAGAAGAAATGCGGAAAGCTTTACTCTTGGATGTAAAGGAGAGGAACAACCGAGAGGCTGTGAAGTTCAAGATGGAAAAGACTTTCGCATATAGAACACAGGAGGTTGTTCGAGATGCACCGATGGTGGATGATTTCATGGCAAGATGGCCAGCTTTGTTTGAAGTCAGTGAGGTAAGGCTGATCTCATGCTGTTTTGTTTTGTTTTTTTTTATGTTAGATTGGCTGTTGAAGGACTGTCTTGTGTGCACTGGCAAATTGCTATTATACCTAATAGCACATCACATGTCTGTGCTTCATCTCCCTCCTTCACTGTCCTGCTCTGCTTTTATGCGTGATGGTGACATTCTCCCTGAGTCCTCTGTGGTTTTTCAGATCAACGCTGAATTCAAAAGAATCACCACCGTTCCACTTCAGTCCAAGTTCCTGCCTCAACTAGACCTCCACTTTGACAATCTGACAAGGCTGTTCCAAACGAGAGGAGGACAGCTAGGGGAAAAGCTCAAAAGAGTCACTACACAAATCGCTAATGTAAGTAATGAAAATTTATTTTCCTATATTCCACCTCTTCTTTCTTTTCTAAGCGCCTTTAATCTTCCTCCACCATGGAGTACACAGCAAGGCTCGCAAAATCATAGGAAACTTGAGACAAATACCGTGCGTCCTTAGGACAGTTTATACCAATCGATGTTGTTAAGTTAAAGCACATGAGCTGAATTAAGACACTAATCTAGAAAATTTGTCTTGTCTGTTTTGTACAGAGCCTGGATAACAACACCATCAATGAGGTCATTGAAGACACCACTGTTGGGATCTATGTTGTCAAAGAACATGCTTCAGGTGATGAAGTAGAGGACATTGGCATTGTTCTTGAAGGCATCAAGGTGATGCAAGATCTCGATAATGTAGAATTAGCTGTTGCTATGCTGTTCGGACTGATGTATGTGCTCAACCTGAGCTACCCTGCTGACCTCCACTACACTTTCGAGGTTATCCAAAAGATTTGGATGGAACTGGATGGAAGTAAGCTTTCCAACAAAGCACTTGCTCTGAAAAACAGGCTCTCTCAATGAACTGGTCACACCGATATCCCTGCACCCTTTTTCCTATTTGTGTTATTTGTCCTTGATGAGTCCATGCAGGGTTTATGACTTTTTGTATGCAAATCTACTTTGATTTGTCATTAATGTAAAATGGTGTTCACAGGGTTAACCATCAGGTTTTTTTTTTTAATGAACACTAGCTCTTACTTGCCTAATTCAGATGTTGGCATCTTTTGTTTACTGGTTTACAGTTAAAAAAAATACTGTTGTTATTTTGTATTTGCTGTTGAGGATGCACTTGTGCAGTACTAACACATTCTGAATGTACTGCAAAAAGTGATTTGTGGTTTGTATTTATTATTTTTTGGTTTGTTATTTGTCTTTTGAATCTACTGATATTCTAATGGTCACAGCTTTGTATTTCTGTGCTGAAGTTACTGTATGTGTCTGATTCAATGTGTGAACACTAGCGCTTACTAGCCCAATTCAGATTGTGGCATATTTTGTTTACTGGTCTACATTAGGAAATACTTTGTATTTCCTGTTGAGGATGCACTTGTGCAGTACTAACTGTTCACAGTTTTTGAATGTACTATGTGAAGTAAAATGATTTGGGGTTTGTGTTTTGAATCTACTGGTATTCTAATGGTCAAAGCTTTGTATTTCTACGCTGAAGTTACTGTATGTGATTTGCAAAGTTTTATGGAAGAATACAGTAAATTTTTTCAATGAAATCAGTTTTGATTTTTGTATTTGCATACAACACAAAACTGATGTCTACAATGCATTTGGCTGGCTTTAACAAATCAAGTTACATTTAGAGACCTAACCTGGGTTGTAAGGAAATAATACAATTGCTTTTAATTTACATAATACATTAAAATAATATTAATATTAACAAATCAAGTTCGTTATATTTGAAAATCAGTTATCCTGAACATGATAAAATCGCTTTCATACTACTTAATTAATTAGTCTTGCAGTAGCTTAAAAAAAATACGTTAACTCAACTTAATTATTTCAAATACCTGAACATGATTGAAATATTTTGGTTTAACAAGTAATAATTCATTAAGAAAAACAAGGGCATTTTGTCAGTTATCCACATTCTTATCATGTGGGACCGATGTACAATTAAAGTCAAGTAAATCCAAAGGATTCTTTTTTTCAGTGTATGCCACACAGCTATGTCACCAGGAAAATAAATGTATTTGCTCCAAAGTCCAAATATAATTTCATCCAGTTGAAAAAAGTAACTATGCTTTTTGAACCTGGACTTCAGAATGAAAGACTATGCATGATGTTATGCTGTAATGGAAGAGGGATCAACATTTGCATGCCTTCATTGGAAAAAATCTTTTTTTAACCTTCAGTTGTGATTGTAAATTTTTTGTGTATGTATTTTATTATAGACATAGATCTGAAGACATATCAACTGTCATTTCTCTCCACAAAGCCTCAGGATGAGGTTTCCTGCCTTGCAGAGTTGCAATCATATAATCTGAATTTGTTCAGTTTGCCCTGCAAAAGCCCAATTGGTCATTTGTGCACTACTCTCGCTCAAAGCAGATCCTTCTGTGTTAGAGATATTGTTAATCAGTTTTCATTTTATTCACAAATTTTTCACATTAACTGTCATTTCTCTCAGGAAAGTCTCAGAATGATGTTTATGAAAACATTGAAATGTTCATCTCTGCACTGCTCTCACTCAAAGCAGTTCATTCTACATTATGTTTAACACTAAATGAACTTTGAACAAGAGTAGCACACAAATTGTTTGTTTTCTGGTCAGTCCCATCCAATTTCTTTCTTCATATACGTCATATTTGCAACTAGAGCAGACAGGAAACATAATTCTGAGGCTTTCCTGAGAGAAATGAGAGTTGATGTGAAAAATGATAGATATATGACAGATATAAAAAAGTTTATAGCACCTGGTATTCCCAGTCAGTCTCCCATCCAATTACTAAAAGTACTAAAAAGATGATTTCTAGTGACCAAGAGATGAAAAAGTCTACAAATCAGACCAACAAGTCAACACTATTCTTGCATGAAGGACAGATCTGATACAGGATACATCAAGTCTCTCTCTGAATGACAGAACTTGAGCTGCTTATATCGTATGTTGTTCCGGGTGTTGTAACTAACATTTGTCATCTGACCTTTACCTCTGTTTCACTTTTATTGCTTACCTCCTCCTAAAAGGGGGTGCATCACTAAATCTCTGCAGGATGTAGATAACTAATAAACAACAATATAACCATAAACTCCAGATATGTAATGGATCCCTTGACATCCTGCTCACCCCAAAGGTCAGCAGCTTACCAAAGGTTCACATTCTTAACATTCTTAAACCAAAGTTACCAACATGCAAAACAAATGCAACCTTACAATCCTCCCTTTTTTATATCCCCTTTTTTTTCTTCAGGGGCTGAGGTTACATGTTGATTAACATATATTCAATAACTATATAATAATTATATATAATTATAAGAGATAACATTTGACATCACATGCATAACATATCAAAGTCCTCAATGCAAATAGGGGCGAAAAACCCTATGAAAAGGGAAAATTCCCGTACCACCCCTAGAAATACTTTACAGCCATATTTAGGCGGTTGCCTTCTTGGCTTGCACTGGGCACATATTCTTTTCCAATCACTTAATTATTCCCTTGATGTTTTCGTTTCAATACAATAACATGAATACATGAACATGAATAAATGAATATACATGCTAACATAAAATTTAAGTATATTGACTATTTCAACTACAATTTCTGCTTCAGACACAAAACATACTAAAGTATTCACATTTTCACATTTCACATTTATCTTCTATCTCCCCTCTTTTTATTCAGTTTCTAACTTTATCCAATTGCTGCACCGGTCCTTGATGATGACTAGAAGAGTTATAGCTGTTAACATCCTTCATCTGTTTTAGTTTCTGTTGTTGCTTCTCTGAGGTCCTCAGTCCACTGCTTCTTCTTGGCTGTTGCATTGGGTCCCGCCTTAGTTTGCTGGCATGGACCCATTGATCCTAACCTTTGACCTTAACTGCCGTTCTTGTTAACAGCAGGACTTGAGTTTGTGACCCGTAACGTGGTTCTCCAGCAGTCTCTGTCAAGCTCCCTCCCCACACGTCTCCTTAATACCTCATGCAGTGACAAACCAGTAGTTATCATCAAGTTATTGCCTTGAGCAACAGAATCTCCCTTAGCCTGTCGTGCACATTTCACTATGGCAATCTATGGCAACATCAATGCAGATAATAATTCCTTGCTAAGACCTCGCTTTCCTGCTGTCTTAACAAAGCCTCTGTTTTCCTAAATTTGACTAAAGTTGTGTGCTGCTGAAAAAGCATATTTAGAATCTCTGTAAATTGTTACTGCTTTATTTTCTGCTAACAAACAAGCTCTCGTCGATTCAATTCAATTCCGCTGCCTTTGCTGATTTTACTGGTAATTTAAATGATTCTGTGCATTTCCCTGTATTATTCTCAACTGAATAACCCACCAAAATTGGCTTATCATTTGGACACATTGATGACCCATTATTATTTATAGAATTTTTTTTTTTTTCATTGGTGTCTGTTGTAAATCTGCTTACTGCTTGATGTTGAATTAATTAACTCCATACAATCATGATCAATATCAACATCTTCTTCCTGTTTACCCTGAAGTAATGCCTTCAAATGCACAGCTGGATTTGTGTGTGCTGCTGTTGAAATGATGAGATTTTGTGTCCCTGTCAAAATATATTCATAATTACTATGTCTCTGACTAGGTATCGTAATATTTAATAAGACAATATTTACTGCATGGGAAGTGTGAAAAATCATGGGATGTCACAGTACAATAGTTTGCGCCTTTTCTACCATTATTGCTGCTGCTGCCACTGCACGCAAACAAGAGACCATGTCCTTAACAATTAATGGCAGCGTTTTAGAATAATAGGCTACTGGTCTTGGACTGTCCCGATGAATCTGCACCAAGACAGCTGCAGCCACATTTCCGTACTCTGCCACATAGAGGTGAAAAGTCAACTTATAGTCTGGCAGGCCCAGAGCTGGAGCAGAACACAGCATATATTTCACATGACGAAAAGCATGTCTCATTTCCTCAGTCCACTGAATAGTTAGGGGAGTTTCTTTCAGTGTAGCAGCACGTAACACAGCATCATATGTCGCATATTCTGGTAACCCTGCCCTTAAATGGAATATCACACTGACCTGCATCTATTATACCGAAAAACATAATTTCAGATTTTTCAATATAAATTTTTGCACCAAAAGCCTTCCCATATATATCAATGTCTTTCATAACATACTTCACACTATGTCTTTTACTGTGGAGGTAATTTTCATGGTTTGCTATGGCAGACACTTTTTGTTAGTTTTGTTTTGGAGTTTTTGTCACTTCCTGTTTTATTTTGTAATAAGGTTTCCTTGTGTGTCTCAGTGTTTCGCTTCCTGTCTTGTTTCTGTGTAGTGATTGTGTGCCCCGCCCTAATGTGTTTCACCTGTGTGCAATCACCTTGCCTCCTGTGTCTATATAGTCTTTGTGCTCCCCTTTGTCTGTGTCGGTTTGTCTGTTTAGTTCTGGGTTTGTTCATGTCTTGTTGTCTTCATGTCTGCTCATGACACGTTCACGTCTTGATTTTTAATTAAATAAGCCTGCCTGTCTCCCATGTGTTGGCTGCATTTGGGTCCAACTTACCTCGCAAACCCTGACAGTAATATCATCTGCATACTGATAAAACTATTTTTCTCAAAAGGAGTTTTAATACCTCTAATCATTCTATCTTTTTTGACAAATGCTGCCAGAGATTCAACTGAAATACTATTCAATATAGCCGACAAGAAGCAGCTTTGCCTCACAGATCTCTCTAATGGAAATGAATCAGTTATTACACCATTTATTCTAACACAACTTTTGCATTTCCATACAAAAGTTGTTTTTTTTTTAAATCCCTTCCCTTCAAATTCATAGGTGCATATACATTAATTAAGTTAAACATGACATTTCAGAACTGAAAATTTAGAATTAATAATCTCCCGTCATCATCTTTATACTCCACCCTAACATTACTTACATTATGTTATGTAACATTGCAACACCACATTCTCTGTTACTATTGTTATTAACAAAAATCAAATCAGACCATACAGTCCAGTGTGTTTCCGCTTTAACAGCAGGCAAAACTTCCTGCAACTTAAATTTATCCGTTAAGCCACTGCCATTCAGAGAGGATAAATTCAGCTCTGCCATTTGAAAAAAACAAAAGAAAACCCCTATTAACCCTAACCCCTACACTGTAAAAAATTAAATTGTAAAAAAAAAAAAAATGGTCAAATGACTGGCAGCAGCGGCTGCCCAACAAAAACCGTTAAATTAAAGTAAAATATCCTAATTCAAATAAAGTGTAAAAACAATAAATTTACAGAAAGTTCTAATATTTCTACAGACAAAAACAGTTATTTTACAGATTTCTTCCTAACTTATTGATCAAACACCTTCAATAATGTGAATCCACTCGTGTTTCTACAGCAAAAAACTATTTTACAGATTTTTCCTAACTTATTACAATCAAACAACATCAATAAAGTGACGCAAACTAAAGTTTCTGCAGAGAAACTTCTTCCTAATAATAAAATTAAGTGTCAATCGATGAAATAATAACACATGCTAAATATTGTAAAGTAAGCCTTTTGTTTTGGAAGTAAAAGTAAAAAAAATACTGTGTAGAGAGATTAAAATCATCTCAAACTTAAATTTGCGGTATCTCTGTTAACATTTAATCTTTAAGTATTTAAGGTAATGTTAAAAACCTGTAAAAGCACAATCTGAATACAATATTTAATGATTCAGATTCTGATCAATTTTCTTACATTTCTCATGAAATATAATATACTGAAGAAATGCAAATTAAATTGTTATGTCTCTGTATATAGTCTTTCAACTAAAGTGGGATTGGAAACTTAATTACAAACTAGAAAATTCCAGGGAAATTTTGAGTGCCACGGGGGCTACTGCCGGGATGAGTACATGATTTATTTCCAGTGTTCAAAAGTCACCCTGATCATATTCTGGTTTTGAGAAATGTCTTGATATAAAAGACTCTGATATAAAACAATGTCACATCCCTCCATCATGTATT
>NW_019525138.1:20224-31115 GCF_002814215.2 Seriola lalandi dorsalis
TTTAAAGGGTTAAAATCCTGAAAACTAATAAACATTTGGTAGGTTTGAGCAGAACTGAAATGGTTTAAGAGATTTATGCAAAAAAAGCAGAAAAAAATATTGATATATGATGATTTTATAGCATTTTCTTTGTGTGTCCTTTTTTGGACGCGAGGAACCCCAGAGGGTACAAAATGTGTTACCAGTGTATAATAGACCTGTAACAGTAACTGACATTAGATTTTAAAAATATGTCAAAAAAGACACTTTCTTGCAGAAATCCATACCTTCAGCTGTAACACAGCCAAAATGATCAGCAAATCAAAAAAGAAAAGTAAAGAAAATGTCCAAAAAAGGACAGAGGGACCCCTGAGGGTTAATAAATCCCATGAATCGTTATTTAAATTACCACTTTTATGTTTTTTTCTGTGCTAAATTTAACATTACTGGGGAGGAGAGCAACGCGACTAGAAGTGACAGCGAGAGAGGGCTAGTAGCTTCCCCTCTCTCAGCGGAGACCGTCACAACTTCATTCCCTCTTTTAACAAAACAAAACAAAAAGCAACGAAGGAAGCAGTAAATGGACTTATATATTTAAGACCTAACTAAATGTAATTTAAGACCTAACATGCGGCTTCTACATGGCTTCAAAACAACTGCAAATTATGAGAAAACCGTTACTTCTTTTCAAAAACCGAAAAGACCGTGCCAGACACTGAAGCCAGAAGTTTCTACAGTCTCTATTTTATTCAGATATTCCTTAAAATGGGTGCGTAAGCTCAGTGCGAAGACAGAGAGAGATTCTTTTGAAAAAAAAAGACAATTACATTAGGTGTCAATGAGAGTGAGACAGGTACCGCTGCCGGACTCGGCACCCCCGTTTAAATTTTGTGCAGACCCTGCCTGTCAAAGTTACATTTTATGAATCCCAACAACTATGTCTACATTTTCAGAAAGAATTATTTGTCTCCTTTTTGGCCGCGAGCTCGAGTTAAAAATAAAAATAAAGGTTATTTTTTACTGCTTCACGCACTCTAGCCAACTGATGCTTTCACTCCTCCTTTGAGTGCTCACAGTTTGAAAAGTTTACATGTTATGTAAAAACAGTTCCTGTCTTTTTGAGAGAGCAGAAGTTTTCCTCCGTTTTATAGTTTGAATCACATTTCTACGTGCAGGTATGAGAGAGCTGGGTGACTCAGAAAAAAGGTGCAATTTTGTAGAAAAAAGCTGGGTTTCTAAAGAAAATTCCAATGCATTTCTAATGCATTATTTATTGCCAGTTTTTTGGGAATAACTTTGGGAAAAATTGGAATTTTAACACCAAAAGTCATAGCACCCCTTGCGGGATCAAGACGCACGTTTTGATGTATATATTACTGGGGTTATCTCAAAGCTGCGGGACGAGTTATGCGCCGAAATTTGGCGGAAGAATAATAAACCCGAAACAGAAGATTAATAGATGCCTCGGGGCTCAACCAATTATTCACAAATAGTTCTTCAGAGGCCCCAGGATGATTTGAAAAACTAAAACGGGCATTTCTCCATTGGTCTATCTTGCCTGTTAAGGTTACTATAATGAAGACTTCATGATGTCATCTCTGAAAGAGGAGTGCTGTGGAGCTGAGGGGGTTGTGGTTTGTTGTTTTTTAGCTTGTATTTTCCAATTCAGCTTTATCTTGTTTTCCACAATATTCGCCATATAGTTCTGACAACATATGTGGACAAACATTATACTATCTTTTATGTCAGAATCCCAACTATACAGTGTATTAATAAGTAAAATCAAAACATACCACAAAAGGTAAATGAATCCAGAAGTGAAGGTGCAATGTAGCATGAAGAATAATCCACCTCCAAATTGCCAGTAATCAGCTGGATCTTTGGTGCATCTGGGGAGAAAAAGAAAATAACAGGAGACACTAAGATTTATTTATTTTTTACCATTACTTTAATTAAACAAATTTTATTTAAATTATCTGTACCGACAAAGAATGCTCTGACCTTCTGTGGCTGCATTCTAATGTTCCACCTGACTAAATATCAAACATCTGAAGCTCATTTTCAGAACACTAGGCTTGTGCTAAACACGCACGCTATGGTGCCTACATAGCGTGCGTGTTTAGATATTGACAATGTGACCTTTAAATAATGGCAAGTATTGTGCCATTTATTCAAGTCCAGGTTTTTGTCGGTCAATTTAAGCAATCTGTGCACTGGATGGAAAAATGACAACTGCATCAGTGCGCAACTAGCAAAGACACTTGAGTTGCGCTTTATGCCAGGTGAAAGATAGGGCTCACAGCACTCCCTAGTCAGCTGCTTGGAAAAAAATAACCACTAGATGACAGAAAACTTTATGCAGCTGAACATGGAGAAAACAGCAACAGAGACCGCTGATCTGTAAATATCTGGAGTCCGGACCAGTAAAAACAAGTCAACAGGCCAATGGTGTAACTTCATGACTAACGTCACGTAGTATTCAGCTGACCAAAGGTTTAACGGTAAAAGTGAACTCAGTTTTACAGTCAGCGTCAGTAGGACTGCGGCCCAGCCAAAAATCTGACCACATACCTCTCTGAAACCTTCACAGGCTACTTGTTTTCAGAATACAATTTAAACACTCCTCCTCTTGGTCTACAAAGCACTTGCTGGTCTAGCTTCACAGTACATCTCAGACATGCTGTTACTTTACAATCCCAGCAGATCCCAAGTTGGAAATCTCCATGTGCTTAGAGCATTTTCAAAGTGTAGTGAGATGGCTTTTAGCATCTATGCAACTAAAGATCTTCCATTTTTTAAATGCTGGACGACGGTGCTCTTAAACCAGAAAGACTCAATTCTGTACCATACCATCTGGTGATATATGGTCACTCCTGGTTCTTCAGCATTATCATGATCTCACAGGTGATGTACTGCTGTGGGTCCTTGGCTGTGTTAACCCTTTAACACCGAGTGTGTCGTCGACGACACATTTGCGCAGGTGCGCTTTGGACTACAGTAACTCTGTAACGGTTTGAGCAATCGAAAAAATTCCAACGGTTTCTGAAAGCTAAGACCTTGCGCCTTATATGTATATAGGTGTCCTTACGGTAATTTCACTCCCGTTTACATGTAAGCCCGGGAAAGTGCCGTCATTACCTGCTAATACCGAGATAACAGAGTGGAGGAATACAGCTAAATTTTTATCGAAAATGTTAGCAAGACGGTCCTCCCGTGTTACAAAACCTCCGCGGAGGTTCGCCGCTGGGTGTGAGGACGAAGGAGCAACTTCTGGCGAGAAAAGGTAACGTTAGCCGAGTTGAATTTCCAAGTTGAATTTCTGTATGAATTAAGTTTTCTAACTTTTTTCTATCTAGTTTTTACTTTCTTTACGTTATTGTATGTGTAAATCGACGCTTGTATTGCGTGGTGACTTTTTTAGAACAGCGTAGTAGTGTTGTAGTGTAGCGTAGTGTCGTGTAGCATGTGTGTATTTGTACTTTTTATGGATAAATGTGCGCTTGCTTGAAATATGGTGCATGCATTGTTTGTTTGGTGACTTTTTAGAATAGTGCAACGTTACGTTACCAAGTCTTGTTTGTGTAACAAATTATTCTGTGTGTGTTATTATATGCACGTGTCCACCACATTTTTATGTTTTGATGAGCTATTAGATAATTGAATTTCTCTTCGGGGATAAATAAAGTTCAAACTATCTGTCTCTCTATCTATCAGAAGTCACATAGGGCCGTAGAGGGAGAAGCCGTGGGGATGCTGGAGGCTCCGGTGATGTTGTTACGGATCGTAGCAAAAGAATCCTATGACGTCAGCTATTCGAGGAGGAGCTTACTGCGCACCTCCTTGGAGTTGAGAATATGAAAAATGTCCCACAGAAGACCCCAGATAACAAACATCTGCCTGTCCCACAAGCAGTGGCCACACAAAATCTAACAGAGCCAGCATGGGACGGCGGTGCTGCAAGCTCTGTAAAAAGAGCCTGCCTGGCAGTGTCAGGGATGTGGTGTGGGCCTGTGTCTGCAGCCAGAGAGGAACTGCTACTGGCAGCACCACCAAGATCTTTGAGTCTGCAGCCAGAGAGAAGCAATTGCCCTGTGTGGGGAAAGCCCATAGTTTTATTTTTATGGCCTGTTATGCACTATAAATTTATTGTAAGTTCACAAATTGTATTGTAAATTGTTGTATACTTTTCAAATATCACATTTAAGATGGAAAACCTCTTATTCATGTACAGTTTCAGTGTTTTTTCTTTACTCAAACTCTCAAATCAATTTCTGTTTCTGTGTTTTTCCTTCATTTAAACTGTTTTTCAGTGTTTTAACATGCACAGATACTGAAAGTTCCAAGTGTTCTGGAAAAATGGACAAAAGCACTTACTCACAGGACATTTTCTGACCTTTTTATAGTCAAAACAAGCAAAAACATCCAGGTGGCCATTTTGAGGCTTAGGTGTTAAAGGGTTAAATACAATTGGACACACCAAAAAATATTCAGTTACATCTCAGAGCTCTTACCTTTGAATATTTGACATGCTTCTTACTAATGTAGCGTTAACGCCATATTTTAGAATTTACTCTCGTTGAAATGGGGCACCAGTCCTCTAGGAGGACAACAATGAATTACTTAATTGCCAAATTTATCAATCTCATATCGGAAGCCATGACTTCTCGATTCAATGGATCTCCAGTCTCTACGTCAAAAGAATACAACAGGACAACAACTGGGTGTAAATAAAGGAGTTTATTAACTAAACACTATCTACAGAGTAAATGCAAGGTGTAATAATCATAAAGATGAAAATAATAATGAAATGAGCAGTGTGATGAGTTGGCAATGGTGGGAGAGGATATGTTATGGCTATACACTATGGCTATACAGCTAATGATACTACATCTATGAATTAGGTTTGATGATTAAATATTACTATTTTTCGACATCAACCCAGTCATGAGCAGAGTGTTAAGACCGGCCTACTGTAAGTTGCGCTGTAGCTGGAGAAACTTGGCTGGAACCCTGGAGACACAGGATCTCAGTGGATTCTCCTGGAGGCCATGTCCCGTTATCACGGTGATGGATTCTGCCAGTGTCTCAGCGGTTCAGCTCTGGTGGAGTTTGCCAGGAGACATTCTGTCTCGGGCACTCTTTATTTCTGCTCAGCTTCTCTGCAGGCGGTCGTGCAGAGGTGTCTCTGCTGGTGTCTCTTGCGGGTTGATGCAAAATAAACTCTAATGCTCTTCACTTTAGTTGGATAACTTTAGAGGAGACTGGCGTTGACCAGATGACTTTAAAGTTGTCAAAATCTTCAAAAAGGAAAACTTGATGATGATTAAAAGTTACAAAATTACTCTGAGGCACTTCTGTTGTTTTTGGTTCAGTTGGTCTTGACTTGGCTTATAAAAATAAAAGATTGCGTATGTAGACAGAAAGGACAGTACTTGGAGCTTGTTGCAAAAGGAAAATAAAAGACGCGAAAAGTGCAAAAATGACTAAGAGCCATGAGTTTGTGGCTAGCAGCTTAGATCTAAGAGTTTACATGGCTACAGAGCCGGGCTTTGAGCCGGGACTCTGAGCTTTGAGCAAAGTTCTCAGCTTCTAGTTTCTGCATCGTTTCTCGCTTTTCGCATCTTCTTGTCATCTGGGTTTCTCTGACTTTTCTTTCTCTTCTGGTTCTCTTCTGGCCTGTTCTGAACTGACATCTGACCTCTTCTCACCTTCCAGGCTTTTCTGCCAAAGTCAAAGATTATCTGAACTTCAAGATGCTGCTGGAAAATAGGACCCTGAATCCGCAGTCCCATTCCCCTTTAAACATTTCACATTACACATTACACTTCTCTGACTTTTGTGACCGACATCTGACCAATGTGTGAATTGATCACTACTGTTTTATCCCCTGGGGGCTGGCGCATGTTTCAGGAGCGTCACCCATCTTCCCCTGTGTTTCCACTTGGAGAATAGAGTAATTTTCCACTGAACTTTGGAATAATTTAAATCTAGAATTTACTTATAGACTCGCACATCCGTCTTCCACCATGACCACAAAACATTAAATGAAATAACATATAAAACTACTTGCACTAATAATGGCAGAGAGGAGTAATAGGAGTGTTGATTTCATATTACATCCTTCAAACCTGGAATTAATCATGATACAAGTGGTTAATTGGTCAAACAACAATATAAACATTTCCCAAAGATAATAGTTTATAAATGTGGGTTACACAGCAGTTCTTTGACTGTAATATTAATAATAATATGAACATTCTGGATGTCATGTAGTGTGTGTTACCTCGTGTGAATGTGGCATACAGAGCCATCAGTGGGTTAATATACTTACATTATTATTGTTATTGTTTGCATGTTTGACATGGTTTCCGTTTGGTACAGCTCATGTTCAGAGTGTGGTTAAAATTGTCTGTGTTTTATGATAAGAAAAGGTTTGTTTATTGTTTGAAAAATGTAATATCATGTAGCAGTATGTGTCTAACTCCGACCAGCAGGACGAGCGCGTTCGCTACACTGTGTGTGTTCAGGGACAAGGGAAGTCTCGCGTGAACACGTTCCGAGAACGAATTGTAAAAGTGAGGGGTGAATATGTTGTGTCGTAGTTTATGGTCCCGGTTGCGTTATATGTGGTATTGTTTATAAACGTTAATTGGTCAGCGAAAGTAACGAACCGAAAACGGCTGTATGGACTGGTTGCTTAGTTACCTCAAGCGAGTGGGAGGATGGAGAGTACATAAATAACTTAAAATAGATACATGGTTGATTTGATTAATTTGACAATGTTTGGTATACATGATTAGCTGACTGTGTATTCGAAAAACAAGTTGATATTGAATGTACATGATGAAAATGGTCCGGAGTGGCAATACAACGGACGTGATTTATTGTTTGGATGTTAGTGTAGATGTTCATCATTTTTCTGTGTTCAAATATCAAACACGTTCCGAGAACAAGAGCACACACTTGAGTCCGAAATCACTGTGTGTGTGTGTGGCGAACGGTGATAATAAAGTATATGTTTGCTCTTTACAGAAGTAAATAAAAGACTTCAAATTAAATGTGTAGTGGAGGGCAGCTTCACTCTGCACCACGCTACATATTTTGGTAGCAGAGGATGGTTGATTCAGCCCACGGCCCAGTCGCATAGAAGCATAAACGGACAGAGAAAAGGAGGACCATGGAGGAAGCAAGGGACGACGTAAGCAGGATACTGCTGACACTGGAGGAGAAGGAGCTCATTTCCTTGTGTGAGCATCTAAAGTGTAACGCACCTGTTGGGGGGTTTGCCAGCAAAACAAGACGCGCCCTCATCAGGTTGGTGGAGACAACATTAGATGAAATCGAGGAGGGTGAAGAGTCCGCAGAGTCATATCAGCAGTATCTGCAGCATGTATTGCCCTACCTGGCCTCTCTGAAGCCGGCATTGGGGAAAACTGAGGCTGAGATTGTAGTTCAGGAAACAAGTGAGTTAGAGAAGTTGAAAATGCAGTACCAGAAGTTACAGCAGCAGATGGAAGAGGAAATCGGGGCGTTGGAGAAAAAGATCAAGCGGAAGACACAAGCAGCAGGAGGAGACACTGCGCCTGCCATCGTGACTGCAAAGGAAGAGGACACAAGGACTGCCACCACAGCACCAAACAGACTGCCCGAGGTGACGCTGAGGCGGGAGTTCCGGATAATTGGACAGATTGGGGAAGCTGGTCAAAGGGATAAATTGTCCTACACAAGCCTCATCAACCAGATCGAGTCTGGACAGCGGAAAGGACATGGAGAAGCGAGATCATTGAAGCAGTCACACGTGCTGTGAGCCCAGGTCTTCATCTGCGGGAGATGTTGGAAATAAAGCGAGAGCTGACGCTGCACACCCTCAAGACCATACTCAAGGGTCACTACAAAGTGGACTCCTCCTCCGACTTACTGCATCGCCTGATGAACATGACACAAGATCCAAAAGAGTCAGCACAGAATTTCTTATTCAGAGCAATAGAACTGAAAGAGAAGTTAATGAGAAAGTCCAGTGATGATGATGGAGGTGAGGAAGGTGAGCAGTTTAGTCCAGAACTAATTCAGAGAAAATTCCTCCGTTCCATAGAAACTGGTCTTTACAGTGATGCGGTTAAGTTCCAGCTCAAGCCTTATCTCAGTAACCGTACTGTCACAGATGAGGTGTTAATTGAGAGAATCAGTGAGGCTGCAAACTTAGAACAGGAGAGACAACAAAAACTGAGAAAGGCAGTCATAAACAAGCCCCCAAAAGTCAGTGAAGTGCAGGCGGAGGTGTATTCACCTGACGCCTCAGCGGCGGCAGTTGATACTGTTACTCACCGTGAAGCAGGGGGGAAGAGAAAGAAAAGTCAGGGACCCAAAACAGAGACAGACCCAATTGAAGCACTCAAGGCTGAGGTTCTAGAACTTAAAAAGTTGATGTTACAGACAGTGGAGGCCACACAAGCTAGACCGACAGAGAAAATGTTCACACCCAGCCGTAGTCGGCCCAGGGGTTGTAGGGCGTGTCAGGAAGCTCAGATAGGTGACTCCTGCAGACATTGCTTTAAGTGTGGGCAAGAGGGGCATCTCTCCAGAGGATGTCGGCGGACCAGAGAGCAGCAGGGAAACGAGACTGGGCTGCCGAGCCGGGACCCTCGGTAGCCCGTGAATCATCCAGTCTCAACATGCAGCAACCTTTTCCCCCTCCCGCAGCGCCTCAAATGTCATCAGTCAACTACCTCCCACCACGACGCAAGGAAAGACTCATCAAGTTGATTGCAAAGAGACACACTGTCCATTGCACGCTGGACACGGTTCCAGTAGTAGCATTATGGGACTCAGGCGCTCAGGCGACCATCATTAATGAAGAATGGAGAAAGCTGCACTTACCACACAGCACGGTGCAACCTCTCAGTGAACTGTTGGGCTCAGACATTTTATTGGGAGTGGCAGCCAACCAGACTGAGATCCCCTTCATGGGCTGGATGGAGGTAAAGTTTAGACTAGGGAAAGAATCCACCATGACAAAGCCACTTCTAGTACCTATTTTAGTGTCAAGTGACCCAAACGTAGCAGCAGAGCCCATAATTGGCTACAATGTGATAGAAGAAATAACAGGAGAGGGTGGTCAGACAGCAAAGACAGAGACCATCCATACTGTGTGTCAAGCCTTTCAGATAACAGTCAAGACAGCACAAGCAGTGCTTCAGCTTATCCATGCCCCTGTTAGTGAGGAAGATGTAGGAATTGTACACACAGGTAACAGAACACTTACTCTAGGCGCTGAACAAGTCACCACAGTGTATGTTAATGCCAACACTGGGGCTCAGTATCATGGCCAAGACCTACTTCTAGTCCCAAGTGAAGAGCCGACATTGCCAGAGGGCGTAGTGATAGAGGAGGGTCTAGTCAGTGTCCCCAGAAAAAGGTCAGGTTATATACCCGTCCCCATCGCCAACACAAACAAACACAGTGTAACCCTGACCCCACGCACTGTTTTTGGTCACCTGCAAACGGTCAAAACTGCTTACGCGGCCAGTGTTGAACAGATAACCAGAGGACAGGGATTAAAGCCACCAAATAACACAGCATCAGCCCCAGACGGTGACAAATCAAAAAAACATAAACCCGCCTGGTGGGACCCTCCGGTCGACCTTAGTCACCTGAACGAGGAGCAAAGGAGGATCACAAAACAGTTGCTGAGAGAGGAGTGTCACGCGTTTGCATACAACGATGACGACATCGGCTCGATCCCCTCACTGAAACTCCACATCACACTGCACGACACCACCCCAGTAAGAAAAACGTACATGGCAGTCCCAAAGCCACTACACCAGGAAGTGAAAGAGTATATCCAGGACTTGTTGAATCGGGGCTGGATTACTCCTTCAGGCTCTCCGTACGCCTCACCGGTCGTGTGTGTGCGAAAGAAGGATGGAACTTTAAGATTGTGTTGTGACTACAGGGAGCTGAACAAAAAGTCAGTCCCTGATCGCCACCCTATACCCAGAATCCAAGACATGCTTGACTCTATCACTGACAGCTCCTGGTTCTCCGTACTGGACCAGGGGAAGGCTTATCACCAGGGGTTCCTGGACAGGGAAAGCCAGCCCCTGACCGCTTTCATAACCCCCTGGGGCCTGTACCAGTGGGTCCGAATCCCGTTTGGGTTGAGTGCAGCGCCCGCGGAATTCCAGAGGAACATGGAAGACTGCTTGCGTGGCTTGAGAGATGTCATGTGTCAACCGTATCTGGACGACAATCTGGTCCATAGCCCAAGCTTGGAGGACCACATTGAGAACCTGAGGACTGTATTACAGAGATATCAGGAGCACAGGGTTAAACTCAGCCCCCGCAAGTGCGAAGTGTTGAAGAGGAAGGTGAGATTTCTGGGACGGTTGGTGTCTGGAGAAGGCTACACTATGGACCCATCTGAGGTGGCCCCAGTCCAAGCCTTGAAGGAGAAAGCGCCTACAACAGTGGGGGAGCTGAGAAGAGTATTCCTCTCATACCACCGAACCTACATCCCAAACTTCTCCAGAATAGCCCAGCCTCTCTACCAGCTGCTCTCAACAACACCTGATCAACTGAACAGAGGGAAGGTCAGGGGCACCACCAGGAAGAAAGGTAACCTCCCACCTAACACTCCTATACAGTGGACAGAGGACCACCAAAAGACATTGAACTCTCTCATAGACAAGCTGATAGAGCCTCCCATTCTGGGGTACCCAGAGATGACCCAACCATTCGTCCTCCACACAGACGCATCCCAGGAGGGATTGGGAGCAGTACTTTATCAGAGACAGAATGGCAAGATGGTAGTTATAGGCTACGGGTCCAGGACTCTAACGCCACCTGAAAAGAACTATCACATGCACTCAGGGAAATTAGAATTTTTAGCACTAAAATGGGCAATATGTGAACG
>NW_019525138.1:31165-32049 GCF_002814215.2 Seriola lalandi dorsalis
TGTGTGCCTTCAATAGTCTTTGTGCTTCAGGCTCAAAAGTGTGGTCCAGTCTTCTAGAAATCTTCTGTACATGTGATGGAGGCATGCACGGTGCCAGTAGGGGGTGTGGTCTCGTTAGCCATGCAGTAAGCAGTGTGCTCTGTGCATGTGATTGAGGAATGGCATGGATATTCAAGTGTATTTGAATGGCATCTGTTTGTTTTAGTCAAAATTATGCTAAAATATACGTTCCTCAACTATATTTAAGTTCCCTATGAAGAGCTAACCTTCAATTTTGAAAATTCCCAGTTTATTCCCGTTTATACCCATAAATCAATTACCATGGCAACAAGAGTGAACGCTGGCGCATTATTATTAAATTCCCTTAAATTCCCATGGAAAGTTCCCGGAATTTTGCAACCCTAGGTCCACCACATTCCCTGTAAGATTTTGTTTACATTTTTCACTTTTTTGTTGTTGTTTTTTTTTTTTTTACAAAACAATGACTGAAAGTCTGTTTCTAACTATCTCCTGACATTTTCTTTACTGTATTTTGCTGTTGATGGAACTGTCATAACATTATACGTGCAATACTTAATACAATGTGTACAAAACATTTTTTGATTGAAAAATAAAATAATATAATAATAATAATAATAATACATTTTATTTAAAGGCGCCTTTCTTGGCACTCAAGGACACCGTACATGTGGCATACAGAGCCATCAGTGGGCTAATATACTTACATTATTATTGTTATTGTTTGCATGTTTGACATGGTTTCCGTTTGGTACAGCTCAGGTTCAGAGTGTGTTTAAAATTGTCTGTGTTTTATGGTAAGAAAAGGTTTGTTTATTGTTTGAAAAATGTATATGAATGTAGCAGTATGTGTCTAACTCCGACCA
>NW_019525138.1:32069-34767 GCF_002814215.2 Seriola lalandi dorsalis
CCCAAAGCCACTACACCAGGAAGTGAAAGAGTATATCCAGGACTTGTTGAATCGGGGCTGGATTACTCCTTCACGCTCTCCGTACGCCTCACCGGTCGTGTGTGTGCGAAAGAAGGATGGAACTTTAAGATTGTGTTGTGACTACAGGGAGCTGAACAAAAAGTCAGTCCCTGATCGCCACCCTATACCCAGAATCCAAGACATGCTTGACTCTCTCACTGGCAGCTCCTGGTTCTCCGTACTGGACCAGGGGAAGGCTTATCACCAGGGGTTCCTGGACAGGGAAAGCCAGCCCCTGACCGCTTTCATAACCCCCTGGGGCCTGTATCAGTGGGTCCGAATCCCGTTTGGGTTGAGTGCGGCGCACTGAGTGACACCAGAACAGATACGAGACAGTCAGGAAAGAGATCCTGTCATAGGCCAAGTTCTGTATTATAAGAGGGAAAATCAGCACCCGTCCAGGAGAGCTCTCAAAGCAGAACCGGCAGGCGTCAGAGTATTAATGAGACAGTGGGCAAAGTTGTATGTCAATGAGGAGGGAATTCTCTTTAGGAAAGCAGGAGAGAAACAACAGCTTATTCTCCCAAAAGAGCATCGTCAAACAGTATTCCACGAGCTTCACAGAGAAATGGGACATCTTGGGGTCGAGAGGACTTGGAACCTGATACAAGATCGATTCTATTGGGCCCGTATGTACTCTGACATAGAACACTTTGTTACCCAAGAGTGTGAGTGTCTCAAGGAAAAGCGACCTCACAAAGCAACCCGTGCACCCATGACAACCATTGTCACAACACGCCAAGGTGAGCTTGTATGCATTGACTTTTTACACTTAGAGACATGCAAACAGGAGTTCGAATACATCCTTATTATGTGTTATGCCCCAGGCTAGGGGGGCCCTAGGACACAACATGAAGTAGGCCCATCTTCCCCAAGTCCCAAGTAGCCACCACAAATAGTCGTTGAATATAAAGAAAATGATTTATTAACATAAATCATATAGGAAATAAATATTTAAATTAGGCTTCAGGGTGGACTAAGGCCAACATAATAAACATAATCGCTCTGTCTTGAAAATAAACAACTAAGCTAACCAAGGGAAAACAAATAATCAACTCACCTCCCTAACTAAATAAACAGGAAAAAACACCATAGAAACAAACTGGCAGCCCACCCTTACTATTTTCAATGTAACAAAGAAACTACACAAAACTGAATTGCTACACGGTGTGGCCAGTTGGGAGAAGAGGAAAACGAGACTGCGCCGGCGGTCATCTTGGCTCCTTATATACCAGGTGACCGGGGATGCAGCCAATCACCAACCCGGGTGCAGAGCCTTTCCCCCAATGACGGCGCGGCTGCGGCACACACCTATTTGCATACAAATGGAAAAAACAGGAACACAGGGCACACACATATATACAATAAACCACCTACAATAATGACTGCGGTCATAACATTATGATTGATCATTTCACTGATTTCCCCCAAGCCTACGCCACGAAAAACAAGGCTGCCAAAACTGTTGTTGACACACTGTTCAATGATTTTGCACTTCGCGTCGGATTTCCAGAGAGAATTCACCATGACATGGGAGAGAATTTGATAACCAGCTGATGGACCAACTACAGAAGAGCTGTGACGTGCGGGGGTCCCACAGAACATGTTACCACTCCCAAGGCAACGGGAAGTGTGAACGGTTCAATAGAACAATCTTATCAATGCTCCACACCCTCACAAGTGAACAAAAGGCTGACTGGAAGAGCTCATTGACAAAACTGGTGCACGCATACAACTGCACCCGCAGTGGGGTCACAGGGTTCTCTCCCTACTATTTGCTCTATGGAAGGTCACCCCGCTTGCCAGTTGACCTGCTGTTCAACCTACAGTCCAGAGAGGCAAAAGAGACTTACACTGAATATGTACAGAACTGGCAAAATCGAATGCAACAAGCCTATGAGATCGCATCCAAAACAGCGGCCCGAGAAGCTCTACGAGGCAAGAAAGGCTATGACAGAAGAGCACATGGAGCCGACCTGCAACCTGGTGGACGGGTGCTCGTGCGTAACCTGTCAGAGAGGGGCGGCCCTGGTAAACTGCGGTCCTACTGGGAAACCAAAGTGCATGTGGTGGTGAAGAGAAGGAGCAGTGACAGCCCGGTGTATGAAGTAGCACCAGAGAGAGGAGGTAAGAGTCGTGTGTTGCACAGGAACCTCCTACTCCCATGTGACAGTCTGCCCTTAGAGAAACCAGAACCTGCCCCTGCAAAACAAGAAAGGAAAAGACGGACACGGACAAGAACAAGACAACACCAAATCAGCGAACCAGAAGAAGACTCAGACAGTGAAAGCAGTGAGGAAGTTGAGCTGGTGTGTCATTTCACATACGACCAAGAACAAAGTCTAAAAGCTGTAGTCTTGAATCCAGAGGCAGAGCCGTTTGCACCAGCTCTGACGATACAAGACGGAGCACCAGATCTGGAAGATGCAACAGTTGCTCAAGAGGAGGCAGAGACTGACAACAGAGGCGTCACAGCTGATGGAGATGGTGAAAATGACGCTGAGCCCGGGGAAAGTCTACAAGAGCCATCAGAGGAAGATGATCCTGATCCTGATCCTCCTCCAATGACCAACTACCCGCAGCGACACAGGCACCGTCCCCAGATGCTGACCTACAACACCTTGGGTGAGCCGACGTG
>NW_019525138.1:34817-56183 GCF_002814215.2 Seriola lalandi dorsalis
TCGCCCAAGCCTACGCCACGAAAAACAAGGCTGCCAAAACTGTTGTTGACAAACTGTTCAATGATTTTGCACTTCGCGTCGGATTTCCAGAGAGAATTCACCATGACATGGGGAGAGAATTTGATAACCAGCTGATGGACCAACTACAGAAGAGCTGTGACGTGCGGGGGTCCCACACAACATGTTACCACCCCCAAGGCAACGGGAAGTGTGAACGATTCAATAGAACAATCTTATCAATGCTCCGCACCCTCACAAGTGAACAAAAGGGTCCGAAATCACTGTGCGTGTGTGTGGCGAACGGTGATAATAAAAGTATATGTTTGCTCTTTACAGGAGTAAATAAAAGACTTCAAATTAAATGTGTAGTGGAAGGCAGCTTCATTCTGCACCACGCTACATTAGCATGTCCGAACGACACAGAACCAGACCAAAGGTCAAAGGGTCAGCTCCAGAGGATCAACCAATGGACACCAGACTACTGGAGAATATAGGCAAAATCTCCAGTTTGTAACAATAAGATTCTGTTTAATGATATTTGATAGATGTGTATAAGAGACAGGCCTGCAGCCCACCGGTCATGTGGCGACCGTGGGCATCACTAGACATTGGAGTAACGGGTTGAACTCACATTACACGAACATTATAGCTCAGAGAAAATGGACTCTGAAAAGTAGAATGGTGAAATTCTATGGACTGTGAAGAAGAGACAATTCCAGGAGAAACATATTGAACTGATACTGTACAAATGAAGAGACTGGTAACAGACTAAGAGAACTGAGGCCGATATGAGTTCTGTTACATTTGAGAATTGACCTGATTGGGGTCCAGAGTACAGTAACTGATGTTTAGTGGTATAGGCCGAAATGGGTCAGATACTTTAATAAATGGGTACTAATTGAATTGAATGTCAAGTGCCACTTTAAAATAAGTAATACCATGTTTTCAGTGAAAAAAAATTCAATGTGTGAAAAGGTACACTTTGGGTATCTGAAATGTCTGGAGACATTTATTATTGGGGGGGAGAGTGTGGCATACAGAGCCATCAGTGGGTTAATATACTTACATTATTATTATTATTGTTTGCATGTTTGACACGGTTTCCGTTTGGTACAGCTCATGTTCAGAGTGTGGTTAAAATTGTCTGTGTTTTATGATAAGAAAAGGTTTGTTTATTGTTTGAAAAATGTAATATCATGTAGCAGTAAGTGTCTAACTCCGACCAGCAGGACGAGCGCGTTCGCTACACTGTGTGTGTTCAGGGACAAGGGAAGTCTCGCGTGAACACGTTCCGAGAACGAGAGCACACACTTGAGTCCGAAATCACTGTGTGTGTGTGGCGAACGGTGATAATAAAGTATATGTTTTCTCTTTACAGGTAAGAAGGGAGAGTTAGAATTGTATAAATGAGGGGTGAATATGTTGTGTCGTAGTTTATGGTCCCGGTTGCGTTTTATATGGTATTGTTTATAAACGTTAATTGGTCAGCGAAAGTAACGTACCGAAAACGGCTGTTGGGACTTGTTGCTTAGTTACCTCAAGTGAGCGGGAGGATGGAGAGTACATAAATAACTTAAAATAGATACATGGTTGATTTGATTAATTTGACAATGTTTGGTATACATGATTAGCTGACTGTGTATTCGAAAAACAAGTTGATATTGAATGTATATGATGAAAATGGTCCAGATTAGCAATACAACGGACGTGATTTATTGTTTGGATGTTATTGTAGATGTTCATCATTTTTCTGTGTTCAAATATCAAACACGTTCCGAGAACGAGAGCACACACTTGAGTCCGAAATCACTGTGTGTGTGTGGTGAACGGTGATAATAAAGTATATGTTTGCTCTTTACAGAAGTAAATAAAAGACTTCAATTTAAATGTGTAGTGGAGGGCAGTTTCACTCTGCACCACGCTACATGAAGGATGCTGACAGTAAGGTCACATGAAGGACCTTGTCTAAAAATCTACAAGTTACATTTCAAACATTCTATGGCAGGGGTGTCAAACTCATTTTCATCGAGGGCCACATCAGCATAATGGTTGCCCTCAAAGGGCCAGATGTAACTTTGAGGCAGTATGAATGCACACCTGCTCACAGAACTTCAGCATGCACTGCTTCAAAAATGCACCCTCTGAAAAAGACTTTGCAGCGCGGGCAATTTCTTCAGCCACAATAAAGCTAGCTTTCGCTGCTGCATTTGGTTGTGGCTCTCTTGAACACATCCTGCTGCGATCGCAATTTGCCTTTTAATTCTTGCACCATTTGTTGTTTTTCTTAAAGGCTCACTTTTGCATACTTAGCTCCGTGTTTGGTGTCAAAATGCCGAGGTAGATTGTACTCTTTGCCTCATAACACAAAAGACATACCGGTTTTTCTCCTTGAAGCACAAACATATGTTTGCCTTCCCGTCTTTCTTGCAACAGCCTTCCATCTGCATCAATTTTTCTCTTCCTGGACATTTTTTATTTCTTAATTCGGAAAATGGCAGTGATGTGGAAACACTGCAATCTAGTTGCGGGATGCCGTCACTTCACGGGTAACATGATCGGCACGCATTATGGGAAATGTAGTGTATGGTCAATGCACCCTTTTGATTTATTTATTATAAGATAATCAGACTATGTGGCCAGCTCTCGCAGGCCACATAAAATGACATGGCGGGCCACATTTGGCCCGCGGGCCTTGAGTTTGACACATATGTTCTATGGGATAGAACTTTGGGATTAAACTATTGCATACACTCAAAAAAAAATAACTCTTTGAATGAACTTAATTAAATGATGGAAAGTATTTCCACATTATTGAATGGCTTTCTTCCAGCATTAAGCAATTTTGTTGGTCCAACTTGATGCACTTGGGTAGGTCCAACTTAATTTACTTGGGTTAAGTCAGTGTAATTCATTAGGGTTGATTTAACTTATTTACTAGGGTTGGGGCTGACTAAATTTAATAGTGTTGGACCCACTAATTTTACATTAGTAGAATTACACTAGTAGATTAAGTTGATCCAACCCAAGTAAATTATGTTGGCTCAACAAATTTGCATTATGCTGAAAGAAAGCCATTTAATCACATGGAAATACTTTCCATGATTTACTTAAGTTCGGTCAAAGAATACAATTTGAGTGTAACCATGTTAAAATATTTACAGTGGACAGTAAGTGAAACTACGTTTCAACAAAGTCTACAGGTTGGACTGGTGTAGGGTAGAAACATAAGACAAACCAGAGATATTGCCATAAAATTGTATTTTCCAAATTAGACAATAATGCTTTACACTGGCAGCTTGTCATGGTTTGTAATGGCAGACACTCTTTGTTAGTTTTATTTTGGCCTTTTTGCACTTCCTGTTTTATTTAGTAATTTGGTTCCTTGTGTTTCAGTGTTTTTGCTTCTTGTCGTGGTCTTGTTTCTGTGTAGTGATTGTCTGCCCCGCCCTGATGTGTTTCACCTGTGTGCACCGACCAGAATGGACCCAGCAGTCTACGCTAGCTTCATGGCTTTCTTGGGGGTGCGTCGTCGATCCTCCCAGCCAGCACCATTGTCGGTTTCCAGGCCCCTTTGCACGCTGGCTGACCCCTTCTCTGACTCGGACCTGGAGGACTCGGACCTGGAGGACTCTGACCTGGAGGACCCTGATGAGTCCTCTTTCTGGGGAACTCACCTGGCTATCTTCAGGGGATTTCTTGGAGGCCACAGAAGACGAGGTAATCATGGCTCCCACCGCCATGGGGAGGCTCTGCCTCGGCCCCAGCCTCAGGTTCCTCGCTTCCAGCCCCAGCCAAAGTCCAAGGTCACCCGCTTCCAGCCCAAGCCCCAGCTACCTCGGTGTCCAGAACCTCTACTCCCCTGTGGGAAGGAGCCCTTGCCGACTACCCTGGCTGACGCATCAGCTGTTCCAGCGTCGGGGGTTTCCAGTTGGCGTTTCGTCGGCTCCTGCCCCACCTCTTTGGTCGAACATCCCGGCCGGCGCATCAGCTGTCTGAGCGTCGGGGGTCCCGGTCGATTCCTCCCAAGCTCCTGAATTGGGTGGGCTGGACAAAGTCTCCCCTGCTCCTCCTGTCCTGTCGCCGGTCCAGCTGACTCCAGACTCTGGTTCCCGGTCAGTGGTCTGGCCGATCCCTGCTCCTCGTCCCTATCGGCGGTCCAGCCGAATCCTGTCCTATCGGCGGTCCAGCTGGCTCCAGACTCTGGTTCCAAGTCAGTGGTCTGGCCGATCCCTGCTCCTCGTTTCCTGTCTGCAGTTCGGCCGATTCCTATCCCTCCTGTGGTGTCGGCGGCCGCTGCTCCATGTTCTCCAGCGGCGTCAGTGACTACTCCTGACTTTCCTGTGGTGTTGGCGGCTGCTGCTCCATGTTCTCCAGCGGCATCAACGACTACTCCTGTCTCTCCTGTGGTTTTGCCGGCAGCTGCTCCGTGTTCCCTGGCGGCGGCGATGACTGTTCCCATCTTTCTTGTGGTGTCTACAGCCACTGCTTCGTGTTCTCCAGCAGTGTTGACGACAGCTACTGGTGTGACGTCACCACCTCTCCTGGTTCCTGATGTGACGTCACCGCTTCTCTTGGTTCCTGATGTGACGTCACCACCTCTCCTGGCTCCAATCATGATGTCACCCCTGCTCGTGGTTCCTGCCAGGGCACCACCCCCCTTGAATCTTGGCCTGACTCAGCCCACATGGAACTTGGTGTCATTGACTTGGCCCCTGACGCTGTGCCGCCTCTGGTGGTCCCTGACTCTTTGCCGCCTCCGATGGCCCCTGACTCTGTGCCGCCTCCTGTTGTCCGGCCGATCTCTGTTCCTCATGTCCTGATGGTGGTCCAGCTGACTACTTCCCCTGGTACCAGGTTGGCCTCTGGTCACCCTCCAGAGGGGCGACGCCATCCTCTGGCTTGACCTCCGGAGAGACCACGTCTTCGCCGCCGTCCTCCTGTTTGCCCTCCAGAGGGGTGACGGCATCCTCCGGACTCGACCTGCGGAGAGACCCCGTCTTTGCCGGCGGCCTCCAGAACGGCTCCGTCCGTTTGCCCGACCTCCGGGTCGCCCCACTGAACTGCCCAGCCTGTCCATAAGGCCTCCGAGCCATCCCCCTGAGTTGCCATGTGTTGCCCCTGAGCATCGGGGCACCTCCCGCCCGAGTTAGTGTTCTGTTTTAGGGTCGTCTGGAATCCGACCCTTAAGGCCCCCCCCTTAAGGGTCGGATTCCCCCCCCCCGGGTTCTGTCATGGTTTGTAATGGCAGACACTCTTTGTTAGTTTTATTTTGGACTTTTTGCACTTCTTGTTTTATTTAGTAATTTGGTTCCTTGTGTCTTAGTGTTTTTGCTTCTTGTCGTGGTCTTGTTTCTGTGTAGTGATTGTCTGCCCCGCCCTGATGTGTTTCACCTGTGTGCAATCACCTTGCCTCCTATGTCTCTATAGTCTTTGTTCTGGGGTTGTTCACGTGCTGTTGTTCTCTGGGTATGTCCCCGATCTATTCATGTCTGTTTAATCCTCGATCTGTTCATATCTGTGGTTAATAAACCTGTCTGCACCGTCCCCCAAGTTTTGGCTGCATTTGGGTCCTACTTACCACTAACCCTGACAGCAGCTGCTTGCAAACAAATGAAAAATGCAGTTCGTCACAATTTGAAACTAAAAATAAAGCACCCTGCCTTTTTTTTAAAAAAAAAAAAACTTCCAAGAGTTAGAAACATGAGACAAATGGGAAATTCCTAAAGGAAAAGTTCACTTTCGATGAAAATTCAGTCATCTACTCACCCTCATGCTGATGAGAAATCCATTGCATTTTTTTCCCTCCTCAAAACATGTGGAGAAACACAGGGAGAAACTTTCCAGTATTTTTCCCAATAACGGCCACCTACAGAGACCAGACACAAAACCTGATAAAAATCCAACCCAAAATCCTCCATAATGACGCTTGTGTACCTGCCTTAATATGTCTGGAAGCGGCTGGATGCCATTTTAAGTTAAAGACTGTGTCCTCCATATTTACAGGCTGAATATTGACGCTAGTTTGATAGCATGCATTAGCCTCCCCTGCGCGTGCGTGAGCTCTTGTCATGTAGCGTAGTTCAGAGTGCGTCATTCAAACGTGCACACGCGTGAAATGCGATTACAGCTTTCAAGCTACAGTCAATATTCAGCCTCTAAATATGGAGGAAATACCAGATTTCAGCTTAAAACAGCATCCTGGGCTTCCAGACATATTAAAAGAGGTACACGAGTGTTATGAGAGTATTCTTAAAGTGTGTTTTGGGGTACTTTTATCAAGTTTTGTGTCTGGTCTCCGTAGACGGCCATTGTTGGGGAAAAATACTGGAAACTTTTTACCCGTGGTTCTCCAGCTGTGTTTTGAGGAGAAAATACACAGATTTCTGATGAGTAGGCGGGTGAGTAGATGACTGAATTTTCATCGAAAGTGAACTATTTCTTTAAAATTGCATATCTCAAAATACTAGTGCAACAATATTTTAAACAAGCATGCTTGCAACAACACAAAAATGCTTTCCTTTTTTTCCGCCTGACAAACTGATAAAATACAGCACACTGCTTCCCCTTATTTTTGAAACTGCCAAGAAAATGAATCACAGTACCTAGTACGTTAACCTTTAAAAAGCAGTCTATAAAATGAGTGTAAAATAAACTGAACTCTAAGATACTGTTTGAAATTGGATTCCGTCTTTGCAGTCACATTCCACATTTCACTTTCCCCTTAAACATTTGCAAAATACATTTAAACTGTTTACGGTGAACATTAACTGAAACTAGTCGCAACAAAGTCTACAACCTGCTTAGTGTCAATGGTAGAAACATAAAAAGGGAGATGTTGCCATAAAATTGTGTTTCTCAAAATAGGCAGTAATCGTGCAACAATGTTTTACATATTCAGTTGCTTGCAACAACACAAAAATACAGTTTCTCAATTTTCTGACAAACTGTTAAAAATAAGAGAAACAGTGTTTAGTCAATCCATTTAAAAAACAGTCAAAGATTATCTGAACTTCAAGATGCTGCTGGAAAATAGGACCCTAAATCCGCAGTCCCATTCCCCTTTAAACATTTCACATTCCCCTGAAACATTTGTGCTGGTGAACTCAGAAACACAGAGGTGAACAAAAAAAAAACATGTTCATACCACAGGTAGGGTATGTGGGCAGTGGGCAGTCATTTTTAAGGATAGAAATCAAGAAAAATATAATAAAGTTAAGAATCAGTGTCAGGGACTGTCAGTGGAGCCCCAAAACCTCTCTCAGTCAACTGCAGTGGCAATGATTCTCAATTAGTTGACTAACGGCAAAGCAATGTTTTGAGAACTTGTACTTTTCTGGATAGCCTGTTTCCATCTAGTTCCATAATGATCTTCTGCAAAGCTTTGAAGGTGTATTTTAGTTCTGGAGGGTAGCTCAGGTTTAGAGCATACACAAGAGCAAGCAACATCGCCACAGCAAAAGGTACATTTCCCAACTCATCCAGTACCTCCACCCCTTCCACAATGATTCCAACAGCCTCAGGGTCATCACTGGACTCTGTTCCTTCATGTCGAATAACAAAGATTCCAAAGTCTGTCTCTGCCATGGCCATCCGAATGCTTTCGTCATTCGCCTGTGACAAAATAATTTACAAAGGACAATGACTTTTCATTGATGTGTATTAGATCCCTTTTTTTTTTTTTAAAGTATTACCTTTATTCACACAATCAAAACAAATTATGACCATTTGAGCCATGTTGAGCTGATTTAAAAACTAAAGAAGCCTGTCTGTTATGAGCTAAGTGGTTGTCATTCCATCTAATAAAACTGATAGTTTTGGTTCTTGATTATGGTTGGCTGAGCTGTGTTCAAAGCTGTTCTCAAATACTCTATAAACATGCATCTGTGACTGCATTTCAATTTTTAATATCCATTATCATCATCTTCACATTTTTGAATTTATAACAATTAAATGATCAGTTATTGTACTGTAATGGCCACTTATGATGCCAAATGCATTGTGTATAATATTTCATAGATTTAATACACTGACAGCATGTACAAGTCTCCAGACAAACTGAAAAGAAACGTAATCGAATGGTAGAACTTTGTGTATTTACCAGTTGGCCTTACAAATTGATGTCTGCACAGAATAACAATTTATAAGTCCACAAATGCAATGCAGTTGGCAAGTAGGTAGATTTCAAAGAGGTTTTGAAAGCTTAATCTTTCCAAATTTCACAGCTGATGGGGACCTAGAAAAAAAAAACCTCATTCATTCCAACTGATCAAAACTTTAGTAAACAAAAGTAAATTTAGATACCATGTATTCATTCACCAGCTTCTCTGGATCTTCGTTAATGTAGACACAAAGAGCTTTGAGGACACATTCTCGTTTAACGTCAATGCTGTCCGTCTAAGTATGCAGATCAGAGAGAATATGCCAAAAAAAACAACATTAGGAACACCATCTCAACCAACCAGTAGAGTGGGTTTCACACAGCTTATACAACTTTTAACTACATTCACAGGAAGTCACAACATTAAAGGCATTTAGACACTAGAGTAGTAGTGTATACAGTGGTTCTTGAAAAATTGTGAACCCTTTTGGGATAGTCTGGCTTTTTCCATATATAATGTGTGCAATTTCAAACTGAAGCAAGCACATACCTTTCATTATGTAAATTTATCCACATTCTATTAAATCTATAAAGTATACATGAAATATGACATCAGTACAGGTTGAACAGTTTCTTTTTTCCATTGTTATCATACCTATGTTATGGGTACCATGATGCTCTTGATCGTTGTTCCTTGAACACCACCTTTCTTGGCATACGCCCTAATCAGGTTTGCAGAGTGAGCATCCAGCTCAGAGAAGAACTTTGACTGCAAATGCATTGCTGTGATTCTCTTGAATTCTGCACTCACCTACAATTAAAAAAAAAACAAAAAGGTACACAAGACTCCAGTTCGAGTGAGTGAGTGAGTGAGTGAGTGAGTGTGAGTGAGTGCGTGAGTGAGAGAGACAGAGAGAGAGAGAAACAGAGAGAGACAGAGAGAGATAGAAAGACAGACAGAGAGATTCATTCACTTATTCACTCACTTGGTCTGAAATCGGCTATCATGGGTGCCTCTCCAACTACCTCTTGCCTTCTTTGTGCAAAGGTCTTGTCCATCATCGTCACCACCTTGTCGTCATTATTCCTTTTCTGAACTTCTGACAGGAGGGCCACTCTTATCTTTTCTAGTGTCTCTTGTTACATCCTGTTTTATTTTGGCTTTTCATGTTGATCATTTTAGGTTGATCATCTGTTTGGCAGACACCTGTGCTGATTAGTGGGCTGAGTCTATATAGGCAGGTCCTCTTTGTTCAGCTCTCTCTCTCCCTCCTGCTGCAGCAGCACCTTTTTGGTGCTAGGTATCTGGTCTCCATTTATTCCTGCATTGTCCTTAAGTTACTGTAATACATTCATATGCAGTACCTTCCTACTGGTGTGATGTCCATTATTATGTTCGGTGTTTGAGCCAGCCGTAACACTCTGCTGTTTCACCAGCTGGATAGGCAGGGCAGTAATTCACCTCGGCTTTTTTCGGCTTCTTCACACCATAGGCAGGACTGCATTTGCCATCAGGTTTGTTTTTTAGGGTATTCACTGTAACTTCTGGGCACCCAAGCCCCTTGAGCTTTGTTCTGTAGTTACCAAGTTTATATTTCAAGCTTGCCTTCCATCCACCGTATCCAGTGACTGAACCTAGCTCTTTCAAACATGGATGTTTTGATACAAGAGCTTCTGCTACATCCTCAAAATCTGAGTCAGAGAGGTACACTTTGTACTGGATGATCGTTTCAGCTAAGCCATTAAGAACGGCAGATTTTAGTTTTGCATCAGGATTCAACAAAGCTCCAGTTTCTTTGAAAGCAGTGTTTGCCCTGTTCAGCTGTAGCTCAGTATCATACGAGAACCTGGGCACATGGAAGACCACAGGCCATGCAGAAGATCTTGAGGAAGTGGACTCAGGAGAAGACAGTATGTCCGTATCAAATGAGCAACCAGATGAGGAGTCATCTAGAGAGCAGGAGGAGGCAGAAGCTGAGGGAGGGGGTCCGGAGCCACCAATCTGGGCAAGTGTATCTTAAATAAATGTAACCTGATCAGGTCTTAGAGCTAAATTAAACATAAACCTGACAACGCCACCCTGGGAGTTCCACCCAGGGAATACACAGTATTATTAAACTCTACTTTGACTGCACAAGTAAGTTTCACAAGAATTTAACAGGGACATAGTTTTGAGAAGAAAGAGTTTTCTTTTACATTTAATTTCTTTCAGCGATGCAATGCTTAATACAATGGCAATAAAATACAACAACATCAAACTGAAGATTTGGTCAATATCTAGGTTTCAGTGATTTTAGAATAGTTAAAAAAAAAAAAAACTGAATTAAGAAAAGAACTAAAACATACAAAAGGGGTCACACTATTAGGTGGGCATTAAATTAGAACACAATAAACAAATCACGATAAAATATAAAAGCACACAAGAAAATAACACAAGGCCACCTTTTAAAAGTTAGTGCTAAACCACTTCTGTATGAATCAAAATTTTAAAACAATCATGATATAAAAATGAGCCCCACCACTAGACCAAAATATAAAACAATTTACAAATATACTAAAAAAACATAAATAGACTAAAATCACTGAGGAAAACCTAGTATTTAAAACTCAATAAAAGAAATTAAATATTCAAGTGAGTTTCAACAGAACAAAGCAGCAGTGGCAATCACCTGCTGAGACAAAACACAGGTTATTCTTGTCTTCAGTACATTTACAGAAACTTACAATTGATAAATACAATTACCTTGGCTGTATATTATCCAATCAATGCATATGATGTGGCAAACCTGGGGGAACAGACACCGTTTGTTGGTTCCACCGAATGCAATGGCACCAAACCAGGGACAGCAGCAAGAAGATCTGAATTGTTAGTGCTACCACCTGTCTTTATGTGCTGCAAATTAGAGGACTTGCTGCAGGTGTGGAACAGGAAGGAGCTGGGATTACACAGCAACCCCCAGTGGCAGGGAGGACATAACCTACCGGTTACATAATGATGACCTTAATGGTACCTTTGTCCTGGACATCTGATATTGACAACTAGTTGGTGAATTAATTCCCAAACTCAGTATCGATAAACTGAAGCCTGAAATTCCCCTCTATTCCACACTGTATCTTTATTTCCTGTGCTAGTACATTGACAAATTCTGGAATCCCATCTGGAAGAATCAATCTCTGTGAATTGTTTTCTCCTAGTATGATTCTGAGCTTCCACGGAGCAGCCATTCCACGACAGTCTGTGAATGAAGAAAGAGAATATTGTATGTTATAACAAGAGTAGACCTGAATTTAACAGAGCAATAAGTGGACCAAAGAACCATTCAACATTTAATCTGAAGGTTACCACACCTTTTAATTGTATGTGTCTTTTTTTTTTTTGTCATTAAAGTTTTTTATTTATTCATACACACATAAACATACAATCAAACTCGAAAACAAACACTGACACCAACATCGACAGTATATCCAGCATACAACCATATATACTGTACAAAGGCCTCCTGCAAATCAACATTTCCTTTTTTGAAACAACCACAATATACATTCAGCACCATGTCTTCAAATTTTTCCATATGTCCTACCTACAAAAAAATAAAATGTTCCTCTTCATTGTTAATTCTAGCCAACATGCGTTCATATGATGCAACTTCTGACATAATTTCCATCCATTTTTTAAACATCTGGGGCGACTGTACTCTTCCATACTCTGAGAATTGTTCGAGCAGCGGTGACCATCCCAACTTTTAAAACCCCTCGTTCATATTTAGATATATTTAGTATTTCTGTTTGGTCCCCTAACAAACATAGTCTTGGTGATACAGGTACCGCCACACCCAGCCATTTACTCACATGTTCCAATACTTTCTCCCAAAACGGGTACACCAGTTTACATCCCCAAATTACATGTAAAAATGTCCCTATTTCACTCTGACACTTCCAACATAAATTATTTCCTAATAAGCCCATTCTATGTAGTTTTGAAGGGGGTGAAATAAAATCGATGAACTATCTTATACTGAATAAATTTCCCCTTTGCCTCTCTTATGTGTTTCCCTGTATTTGATAAGATATTTAACCAATGCTCCTCATTCAGATCACACCCTAGGTCTTTCTGCCAAATGATCCTCAGATTTTTACACACATCTTCTTGTAAACCATTAAATGTCTTGTAGAATATGGCTGCTCTGTGTGTTATACTTGGTAGATCCAAAACTTCCATCAATGTATTCTTGTGGTGATTAAATTTACCCTTTGTGATACAGTCTCTTATTTGTAAATATTTCCAATAATTACCTTTATATTCCAGATTATATTTTTGCATAATATAGGCAAACGACATGAACACTCCATCCACACACAGGTCACTTATTTTGTGTATCCCTCTTACAAGCCATTGATTCCAATAAACAGATTTCTTCCCAATACGCACGGCTGGGTTATACCATAGAGAGGCGTAAGGTTGTCTCAAGTGCGAAATACTATATATCTTATGAATTTCTCTCCAAACTGCTTTAGAATAAGACAGCACTGGGTTTGAAAAATAATTATGTCCAGAAGTTGTTGCCCCATGTGAGAGGACATCCAGAGGTTCAAATGGGCTAGTTAGTTGTCTTTCAATTTTGATCCAGCTCAGCTCCTGATCTATCCCCTTCCAATGTTTTATCAATCTAGACATTTCAAATGATAGATTATATAATCTTACATTAGGTAGACCCATACCTCCTATTTCCCTCGGTGCCCACATCTTCTTTATATTAATCCTTGGTCTCTTTTTATCCCATAAAAAGTCTTTGATAATTTTATCATAATGTTTAAACAGCTGTGGTGCTATATTGAGTGGCAACATCATGGAAACATAATTGAATTGCGGTGCAACCACCATTTTAATTACATTAGTTTTTCCCCACAATGTGAGCCTCAATTTTCCCCATTTATCCAGGTTCAGTTTTATTTTCTGGAGGAGTGGTTCCATATTTGAGAGCATCATTTCGTCCAGATTTGAATTTAGTTGGATGCCTAGATATTTCATACCTGAAGATAGAAACTTGAAGCCATATGAAGTGATAACCCCAGAGTGACATGTATGCGATATCGGCATACATTCCGACTTATGCCAGTTTATTTTATAACCTGATAATTTAGAATATGATTCGATACATTCAAGTAACACCGGCAGGGAGTTCCCAGGTTCCTCTAACACTGCTAAAATATCATCGGCATACATAAATAGCTTGTGCTCTTTACCTCCTGCCTTCACACCTTTAACCCTCACATCAGCTCTGATTGCTACAGCTAGTGGTTCAAGAACCATAGTGAAGAGCAATGGGGAGAGAGCACATCCCTGTCTTGTCCCCCTGGAGAGACAGAAAAAATCAGATATCAGCCCATTTGTTAGAACAGCTGCTCTTGGGCTAGAGTAAAGTATCTTCACCTAGTTACAAAAGCCAGGACCTAGCCCAAATTTTGAAAGAGTCAACATTAGGAACCCCCACTCCACCCGGTCAAAAGCCTTCTCAGCATCAAGTGAAAAAGCTGCCACTGGTACCGGATTAGAGCAGTTCATATGCATCAGATGTATGAGCCTTCGCATGTTATCAACTGAGGACCGTTTTTTTAATAAAACCTACTTGATCTCCATGTATAATGTCTGGAAGTATTTTCTCTAAACGTGACGCCAAGGTCTTTGTCAAAATCTTACAATCCACCCCAAGAAGGCTCACAGGTCTGAAATTAGACGGATCAGAGGCATCCCTGTCCTTCTTAGGAATGAGAGAGATTAAAGCATCATTAAACGTACCAGGTAGTGAGCCCCTCTCAAATATCTCCATGTACACCTTATGCAATATGGGGGCCAAGATATCAAAATATTTCTTGTAATATTCAACCGGGAAGCCATCCAAACCGGGTGACTTGCCGGTTTTCATAGATGAAATAGTAGCCCTGATCTCTTCCTCTGTTATTGGAGCATCCAGCATGTCTTTTTGCTCATTAGATAAACTCGGCAGATGAATACCTGAGAAAAATGTTTCTGTGTCTTCTGGATTATGAGCACAGGAGGATGTGTAAAGGTTTTCATAAAATTTTTTAAAAACCTGATTAATTTCTTTTGATGAGGTTACTACCCCATTATCCTTCTTAATCATTGGAATGTTATTGGAATTATCCTGTTGTCTTAATTGTCTCGCTAATAGTCTGCCATTCTTTTCACCCCCTTCATAGAAATTAGTTTTTAGCCTAAATAAGGCATACTCAGCTTTTTTTTATTATATATATCATGTAGTTGATATTTCTTATTACAAATTGTTTTGTATAGATTATCTGAATAGTGACTTGCCAATTCTTTCTCCAATTTACAGATCTCTTTGTCTAATGTGTTTTCTTTCTTCACATTCTCCTTTTTCATTTTTGAGGCGTGAGCAATAATTTTCCTTCTTGTATAAGCCTTAGATGCTTCCCAAACCGAGGAAATTGTTTCTGTAGAGCCAATATTAATTTCAAAAAAAGATTTAAGATCCTCTGATAACGTATTGCTAAATGACACATCCTGTAGCGACGCAGTGTTAAGCCTCCAACGTCCTCTTTTCACATTATCTGTGTTCAGGTCAACATGTAACTCCACTGTGGCGTGATCACTGAGGGCAATAGCCCCTATCCCACAGTCCACTACTGAGTCTATTGATGAGTTAGACATCAGAAAAAAATCAATCCTTGAATGGGATTTGTGACAGTGGGAGTAAAAGGTGTATTCCCTCTCACGTGGGTTCACCAATCGCCATATGTCCACCAAACTCAAGTCTTCTGTCAGCATATGAATTGCAGCTCTGTCCCTGGGTGAAGATTTACCACTGGGCTTACTCTTATCAATTATTCCGTCCATTACCTGGTTGAAATCCCCTGCTAGTATGACCTGGCCCTGCATGTTTCCTATCACTCTATTTAACTTCATGAAAGAAATCCGGTTCCTCCTTGTTTGGGGCGTATATATGACATAGCACTGTCCTGATTCCATTGATCAAGGCTTCAATGCAAATAATTCTACCGTCCTTATCATTGTGTTGTTTTAGCATGACAGAACTTAAATTTTTATTAATGAGTATCATCACCCCACCCTGTTTACTGGAGTATGAGCTATGAAAAACCTTCCCTACCCAGCCTCTTTTAAATTTCCCTGCCTCTTCATCTCCCATAATATGAGACTCCTGAATACATGCTATATCTGTATTTTTAGATTTTAAATATGTCAAAACCTTCCTCCTTTTAATAGGGTTGCCACATCCATTTATGTTCCACGATATTATATTAATGTACCTGTTAGCCATCATTTCTAGACCTGTAAATACTCTTTGACCTCAGTTCTCTCATCATGGTTTCAATAATAATTACATAGTTCAAGGGTTTGTTCAAAATGTTAAGCCTTCTCAAACATACTGTCTTGGTGCACAGATAAAACATGAAAAACACAAACATAACCCCGGTTAAAGCAGCCCAGAACTCGGTGCTTCTAACTAACCCCCACCCCGCCCCCCGACTAACCTGATCTAAATTAACCGTGTCCGTGAGGCGCATCCTGTCAGCTCGTGACAGCACAGCTCTTCCTGCCTCCCACGAACCATCATCAACGTTACCTTATTCCCACAGATTCACACACACTTCGTCTGGTTTCGTAAAGTCCCCCGGTCCTCTATTCAGCATCTCGCACAAACTTCTCCGCATCCTTGCTGTCTCGAAAAGTTTTCTTCTGCCCTTTCCATGTGAAGATGAGCGTGGCGGGGTAGACCAGCCTGTGTCTCACATTTAGCTCATGCAGACGTCTCTTCACTGGAGTAAATGCTTTCCTTTTCTCCGCTAATTCTCTGGTCACATCTTCATAGAAGGACAGCTTACAGTCCTCCCAGTCGATCCCACGTCTCTCCTTAGCCACCTGCAGCACCTTGTCTCGGGCCGATGAACGTAGGAAGCGCATCAGAATGGTCCTGGGCGGTTGATTCGGGCCCGGTTTGGGTGCCAAAGAGCGGTGGGCACGTTCAATGTCAAACTCACTGCCGGATAGCCCGAGCCCCTGAGAGATGATCTCTTCCATATACTGAATAACTTTGCCCGTCTCCTCCTTGCCCTCTTTCAGTCCCACCACTCTTACATTATTTCTCCTGCTGCGGTTTTCCAGGTCTTCCACGCGCATCCACAGTGTTTCCAGTCTCTTGTCACATTTCTCCATACTTTCCTCCATTCGTGCGTTTACGTCTTCCACGTCTGATATGCGTTGTTCCGCCTCTCCCAGTCTCACTTGTATGTTCTCCACCGCATCTTTAAGCTCTTTCGTTGTCTCCTTAATTGAGACAACATCCGTCGCCACCACCTGAAGAGTGGTACTCATTTTCCGTATCTCCTCAAACATTGTTTTATTGTCAAACACTTCTCCAGGTTTAGGGTCGCTTTCACATGCCGGTGTCAGAGACGTGGAGGTGAGTTCAGGTGTTGGGCTGGTCTTTGAGGTTAGCTTACTTCTCGTCGCCGCACCTTTGAAAAAGTTAGCTTTGCTGTTGTTCGACATTTCGCCGGGGAAGTACAAATTTTTGGTCGGAAACCGAAATTAATTCTTGTCTTTAACACAGGGCCTCAAGTTTGAAACTAAGAACGAAGTGTATGTCTCAAAATATACATAATTAACTGACGGTCGTGGGGAGCTCTCTTACTATGCCGCCATCTTCCCTGCGGTCCCACGTGACTCCTCGTATGTGTCTTTTTAATGTCACCATTCTGAGAGGTCCAATAAAGTAGTCTGCAAGAGGGTAGTAATCCGCCAGTTCATCAAGCTCTCGTAAGACTGTTTCTCTGGCAGAACATGCACTCAGCTCAAAGGCTCTGAAATGTTCCCTGTACCAAACCAGTAAGCCTTTTCACCATGAAACAAAGTCTATCATGTACAACGCAAATCTGAAAAATCTCTCCAAAAGGCAGGCAGTCCACTTGTAGACCCATGAGCAACTATCATTCCATTTCTGAAATTTACACCTTTGCTTGACACGCACTTAGTAAGGTGAACTTCAGTTGTACCAGGAAAGTTCTGTTCAATAGTCTGAGCTATTTCTTGTTTCAAAATATCCACAGGAACTGTTGAAACATTTGTGATATCTAGGGCATTTTTTTCAAAACTGGATGATCTCAAGTGGTATGAAATCATTAGCTGATGCTTAATAGCTAGAGAGGGGCACATTTTTAAAGCAATTGGTGTGTCGCACAACCTGCTTAAAAAAACTGTCCTTGGACTCAAATCGCATGGTCCAGAGTCCCACGAGAGGACCAAACCACCTGATCAGTTGGGGATAGTGCTCTAAATAATGATGTTTTGGTAGCAGGTTCACATCAGGGAAGAGCTCTTGGTACTTTTGTCTGTGCTCTGAAATTTTGCCCTCAAGATAGGCAATGGACTCATCTGTGGGTGTTTAGATTAGATTAACTTTATTTATCCCACAACTGGGAAATTCATTTACCACAGCAGAAAAATAAACAACTATAGAATAAACATCTATGGAAATATACAACAAAAATATACCAAATATACACTAATAAATACAATATACACAATACACACGATATGTACATGAAAAAGTGCAAATTTGCACATGGTCAGGAAGAGCAGGAGTTGTGGAGTCTGACAGCTGCTGGAATGAAGGACCTGCGGAACCTCTCCTTCTTACAGCGAGGATGTAAAAGTCTGCTGCTGAAGAAGCTACAGTGACCCTACAGTGTCATGCAGAGGGTGAGAGTTATTGTTCCATGATGGATGTCAGCTTAGCTAACATCCTCCTGTCACCTACTCCCTAAATGGAGTCTAGGGGGCAGCCCAGGACAGAGCTCGCTTTCCGGATCAGTTTGTTGAGCCTCTGCCTATCCCTGTCAGTGCTGCACCCTCTCCAGCAGACCACAGCGAAGTAGATGGCTGAGGCCACCACAGAGTCATAGAAGGTCCTGAGGAGAGCCCCACACACACCAAAGGACCTCAGTCTCCTCAGAAGGTGAAGGCGATTCTGACCCTTCTTGTAGAGAGTGTGGGTGTTGGTGGACCAGTCCAGTTTGTTGTTTGTTGGAGCAACCACAAGCTCTACAATGTCTTCTAAATCCAACAGTATTTGCCATGCCATTTCATCCTCAGGCACCAGATGCCCAATTATGAATGGGAGTAGTCTTAAGAGGGCCCAGTTTTCATGGGCGTTCCCACGTATTGTTTTCCTTGTTGAAAACGTGTGTGGGATCACCAGTGGCCTATTTGTCTTGTCTGCCCACTTGTAAAGGAAATGCAGGATTGATTTATTGAGGGTTTCAAGATTGAAATATTTCTTGGATATCAGCAATGCCAAACAACGTGCAAGCTCTACTGGCACTATGCCCTCAAAAACATCATGCATGATATCTGGAGGATAACCTGTGTGAACACTGAAGTGGGCAAGAGTTTTACTGATAACACAATGTATTTTCACCCCAAAACAGCCTGTGCCATTCTCTTGAGCCGATTTCACATGAGAGTCATTGATTGTTTTGTCCTGAGACTGAATGCGCCTGACTTTAGCTCTTTTGTTTGGATGTCTGTTTTTGTTCCTGTGCAAAATCGGCAGATAAACCCACCAGAAAAGCTCTCATTAAAACCAGCAAGACTGTGAGCTCCAAGGTTATCTGCTGCAACAAACTGAATTGTGCCTTAAGACATCTGCCAAGCAAAGGAACAAAAACTCCCTCTTGTTCCAGAGTTTTCATATCTTCAAGAAGAGGATGCAGGATCCGTTCATAACCATACTTGTGAACATCATCAGTTTTACACAAGCCTGCCAAGTAAATTGAAGAGTGATGAATGTGAGTCTGGAGGCAAATTATTCAAAGTCCAGTATATTCCACAGAGCTTATGTTTCCTATGAGAAGTACCCAGAAGATTGCAAATCTCAAAATCATCTATGTATAAATTTACCAAAATTCTCAACTCATTCCCTGACAGAAAACTGTTCTCCTGGAAGTATGAACCATCCTGAGAAGATTTGTAAGTATGTTGCTCACCATTCACCCTATTACTGCTGTGCTCTGTGGTTTTCAACTACCTTGTCTACGACATCTCTCCTATCAAAGAGCTGCTGCAAAGACTTCAGTACAGGCACATACTGAAAACTTCTTTTTTACTTGGCATCAAGTATGTACTCGATTGGTTCTACAACCTTAAAGCTTTCTTTGTAATACTGATTGCGGAGATAAGATGTGCTCAGGGGACCACCCTTCCCTATGGCTATGAGCAATGCTCAAAAAAACATGCACAGAGAGCAGTGGCTACTTCTGTTATCACAGACTTATTAGTTGTGGGACTATGTTTCTGAAATACGCCTTCAAGAATGTTAATGGAGAGGGGTAGTGTTGCTGAACTTTGCAAGTAGTGCAGTTTGTCAGGCCGAAACTCAAAGCAGGACTCAGATGCAGAGATTTTAGATAACAAAAGGCTTTTATTGAATTCACCGGAGACCTCGGACCGAGTGATAAACAAATGGCTATAAACAAAACTAGACACTATACTCTGACTATAGAGAAAACAATAAACACTCCAAGAGGAGGGAAAAATAACTCTATAAAAAGAAGAAAACCCTGCCTATATGAAATAATTTGGCTACAAACAAAAAATCACTCTTAAAGAGGAAAAAACCAAGAACTATGAATCTAAGCTAGGATATGAGTTAACAACAAAAAAAAAAAATCACTCTTTAACAAGGAATAAACAAAGGGCTATGAATCTAAGCTAAGGTAAGAATTAAACAAAAAAGATCACTCTTTAATGAGGAAAAAACAAAGAGCTATGAGTCTAAGCTATGGTAGAAAATTTACAAACAAAAACTCACTCTTGAACTAGGAAAATGAAGGGCTATGAAATTTAGCTAAGGAAAAAATTACAAACAAAAAAATCACTCGTGGGGCGCTGCTGAGCGGGCGATGGAGTAAGACGTGTCTGTTTGAGCTCCCATCGAACTTCTTTTTTATTTTAATTTAATAAGCGCACTGCATAGTGGAACATCGACTAATCTGCTCTGGAAAGATTTCCGAAGCCAAGAGAAAGTCTACATTTGAATGAATGGCGAAGAACCTGCGTAAATTTCAATATACTGGAGCAGCGAACACGAGGCCCAACACCGCCGGGAACCATATTGCTACTACCACCGCGGGAAGAGCATCTCCACCACAGCTACGATCAGCTAAACCAGAGATGGACGGCAAGTCCCTGAAAGCGGAGATTCTTCTCTCGCTGAAAACTGAAATTTCGGCGGTGATAAAATCAGAAATGAAAAACGCACTTGCCGACGACTTCGACTTCCTTAAAAATGAGCTACGGGCACTAAAGACAGAAGTTAAAAACAACACGGCGGTAATTCACTCGTAGATCGACCAAATGAAAACCACAATCCAAGACATGGAGACCGGAATGTCAGCATGGTCAGACGAGGTAGTGACTCTGCAGACCACGGTAAACACACTAAAGGCGGAGGTGGCAGAGCTCCGAGACAAATGCGAGGATATGGAGGGAAGAGCGCGGCGGTGTAACATCAGAATACTGGGGGTGCCTGAGACGACCGGATCGAGCTCCACGACATCGGTCTCAAAGCTGCTGCGAGAAGCGCTGCAGCTGGACAAGGATGTGCTCATTGATCGCTCACACAGAAGTCTGGCGCCAAGAAAACCCGGCGGGAAACCACGAGCGATAGTAGCCAAACTTCACTATTTCCAAGACTGTGTTGAGGTACTGAACCGGGCGCGCACCCAGGCTCCACTTCGGTACAACGGGGAAACTGTTGCTATCTTTTATACTACAAGAGTCGCCAAAGCTAGAGCCGCGTTCACTGAGGTCAGAAAGCTGCTCCACAACCGCCAGAACGTCCGGTTTGGCATACTGTTTCCAGCCCGTCTCCGTATCACACACAACGGAGAAGGAAAGGAATTCACCGACGCAGGAAAAGCGATGACCTACGTGAAGAACCACATCATCCCTGCAGAGGAGCGTGAGTGAGTCTGCTTTCGGGTTTTTCAACTATTCTGACAATACTTTCTGTTCTCATCCGTGGAAAGGCAGCTAAACTGGCTGCACCTAGTGGACTAATGTCACGGTAATATTTAAAATGGAAAACAAATGTAAAATGACTGGACTAAGAGACCCCTTCTCTCTCTCCTTTCTTTGTCAATGCTGATTACCTTTATTCATAGGCTTAATAGTTTTTTTTTTTTTTTTTTTTTTTTTTTTTTTTTTT
>NW_019525138.1:56947-58787 GCF_002814215.2 Seriola lalandi dorsalis
TTATGATCGCTAATGTTCCTTTTGTTTGTTTTGATGCACCGCGCCAAGTGTACACATGTAACAGCATATGGGCGCGTGTGGAGCCGCTGTATCATCCAATTGCAAAATTAAAACCTACGAAATGTTCTTTGGACTCAGTGTGCTTCCCTGGAACAGCAGCAAGCGTGTCACACAAATACACAGGACCCATACTGCCTCACAAGCGACTTTTAAGGTAATAGAAAGCCGCAATATTTGTCAACAAAAAAGGCACCAAGTAATAAGGTGATCGCTTGCAGCACAAAGCAATCTGCAGGACGCACAAAGCAGCGGACCTAAATAAAGTAAGACAAAGCGCCACGTCATACATCTGTCAAGGAGGACAGGTAAGCTAAGCTCACCTGTGCATGTATGTGTGTGGAGAAGAAAACCAGATTGCATCAATGACGAAGTGCCTCTGTTTGGAAAAGTCGAATGAATGAATGCTGGTCGGATATGCGAAGTCTGTGCATTACGTTAGCGCTGTGCTTTGGTTGGCGTCTGCACTTTGATGCTGATATGCGAAGCTTTTCTGATGTTGCGTGGAGGAACGCTGATGCTGCTTTGTTGAAATGAAAATGAAATTTGCCGTGCATTGTGGATGGATTTAAATGTCACGGTTCACTGAAAACTGAATGAAAAAGTTATAAAATGAGTCAAACAAATGACGTAGCCTCGCGCTCTAACATGGAGTCTGGGAAACAAAGGGAGAGGAAACTCATTGAAAAGGGTTTGCTGAATAAGATTGAAAACCTGCAAAAGGAATGCAAACGTGTTGTTGATAAAATCAAAGGTTTAATACCAGAAATGAAAGGGCTCATGAAACAAAGAGAAAATGTGTTGGATGTGAAGCAATGTTTGGAGAATTTAAACACACTGTGTGAAAATGCCACAGCCTCGCACAATGAACTGTTGCCTCTACTCCCTGAGGATGAACTCATCAACCAAAAGGAATGGTTTTTAAGCATTATGAATTACAGCAATACATTTCAAAAGGACACTCAAAAGTGGATTGATGAAACTGGACAAAAAATCTCTCAGGAGCAACAGGATTCATCAGAAATTCAATTACACCAAAAGAACGAACCAAGTCTAATTGAGGATGGCATTAATCCAAATGACAGTGTTTCAAACATTGGAAGCCACAAAACATCTCAGTCACAAGGCTCTTCAACCTCTTCTGCACGTTTAAAGGCCGAAGCTGAGCTGGCAGCCTTAAGTATGAGGCACAAATTGTTAAAGGAAAAGCATGCTTTGGAAGAAGAAGAGCAACGCCTGCGCAAAAAGAAAGAAGAGCTCCAACTGAGCACTGAGATTGCTGAAAAAATGGCAAAACTTGAAATTCTCAAAATACAAAGCACAACAAGTGGAAAACAGACATCAAAGGTCTCAGATGGAATGAAAACATATTTGGAAAAGGCACAAGCACAGCAGTTACTTAATGTCGAAGCAGATGAATTCATTCCAAAACAAACTGAAGCAACCACAAAACAAACTGAAGCAACCACAAATCATAATATAACCTCATATGAACAAAACCAAATGCAATTTCATATGAACCCCCTAATCGACATACATGAATCATATGAACAACTAGGAGTTAACACAGTGAGCCAACCCAAAGAGGAAGTTCTCGGCATCATGAGGAAACAAAATGAGATAACAACGTTGCTAATACAACAGCAAAGCCTTTCAGCTCTACCTAAGAGAGAGATCCCAATTTATGACGGTGATCCATTGAAATACCATACATTCATCAGAGCCTTTGAGAATGGAGTCGAGAGGAACACAACTAACAGCTGCGATCGCTTATATTTTCTGG
>NW_019525138.1:58837-60103 GCF_002814215.2 Seriola lalandi dorsalis
GCTGAACTCCCCTGTTCTACAGCGCTGAGCTCACCTGTTCTACAACGCTGAACTAACCTGTTCAACAGCGCTGAACTCACCTGTTCTACAGAGCTGAACTCACCTGTTCAACAGCGCTTAACTCACCTCTTCTACAGAGCTGAACTCACCTGTTCAACAGCGCTGAACTCACCTTCCTCTCCATCCATCCATCCAGTGGCAGCTGGTTAAGCAGAGTATTCCAGATGTTCCTCTCCCATTCTCAGGCCAGATAGGATATATTATCCCTTCAGCAAATTCTGGGTCTACCTGAGTCTGGGTCTACCTGGGTCTGGGTCTACCTGAGTCTAGGTCTACCTGGGTCTGGGTCTACCTGGGTCTGGGTCTACCTGGGTCTTCCTAGTTGGACATGCTCAAAAAACTCTGAGGCTCCTGCAGCCCATCAATGTCCAAAGCTTTCAGCATCTCAGGGCGAATCTCGTCCACACCCAGCACCTTGCCACCCAGCAGCTTCGCCTCCTTCTTCAGCCAGACGGCTTCCTTGACTGGTGGTGAGGCTTCACCTCTGCTGGTATCTGCAGTAACACTCTGCTTCAGGCTTCAGTGCTGGTGACTGACAGTTTGTGAAGAACATGCTTCAGTCAGGTTAAAAGATGAACAACTGTGTTTTAAAAAAATCAGTTTCTTTATTAAAAGTCGGATCTATAGGAGGCCTGTGAACATAAAGACTTTGAGGTAGATATTAAATACAACTCCCAATGTGCATTTGGGCAAAAAACATCCAATCACAGAGCTTAATGCTCTAGATGGGGTAGAGTTCCTCTAACTCTATTGTTGGTGTCTGGGTGATCTGTAGCTCATGGGAGTAGCAGCTGTGTGGGCCACACTGTTGGGTAACATCCTCCAATGTTTTGGCGAATGTTCACACCACGCCTTGTTCAGGTGTAGTCCCATAAATATCCCATTTACTGATGTTGGTTTGGTGGGCCAGCACCTAGCCGGAGCTCTTTGAGATCTCATGAATTACATGTGGAGGGGTGTCTGTCCTGAGGAGAAGTGGAGAAGAAATCACCCTGCTCTCAGCCACCTCGCTCATGGCCTCAACATGGAGGTCATCGGTGCCTGTATGCTCCACAATGCACTGGTGGCTTCCCACTTAAATGTAGATCTGTTTCACTTCACTTTTTCTTTTCTTTGTTCTCTCTCTTTCCTTGTTTTTTTTTCTTCCAGAAGTTTACGGAGTTCATTTTGTCTTTGACCTAACTCTCTCTCTCTTTCTCTCTCTCT
>NW_019525138.1:60153-61727 GCF_002814215.2 Seriola lalandi dorsalis
TACAACAGCAAAGCCTTTCAGCTCTACCTAAGAGAGAGATCCCAATTTATGACGGTGATCCATTGAAATACCATACATTCATCAGAGCCTTTGAGAATGGAGTCGAGAGGAACACAACTAACAGCTGCGATCGCTTATATTTTCTGGAACAACACACAAAGGGTCATGCTAAGGAGCTTGTAAGAAGCTGTCAACACATACATCCAGAACGAGGATATACAAAAGCCAAAGCTTTATTAAAGGAGCAGTTCGGGAACGAACAAAAGGTCGCCTCTGCTTATCTGGATAAAGCCCTCTCATGGCCTCCAATTAAAGCAGATGATGTGAAGGTTCTGCAGGACTACAGTCTCTTTCTTAGAGGCTGTTGTAATGCTATGGAGGATGTCCAGTATCTTTCAGACATGGATATGCCTTCCAACATGTTGAGCATCATTAAAAAGCTGCCTTACAAACTAAGAGATAGGTGGAGGAACCATGCCTGTGAGCTACAGGAACGACATAACCAGAGAGTTAAGTTCACAGATATTGCTAACTTCATTGAAAGACAGGTGAAAATTTTGACAGATCCTTGGTTTGGCAATATACAAGACTCTCAATCAATAATCATAAGTAACAGAACAAACAAACCCAAGCCACAGTTTCGTCCTGGACACAAGGGGAGCAGTTTCGCTACCAATGTAAGTCCTGTGGAGAACAAATATCAGTCTGTATGGAAAGAAAAGGAAATCAAACAAACAGGAAGGAAAGCATGCATCTGCTGTGGAGGAGGACACACATTAGATGTATGTGTACAGATGGGAAAAATGGTTCATGAGAAGAAGTTAGGCTTCTTGAAGGAAAATGGCATCTGTTTTGGTTGTTTGTGCACAGGGCACATAAGTAGAGATTGCCGTAAAAGGATTTCCTGCTCTAAGTGTAGCCTTAGACATCCCACTGTACTTCATAAGGAACCTGTTAAAGATGCTAAGCAGACGGAAAGGAGCCCAGGAACGCATGTTGACAACACACTGGTGTCAAGTGGTCTTACAGGGGCTGGAGATCAGGACTGCAAACTGCCCATTGTTCCGGTCCAGGTTAAATCAAAAAAGGGAACCAAAACTGTCATCACTTACGCTTTCTTGGACCAGGGGAGTACGGCTGTGTTTTGCAGAGAGCTTAATGCACAAGCTCCACCTTACAGGAAGGAATGGACGCATTCTCCTTAGAACCATGGGCCAGGAGAAAGTCGTAAGCAGCAACATCGTGTCAGGATTGGAGGTTGCAGCACTGGAGGGGGACAATTTTCTGGAGCTTCCGAGAGTTTACACGTAAGAGTCCATGTTCTCTTTGTGTTCCAAGGGTGGATTTTTTCTCACAAAGTGGTTGAGTAACAGGACTGGAGTGCTGGAAGTCATCCCAGAGAATTACAGAGCAAAAGGCATTGAAGGATTGGACATGGAGCTGGATTCGCTACCTGTAGAGAGAGTGCTGGGTGTGGAATGGATCATTAAATCAGACTCCTTCAGGTTCAAAATGGTACTTAAGGACAGACCACTAACCAGAAGAGGAATTCTCTCGACTGTCAGCTCCATCTA
>NW_019525138.1:61747-65135 GCF_002814215.2 Seriola lalandi dorsalis
TTTTTTTTTTTTGTCACAACTTAAAGGTTGTCTTATAGTGCAAAGATTTGATTGAATATATTTCTGTTGATTACAAAATATAATTTTATATGATGTGGCTAATCCACAGTGTTTAATTACTAACACCGTTAAACTATTGATTCCATAAGAGATGTGGGGGTTAAATGACTTTTTTTTTTTTTTTTCTCTCTCTCCTACCTGAACACATAGCAGACGTTACGATGTTGTAATAACGATGCGCTGAATCGGTTTCCATGAAGCGTTCGATGGGAGCCTGAACAGTTGGCTCTATAGCTGTCTCTTATACACATCTTCACTAAATGCTCAGCTTCTACAGGGCCCTGATCTTACCAGTTCCCTGATTGGAGTGGTGACTCGGTTTAGGAAGGAATCAGTTGTGATCATGGCCGATATAGAATCTATGTTCCACCAGGTTCAAGTCCCTCCTGATGACAGAGACCTCCTCAGGTTCCTCTGGTGGCCAAAGGGGGATACGCAGCAGCTACCCATTAAGCATCGGATGAAGGTGCACTTGTTTGGGGTGACATCATCTCCCAGTTGTACTAACTTCGCCCTCAGAAAGTGTGCAGAGGACCACGGGCATCACTACAGTAAGGAAACTGTGGATAAACTACTGAACTGTTTTTATGTGGATGATTGCCTCGTGTCGGTGGCCACGGAGAAGGAAGCAGTGATGCTTTACAGGAACCTTGTCTCTTTGTGTTCCAGGGGTGGATTTTTTCTCACAAAGTGGTTGAGTAACAGGACTGGAGTGCTGGAAGTCATCCCAGAGAATTACAGAGCAAAAAGCATTGAAGGATTGGACATGGAGCTGGATTCGCTACCTGTAGAGAGAGTGCTGGGTGTGGAATGGAGCATTAAATCAGACTCCTTCAGGTTCAAAATGGTACTTAAGGACAGACCACTAACCAGAAGAGGAATTCTCTCGACTGTCAGCTCCATCTACGATCCCCTTGGAATGCTGAGCCCTGTTGTTTTAACAGCGAAGAGGATCCTGAGAGACCTGTGTGGGAGAGGGATAGGCTGGGATGACATTGTGCCTGAGTCAGTCTCTAAAGAGTGGTTGGAGTGGCTGCAGCAGCTGCATCTGTTGGAAAGATTTGAAGTCAGCAGATGTATGAAGCCACCAGGCTTTGGAGAAGCTACTTCAGCCCAGTTGCGTCATTTCTGTGATGCCAGTGAACATGGATATGGAACAGTGACTTACCTGTTGTTGAAAGCCAAGAACTCAGTACACACTGCTTTCGTGATGGGAAAGGCTCGGGTAGCTCATGTGAAATGTGTTACAATCCCCAGGATGGAGCTTATCGCTGCAACTATGGCCAGCCGCATCGACATGCTGTGGAGGAAGGAGTTACAGATGGATCTTTTGGACTCTGTATTCTGGACGGACAGCACATCTGTTCTGAAATACATCAGGAATGAGACTTCAAGGTTTAAAGTTTTTGTTGCAAACCGTGTCTCACAAATCTTCAAGGTTTCTTGTCCCACTCAATGGAGGTACGTGCACACCAGCAGCAATCCAGCAGACATAGCCTCCAGAGGTGTGAAAGTTGATGTGTTCCTTGCTAATGCTACATGGGTGTCAGGGCCTCATTTTCTTTTGCATCCCGAGAGTGAGTGGCCTGTTGCTCGGGAAGACCTCTATCACCTTTCACTTGGCGACCCTGAAGTTAAAGGAGTGGTTGCAGTGCATGTCGTTCAGGTCAAGGAAGAACCTGTAACTCACCTGATGGAATACTTTTCCTCCTGGATGAAGCTAAAGAAATCAGTTGCCTGGCTCTTGAGGATTAAAGGCTGGCTCATGTCCTGTGTAAGAAAGAGAAGACAGTTACATCTGACCTTTGCACAGTCTGACATTAACAAGGAACAGCAGGCATCATCTGTGGAACAGGAAATAAAAGAGTTTAAGAGGACAGCAGGGCATGGGAGCCTCACTGTGAAGGACCTGGACCAAGCTGAGCTTGCCATCATCAAGTTCTGTCAGGGAAAGAGATTTCCTGAAGAGCTAACCAGTCTGGCAAAAGGGCAGCCGGTTAAAAGGTCCAGTCACCTCCATAAGCTCTGTCCACAGCTGCAGGATGGAGTCCTGAGAGTTGGTGGTCGTCTCAGTAGATTGTCTATGCCTGTGGAAGAGAAACATCCTATAATCCTGGCAAAAGATCTCCACATCTCAGAGCTCTTACTTGGACATGTACATCAGGAAGTGGGACATGGTGGCCGTAACCATATGCTGTCTAAGCTGAGAGAGAGATACTGGATAGCGGGGGTGAGTTCAGCCATCAGGAGAGTGCTATCCAAGTGTATCATCTGTCGCCGCCTGAATGCTCTGCCAGTTCACCAGCAGATGGCAGATTTGCCTCCTGAAAGAATTGTCCCAGATGAACCGCCATTCACCCAAGTAGGAGTGGACTGCTTTGGACCATTCGAGGTTAAAAGTAGAAGGAGCATGGTAAAGAGGTACGGTGTTCTATTTACTTGCCTCGCTATCAGAGCGGTACATATCGAGGTTGCATCATCATTGGACACCAGCTCCTTTATTAATGCACTCAGGTGTTTCATTGCCAGGAGGGGACAAGTTCAGGAGCTACGTTCTGACAATGGAACCAACTTTGTAGGAGCAGAGCGAGAGCTGAGGGAAGCTATGGAACAGTGGAATCAGGTGCAGATCCATGATGTCATGCTGCAAAAGGGGATACAATGGAACTTTAACCCACCTGCAGGTTCACATCATGGGGGGGCTTGGGAACGGTTGATCCGGTCTGTACGAAAGGTTCTCAATTCAACTTTGAGGGTACAAAACTTGGATGAGGAAAGCCTTCACACAGTGTTTTGTGAGATTGAAGCCATAATAAACAGCAGACCAATCACTAAAGCCTCCTTGGATCCAAATGACCTGGAAGCATTGACACCCAGCCACCTGCTACTGTTGAAGACCTCACCATCATTGCCACCAGGAGTGTTCCAACCCACAGATATTTATGCACATAGGAGGTGGAAACAGGTCCAACACATGTCTGACCTGTTTTGGAGAAGATGGATAAAATAATACCTCCCTCAACTGCAGGAGCGTCAGAGATGGACAGGAGTAAAGAGGAATCTTGTCGTGGGAGACCTGGTCATCATAATGGACAGCACAGCACCTCGGAATTCTTGGCCTATGGGACGAGTGATACAGACCTTCCCGGACCGAAGAGGATTTGTTCGTCAGGTGCGAATTAAAACCCGGAGCAGCTGCCTGGACCGGCCCATCACAAAGCTTTGCTTGTTGCAGGAGGCTGACGCCATTTGAGGACACGACGGCTTCAGTTGTGATTTTTTAGCCGTAGTTTTTGTTGACCGTTTTATGATCGCTAATGTTCCTTTT
>NW_019525138.1:65155-72439 GCF_002814215.2 Seriola lalandi dorsalis
TTTTTTTTTTTTTTTTTTTTTTTTTTTTTTTTTTTTTTGTCTGGCTATGTAAATTCTGTACTTTGAACCATGTATTTTAAACTGAACTCTGTAAGTCTGGTATTTGTGGGGGGGGGGGGTTTCTCTTTTTCTCTTTCCCTGTGTGTTCTGTTGGACCTATGTTAAATTGTAAACCATAATTTGTAAAACTGAATAAAAATACCTTGATCAAAAAAAAATCACTCGTCACGAGGAACATACGGCTTACTATGGCTGTGGACATGGACCAAGGCTCTGGTGCAGGACAAGGACGAAGACACTCTGGCACAAGACTAGGGGAACACAGACTATTTAAACACATGGAGGGAAATAGGGGACAGGTGAAAACACCTAGGGCAATCAGACTGAGACACATGAGGAAGGGCAAGTGACCTGAAAGGAGGAGAATTACTTTTCAAATTAAAACAGGAAATGACAGGACAAAACAAACCCAAGACAAGACAACCTCACCACAGTGTGACACAGTTCCTCTAAGAACTCGTCAATTTTTGCACCTGGCACATGTGCAAAATGCTCCAACTTGAGCAGCGCTGCAGCAAAATTTTGCTCAATTACTTCAGGCAGGTTCTTCACTACTTGAACATGCACTGTTTGCTTCAACTGCATAGTCATCTTGATTAAGTGCCTCTTTTTGTGGAACTCGAGTGGTTTGAAATCTTTCAATGTATGTGGGTTGTGTTTCCTATTCTTGTGAGAGTGAAATGTTCCATACACATTTGTTTGAAAACTGCAACTCCCAAGCATACAAGCAACAGATTCATTACTTTTCAAATGAGTGCCAATATGTACAAAATAATCCTTTTCTCTAGGAAGACCACTACAAGTGCACAAAGGACAACTGTATGTTGACAATTCCAGCAGCTCCTGTGAGTTTTGTTTAGGATGGACTCTACTTAAATGAATTTGCAAAGCATTCCATGTCTTGAAAGTACATGGGCAGTTTGTGTGTGGGCATGGGTAGCGTTGCCTATGACTGTGGACTGCTGTAGTCTAATATGTTTTAGTAGCTCATATCTACCAGATAGAGAGACATTACACTCCTTACACCTCCACATCTCCCAACCTGAAGATATTCACAGTTTTTGGCCGACCACCTCCAGGTCTGGCACGATGACCCCTTTTCCGAGCAGGCACTGATGTAGTGAGATGGCACACACAATTGTGGTTGGACAGCACACTCTTGTGGTTGGGCGGCAGACACAGGTGTGGTTGGACAGGACACTCAGAAATTGCTGTGATAAATTGAGAGAGCAATAAATTAATGCCCATGAAAGATAGCAAGTAATCACTGACAGACCTAGATCTGGATGAGTGGAACAGGTAGCTCACAGACAGACTATATACAGATTATATACAGATGGATATTTGTGAGGTTTAAGTAGGTGTATGCTGGTATGTCAATATGACTACCAAGAAATAATTTTCAATATGCATGTAGGAGCCGTATATTGGTTCCGATCGTTTGTTTTGTGTTTGATTGGGTTGGTCTTGTTGCCATGGGGATGTGCGGTGTTTGGAGTCACGTGGGCACAGTCGTTGACAGCCGGTAGGGTATATTATAACCTGCCTCACCTGCACTGGGGGAGTGAGGCAAGGCTGGGTAGCCGTAGTTTTTGTTGACCGTTTTATGATCGCTAATGTTCCTTTTGTTTGTTTTGATGCACCGCGCCAAGTGCACACATGTAACAGCATATGGGCGCGTGTGGAGCCGCTGTATCATCCAATTGCAAAATTAAAACCTACGAAATGTTCTTTGGACTCAGTGTGCTTCCCTGGAACAGCAGCAAGCGTGTCACACAAATACACAGGACCCATACTGCCTCACAAGCGACTTTTAAGGTAATAGAAAGCCGCAATAATGCATTTTTGCTGAGAACAGGCAGGCAGAAAAAATATGCAAGACTCCTAATCTCTAGATGACACACGTGCTGCTCACGCAGGATGTGTAAGTAAAAATACTCTAACAAGTAAAAGTCCTGCACTGAAAATAAGCCCCCGAAACACACACACTTCATACCTTTTCCAGAAAAGATGCAGCCACCTATGCAGTTGAATGGCAGACACAGGTGTGGTTGGACAGGACACTCTTGTGGTCGGATGGCAGACACAGGACACTTTTGTCACAAATTGCTGCAATAAATTGAGAGATCAATCAATTAATGTTAGTCGTTGGGCATCATTTGGATTTTAAGGATTCCGATTCTCAATATTGATTCCTGTTCTAAACGATTCTCGATTCCGATTCTTGGTGCAGGAGAGAAAAAAAGTTTTATACCATGCAGCACGCGAAGGTGTTTTGCCATGTTCGTTGTGCATCCTCCTTTGGCAGAAATAAGTTTACCACAGGTGTTGCACTGTGCAAATCCGTCATTTTTCAAATTAAAATGAAGCCAGACTTTCAAACGGCGTTTGCGATCCACAAGTGATGTTTAGCGGAGCACGCCGGGCGGAGTGATACAAAATCCGAAAACAAACGGAGCAAGACAGCACGCCGGGCGGAGTAAAACAAACCCCGAAAACAAACGGAGCACGGTAGCACGCTGGGCGGACAATTCAGTACAATTCTGAGGTTTGACCAAAAGTACCAATCCGGTCCTGACATCCCCTATCGTAAGAAACTTGCTAAGAAATTGAGCCAAATCAATTCCAAGTGCATGTTTTGGCCCCTGATGCACACCACATACACCACACAGTTGTAACGTAATCATTTAATCTGTGCTGAATTCATGAGAATAACAACTGTTCCACTTGAACCGCGATTCCTGGCTTCCTTGGATAAGCACCACAGCAAGCTGATTGAGATCATCAGAAACAAGGGAGGAGCTGTCAGAGAAAAAGACTCGGGATATACTTAAAGTTTTTGATCAGGGAATGTACCAATACATAAAAATTTGCCTTATATCACATAAATAGTGACATTGTAAACAGAAGCAAAAGTATTCAGCTTTTGTAAATCACAACTGTAACTCCAAGTGCTTTCAGTTTGCATCTTCAGTCAAGTTACTACAAGTTAATTGGACTTAATTTTGCATTATGGGTGTGTTTGTGCTCTCACCTATAGAGCCTTGAGGTAAATCTAAAACGAGAATGCCAGCTGAAGGGCCTTATTGTGTACCTTGGGGAAGATGGGGACAAACTCTTCAAGGAGTATTTGGTAAGTATATGTATAGATCACTTAAGCTTTGGAAAAGATTAAACAATAAATATTTTAATTTGCTCAAATACTGCAATGTAAGTGCACTGGCTTCCTAATTAGATGTAATGTCACAAATTATGCCCACCCCTTAAAGGTGTACTATGCATCCCTGCATGACGTCACTTCTGTTGACGCTCGAAGTAAATACCACACAAAACAGAGCAAGCTCGCCCCTCCCCCCCATGTTTGCATCAGACTGGAAGCCCTTATGCCGGCGGAGTTCTCACCACCTTTGAATCGATTCCCCAATGTAAATACGGGTCTTCGTTCATTCCTTCTCCATTTCTCTCCTCCTCGCCATATATTCATCTGAACGTCTTTTCTTTGGTTGTGTCCGTGCCTCAGCCATTTCCCAAAATATATCGATGTCGTTAGACCTAGTTCACGGCGCTGTCCAGCTATCTACTCTCAGATACTCACGCTACTCTACACTGTAAAATATAATAAGTTGACTTTACTTAAAAAAAATATGCAAACTTGCTGCCTCACAAAAAGTAATTTATGTTAACTTAGATTAATTACATTGGATTTACTTAATTATTGTGAGTGTGCAGTACTTAAATTAACCTAATAAATTGGAGTACAGTAACCTGTTTATTTTGAGTTTGCAGTACTCAAATTATCTTATATAATTAAATTAGAGTAACTTGTTTATTTTGAGTTTGCAGTACCCACATTATCTTAAATAATTAGATTAGAGTAACTTGTTTATTTTGAGTTTGTAGTACCCATATTAACTTGAATGAATTATATTACAGTAACTCATTTATTGTGAGTTTCCAGTACTCAAGTGATAGCTTAATTCGCTTTAGTGGTGCTCATCCATCATATTCAGGTCAATTTAATGTAATATAACTTTGTGAGAGCCACACTTGGCCACTGTACTCAGGTTCAACTCAAGGAGCGAAGGAAGGATTAGTGTAAAAAGTAAACACATGGGCCTGGTTTTGGTGTTGACGAAGCTAGTTCAGCTATTTGGCTGAGGTCATAAAAATAAAGTGTTTTGCTTCTCAAAACAATATGCATTCAAGAGTGAAATATTTTCATCAGAGAGAGACAGAGAGAGAGAGTTTCTTCTACACTGCCCAAAGTATGACAACTTAAGACAAGCTTTCTTTGCCAAACTAAAAAGAAATATCACTAATTGTAGAAACATTAAAGACAGCGAAAAAATGGCCATACTCCTTGGGGAAGGGCCTTCTGCTGCATTGTCAGCACAGTTTGTCTTAAATGGTCATGATCTGAGTCACCTGTGTTCTTTTGTTCATACGCACACACTCACACACAGTGAATAATATTGTTGTTTCTTTTCTTTTATTATTATTTAATATGATCTATATGTGTATATGTTTTTCATATGTTTAATCTTATTAATCTTTACACACACATAATTCTCTTTATCTTTTAAGTCTCATTTCATTTACATGTATTTTAACCTATGAACTGTATTTTTTGTTTTACTTGTTGGGTCTTAGCTCTACCTCATGAGCTGGACACCAAATATGTTAGATTTCGGTTGTTTATCAATTTATTGGCTATCATAAATTAAGAAAATATATATATTAAAAATATTAATATTAAATAATAACTAAAATGAATTAAAGTTCACGGGGCACCAGCCTAAACTAATAGGCAGAATAGCCAATATGGGTTTAGTCTCAATTTATTACCATTAATCTGGAACTCTGATTAACCATTAGCTTACTAACTATAACCAAATTACCTTATCAACAGTAAGTTAAAGTTGAAGGATTGGAATTCTACCGAGTAGAGGTTGGCAATATTCACGCTTGTGCAACATTAAACACACCAGTAGTTACTTAAAGACATTTATTTACAATGGAGCAGAGTAAAACACAATGTCTAATCTAGTAGGTGTGTGTGTGTGTGTGTGTGTGTGTGTGTGTGTGTGTGTGTGTGTGTGTGTGTCTGTGGGGACACAGACAAAGGCAAGATGGCTGACTCAAAGTGGTCACTGTGACCACATGACCTGAACAAAGAAGACTACACAAGATGGCGGTAAACAAAGAAACTACTCAAAATGGCCACTGAGACCACCTAGTGTGTGAGAGGGAAGGAAGGTGTGAGTTTCTTTGTTAGCCTAGCTCATGTAATCTAAAAGGTACAAGGTTAGAGGGAGGAGGTTAGTTTCATGCAGGTTCTACAACTGAGACGTACTGCTATGTGTGTGAATATACGAGTACTCGATTAACTGTATGACTGACCACAACCTAAGCAAACATTACAACAACAAGGCATCAATCAAGTACATTAACAAAGTTAAGACCTCTGCTGCTTAGCTATGCTGTGCTGGGAAAGGTTAGGCCCAGTCCGTTAACGTTACCCAATCCTTGGAACAAGCAAACAGGTCCTTTCCAGTGTTTTGTAAAATCCAGTGAGGAGGGAGGTTTCCTGGTGGAGTAAAGTCCTGTCTGGCTGTGTTGCTTGCGGTTATCTCCTTTGTTCTCCTCACAGAGTTAGCTGTTCCATGCTAACTAACACAGAGTTAGCTGTTCCATGCTAACTCTGCTACGGCTCCTGTTGCTTGGAAAATCAGCTACCCTTGTGTCGTAGTGGCTGATTCTGAAGAGGATTTGGTTCACTCACAGTTAATCCGAAGCAGGTCGCTGTTGTTGAGGAGAAGAGTGTTTGCAGGCTGCTGTGAGCAGGCCGGCGAGAGAGAGCTTGTTTCTCAGGTAGCAGAGCTGACCTTGGCTGGGGCCTTGTTGCCCTTTGAAGAACTGAGAGGAGAGAGCTGGAGCTGCTCTCCAGAGCAAGCCAAGAAGGGAAGAGAGAGAGAGAAGGGGTCTAGAGGACTGGTTTTGTTTGGTGACACCCTTGGGGGTCACATGACACACGCTGGCCCACACTGGCTGGCCAGTGGGGTCCGTGGGGGGAAGGGTCGTCCCCAGGTGTGAACGGTGAGGAACTGTGGAGTGTGAGTTCCTTTGTCCAGTGGAGCAAAGAAACATTTGGTCTATTGAATGATTGAGTCCCAACATACTAAATTGATCCTTGGGCAACATAGTTCTCAGAGAGAGAGAGAGAGAGAGCTAGGGCTCTTTCAGAATAAAATACAGTTTCTGTAAACAGACTACAATTTCTCCAACTTCTTCTGCCGGTTTGTCCTGCGTTGTCATCCCGGGTGATAGCGGGTCTGTGCTGACAGCAGACCAACAGTAGGTGTAACATCAGCGGTTGTCACAATATCACATTTGCGGTAGAAGACGCCGCTGGCTCTGTTCTTCAGAATCAACTGACTTGCAGGCTGAGCGTATATTATATTGTCAGTATTTTAAAGACCCCTCTGCAAAAAAAAAGCGCACAATAACAGGTTTATTTTGAAATCTTACAACCTAGAAATCTTTTTTTACACTATCAATTAAATTTCAAATTAACCAACAAAAGAATACATAATTTGCATTTTAGTGAAAATAAAGTAACATTTGGCTTATTCACATAATGTTACTCCACAAAAAAATAAAGTGCAGATTGCAATAAAAACAAAATAAAGTAAAGTCTAGTGCTTACTGCATAGGTCTAGTTTATTTAAGGTAAACACAAGAAACTTGTGCTACAGAAAATGGACCAGACTCAGTGAATAGCTCCCTAAACTTAACATGTCCTATGATAACTATTAATTTAGCTATACAGACTAATGAGCAGTGATAACTAACATGTCTTTGGGGTCATCAGGTGGGAACCTCCTTTCACCAGTGTTTCGTTTAGTTGGTCCCACAACACCATTTTCTTTATCTTGCCTATGCTACCACAAACAACACCATCATCAACTCTGACAAAACACACTAGCAGATTCAGCAAACAAACTCCCCTAAACAGTTGGAGAAAGTGGCGGCCATTTTGAATGAGGGAGGTAGAGTCAAGGAGAGATGCCTTTTTGAGCTAAACTCTCCCCCGCCGGATTAGGCTCTGCTCTACCCCCCCTACTCCCCCACTCTCCAAGACAATGAGGGAGGTAGAGTCAGGGAGAGGTGCCTTTTTGGGCTAGCTCTCCCCCGCCGGATTAGGCTGTGCTCCTACTCCCCCCC
>NW_019525138.1:72459-92594 GCF_002814215.2 Seriola lalandi dorsalis
CCCCCCCCCACTCTCCAACACCACACCATGTAACTCACCTAAAACAAACAAACTCACCTAAACAGCCAAAGACACACAACAAACCAATTCAATACAAGCAAACAATACAGGCCACCTCACCTGGACTAACCACATGGTCTCAAAGAGGCTCACACAGGCTACACCCCCCACTTAAAAACACTTCCCCTTCCTGGATTTCTTCCTTGCTTCTCCTAAGAGTCTGTCTATCCTAAGTGCTCCCCCTGCTGGGCCCCCAGCTACCATTACTTCTTCTAATCCAAATCCACTGACTGGATCTTGCTGCTTCATCTGACATGTCCTTTACAATTTTCCTCACACTCTGTCCACTTGCTCCTAACTCCCTTACCAAAGAGACAACAGACCTTGCTACAAATCCTCTACATCCTACTTCCACTGGACAAATCCTAACTTTCCATCCTCGCTGCTCTGCTTCTGCCCCTAACTCTACATACCTGAGCTTTTTCCTTTCATATGCTTCTTCAACTAAAGCCTCCCACGGAACAGTCAGCTCTATGAAATATACTTTCATTCTTCTCCTAGACCACAAGACTATATCAGGCCTTAGCTTTGTACTGGCTATTTCCTGGGGAACAACAAGCTTTCCTCCTAAATCTACCTGCATTTCCCAATCACAAGCACCTTCTAAGCTGCCTTGCCTTCTTGTTGTCTTACCAACTTTCTCTCCCTCTTGAACAAACTTGATTGCAACTCTCTTTATTTCAGGTCTTCCTAAATTTGCCTGCCTCCGTAAGTCTTCAATTCCTGCAGCTAAGCTTTTTAAAACCTGGTTATGTCGCCACGTATACCTGCCTTGCGACAGACTAACCTTACACCCTGACAGAACGTGCTTTAAAGTTGCAGTACCTGAACACAATGAACATAGTGGGTCTCCATTTACCCAGAGTTTTAGGTTCTGGGGAGTTGGCAGTACATCATAAGTTGCCCCTATCAAGAATCTAATACTACTTTCCTCCATACTCCACAGTTCTTTCCAGCTAAGCTTTTTCTTGTCTACACCTTCCCAATTCACCCACTGTCCCTGCTTAACCTGGGCCACTGCCTTAGCACCCCTTAATATTTCCTCCTGTCTACGAACCTGCTCCACGACTAGCTTTCTCTTCTCCTTGGGACCTGCTCTACTCCACATTGGTTTGCTTGGGCCAAGCCCCAAGCCTCTCCGGCCTATTTGGACATTACCCACAGTCTCTGTATGCCTGAGCGTTGCTTCTGCCTCCTGCACTGCGATTCTTGGATTCCACTTTCTCCCCTTGATTGGGTTTGGAACCAGCTTACTACCTACCGCATCTTTACTCCCTAGTATTAGCCTATTCACTGTAAAAAGAAAAAAAAACAACAAAAAAGAAGACTGACCTCTACAGTGCAAGTACATCAGTCTTACATTTTTTGGAATAAACATTAGATCAAACAATTTAACTAAAAAATGGTTATTAACATGTTCCAGTTTTAGACAAGAAAAGAATATCACAGAAATAGCCTCTCAACAAAAATGCACAACATATAAAAAAAATTATGTTCCTGAAAATTTTTTTTGCACTTTTCAACTTGCCTACCCCAGTAGTTTGTTTTTCAAACTAAGTAGTTTTGGAGGCAGTGTTTTGCTTCCCAATCCAAGCATGACTGCTTGAATGAATCTGAATGTGTTCGCCATGCATTTTGGGTAATCCAAGTGAAGAGCATACATAAGCCCAAACATGAGGCAGACTGCCTGGGGAAAGTCTCTAATATTGTCCATGACAGTATGTCCCTCAAGTACAATGGCAGTGGAGATGGGCTGGAGGTAAACTGCATTTACACCCTGCTGCTGAGCATCTTTGTTGACCACGGTCAGCACCCCAACTGTCACTGAGACGACTGCTTCTTCCTTCGCTGTATCTTGCAAAAGAAGCACACACAGCTACCTTTTCAATCTGGTCTTCTTTTGGGAGATTCTGTAGACTGGAAGTGTGAGATTGGGGAATTTACATCCTTAATTTAATTACATTATGTACTAATTTAGGGATTCTGATCATTTATGAGTGAGATCAGAATCCACCTGATTCTGATCAACTGAAAATAACTGTATTTTAAATATTTGACAACACTATCAAACGTATCAAATATGATTTGTCAATAACTTGAGATCAATATGTTTCTTTCTTCTTTCAATATGTTACTTACAAAGCAAGCCTTGTAGACCTCACTGGAGTCATCCCCAAGCACAATAGGAAGGCCTCTGAGGACAACAGAGCGAAGTGCCGTCACATCTGGCGACTAAAAATACAGAGAGAGATTAGATACAAATTAAGAACTTTGTAGCATTTTGAGGGGTGGGGTGGGGGGTATGTGTTGATATACTGTTCTGTATTTTCTCAAATAGTGCAGTCTCATAATAGAGACAGGGCATAAAGTTTTATTGGTATAATTGGTAACATTTAAATACCTAATTTTGCACATCCCACTTTCCCTGTAAACATTGTCTTTGTTTTTATACAAACTCAACATTTCAATTAAATTTAACCCTCCTGTTTCCTCCTGGGTCAAACTGACCCAATCTGTTTTGACTGGTCCTTCTTTCCTCCTTTCCTACTGTCCCTATATCCCTCCTCCTCCTCCTCCATCCTTCCTTTCTCCCTCCCTTCTCCATCCTCTCATTTCCCCACTCCTTTCCTTTATTTGTTCCTTCCTACCTCCATCCTTTGTTCCTTCCTTTCTCCCTCCCTTCTTTCATTCCTTTCTCCCTTCCTTCTTTCCACCATCCTTTTCACTTCCTTCCTCCCTTATTTTCCCTTTGTCCTTCTTTCTTCTTCCTTGCTTGACCCAATCTCTTCCCTTTTTCCATCTTTCTTTCTTTCTTTCTTTCTTTCTTTCTTTCTTTCTTTCCTTCTTTCCTTCCTTCCTTCTTCTTCTTCCTTCCTTGACCGAAGAGGACAACAGAAGGGTTAAAATAAAATGCCCTTGTGCATGCATTTCATTGAGCACTCACTTGAAATGTGCAAACTAGCATACTGTTGGACTTTCTTGTTACTCAGAATGACAGACTGAGAGACACATACAAACCTGTTGAAATTGAAAAAAAAACATGTTGAGATGAGTAGTCCACAACAACTGCTATAGGTGTTGTGAAAGGATTTTAAAAAAGCATAATTTAATTGTTGAAGTGATTTAGCTAGTGTATTTATGGGTACATATCACTGGTACGGTGTCATGTTTTGCCATGGCAGACACTTTTTGTTAGTTTTGTTTTGGACTTTTGCACTTCCTGTTTTATTTTGTATTGGTTTCCTTGTGTGTCTGTGTTTTGCTTCTTGTCTTGGTCTCGTTTCTGTGTAGTAATTGTCTGCCCCGCCCTAATGTGTTTCACCTGTGTGCAATCACCTTGCCTCCTGTGTCTTTGTGCTCCCCTTTGTCTGTGTTGGTTCGTCTGTTGTCTTCACGTTTTGTTCATGTCTGTTCATGTCACGTTCACGTTTTGTTAAATAAACCTGCCTGCCCCATCTCCCGAGAGTTGACTGCATTTGGGTCCAACTTACCTCAATAACCGTGACATACGGTCACCAAGGGTACATCTGTCTCGCTTTCTCTCCACAGTAGCATGCAGCAACACAGCAGAGAGGAAGGCAGTGTGACTGGTATGTGAAACAGGCCTAAGGTGCATTGCCGCCACCCATTATTACTGGAGTGACAGAGGAAACACATCATTCAAATCTGACAACTGGGTGACTGAGAAGAAATGGCTGCTGCAGAGGTCATACACTCTAAGATGCTCATCATACCATGAGGCCATCAGTCTGTAGACAAATGCTACATCTGTGTTTATAACAACAATCTTCGAGATGTGTCTGAAATCTGGGAGCCCTGCGCAAGATCCAACAGAAATGACCATGTCAGAACTGTACTTGATGCCATCAATGATGACAGAGGAAGCTACAAGGACTGTGTTCAGCTGGTTTGATTAAGCCAGTTCTGCACATTTTCCGGAAATGAGGAAACCATCACAGTCTTCACTTTGTGAATTTCAATAGATGGGTTAAAAAAAGTTTTAGCAGCTAGATAGAAGGCCATAATTTTCTGATGTCTGTTTGCTAAAGTCAGGGGAATGTTTTTAAAGTTGTGAGAGTGATGCACAACTTTCTTGAAGAACTTGTGTTTCCCCTCAAAACGCATTGTCCACACATCAGGACCAAAGGTTCGAATGAGCTTAGGGTAATGCTCAACGTAGTGGTGCTTTGGTCGTAGCTTTTCACCTTGGAAAACCTTCTGAAACAAGTGTCTATGGTCAGAGTATTTGCTAGCAAGATAGCACAAAGACTCTTCTGTAAAGCTTTCGGACATTGCCAATTCCACCACATCTTTTAAGGTCATTAAAACCTCCCAGGTGTCATCACCGTCTGGAATGTGTTGACCAATTAATAATGGCAGAAGTCGGAGAAGAGTCCAATTTTTGTGACCATTTCCTCCAATTGTTGACTTTGAGGAGAAGGTCTTTGGAATGAGCTGGGGTTGATTTACTCTGTCTGCAAATGTGTATGGGAACTGTTTAATAGCATCATTCAGGGCCTCAAGGGAGATAGTTCCCTTCGCTATCAGTAACTTTAAGCACAGAGCCATCTCTACTGGAACAATACCTTCCAGAAGATCATGCAGAATGTCTGGAGGGTAACCATCAACAACATGAAAATGCTGCACGCTTTCAGTAAGCGGACAGGTTCCTTTCACACCGTATTGTTGAGCCTTGGTTGAATCCTGTGACACTTCTTGCATGTTTGTCATGGTTTTCTTTTGTTTTTTGTTGAAATAGGCCTGTCCATACTTGTAGCTGGCCCTTGGTACCAGTAACTGAGGCGGAGAGTTTCATACTGGTGTGTATATTTTATTTACGTCGAGCACCGTGAAAACTACAGATAAGAAATACAAAAGAAAAATAAGGAACTTTAGTCAAAATACACAAGCAGAAATTTCATTAATACATTTACAAGAAAACTTCATAGCACTGTTGGGACTCAATCATTCAATAGACAAAATGTTTATTTGCTCCACTGGACAAAGGAACTCACACTCCACAGTTCCTCACCATTCACACCTGGGGATGACCCTTCCCCCCACGGACCTTACTGGCCAGCCATGGTCAGCGTGTGACATGTGACCCCCAGGGGTGTCACCAAACAAAACCAGTCTTCTAGACCCCTTCTCACTCTCTTCCCTTCATGGCTTGCTCTGGAGAGCAGCTCCAGCTTTGTCCTCTTGGTTCTTCAAAAGGGCTACAAGGCCCCAGCCCAGGTCAGCTCTGCTACCTGAGAAACTAACTCTCTCGCCGGCCCGCTAACAGCAGCCTGCAAACACTCTTCTCCTCCACAGCAGCGACCTGCTTCGGATTAACTGTGAGTGAACCAAATCCTCTTCAGAATCAGCAGCTACAACACAAGGCCAGCTGATTTTCCAAGCAACAGGAGTCGTAGCAGTGTTAGCATGTAACAGCTAACTCTGTGAGGAAAACAAGGGAGATAACCGCAAAGCAACACAGCCAGACAGGAATTTACTCCACCAGGAAGCCTCCCAAACTCACTGGATTTTACAAAACACTGGAAAGGACCTCTTTGCTTGTTCCAAGGATTGGGTAACGTTAACGGACTGGGCCTAACCTCTCCCAGCACAGCATAGCACAGCATAGCTAAGCAGCAGAAGTCTTAACTTTGTTAAAGTACTTGTTGATCGATGTCTTGTTGTTGTGATGTTTGCTTAGGTTGTGGTCAGTCATACAGTTAATCGAGTACTCGTATGTTCACACACATAGCAGTACGTCTCAGTCCTAGAACCTGCATGAAGCTAACCTTCCCCCTCTAACCTGGTACCTTTAGATTACATGAGCTAGGCTAACAAAGAAACTCACACCTTCCCTCTCACACACACTAGGTGGTCTCAGCAGACATTTTAGTAGTTTCTTTGTTTACCGCCATCTTGTGTAGTCTTCTTTGTTCAGGTCATGTGGTCACAGTGACCACTTTGAGTCAGCCATCTTGCCTTTGTCTCTGTCTCAACACACACACACACACACACACACACACACACACACACGCCTGTATATGCTAGATTAGACATTGTATTTTACTCCATTGTAAATAAATGCCTTTTAAGTATAACTACTGGTGTGTTTATGTTGCACAAGCGTGAATATTGCCAACCTCTACTTGGTAGAATTCCAATCCTTCAACTATAACTTACTATTGATTTGGTAATTTGGTTATAGTTAGTAAGCTAATGGTTAATCAGAGTTCCAGATTAATGGTAATAAATTGAGACTAAAACCATATTGGCTATTTTGCCTATTAGTTTAGGCTGGTGCCCCGTGAACTTTAATTCATTTTAAAGTTATTATTTAATATTAATATTTTTAATATTAATATTTTCTTAATTTTTGATAGCCAATAAATTGATAAACAACCGAAATCTAACATATTTGGTGTCCAGCTCATGAGGTAGAGTACTGTTAACATAATGGTGCCCAGGTAGAGCTCAGACCCAACAGCACAAATGACCAAATACTATAAAAAGTGCAATTATCTAAAATTAATAAGAAAAGAAAAATACATTCATTAAACAAAAGGTGATTGTAAGTGTGTTTCCACTGCCACTTACTGCAGGTGCGTGCCGGTGCAATTGATTGACGCACACTGGGCTTGGCTCCCAATAAACATTGTCCAAACAATTCCCGTTGCTTTGCTCTATTTATTGCTTGGAATTTGAACGGCTGACAAGTATTACCACTTTGCCAGGATTTCGTGAGTAATGATATTGTCTGATGTTACAGGCATTTGACTCTGAGTGAGCACAACAGGTAGCTGGTAACAACACTCACTGTTAAGACCAGACACTTCAAGGCCATTCGGTTTATATGTTGGAACCACCTTCTATTGTCCCATGGTGCGCAGGAGAAATTTTGCACGTCTTCCTCCAATACTCAGCTTCTGCATGAGACTCTCAGAACAGAAAGTGGCAGAACTACCAGGGTCCAAGAACGCGTAAGTGTGTATCACGTTGCCTCCCTTGCTGAACTTAATCTTGACGGGCAGTATAGACAGGACACAATCATCCTTTCCGGCCCCTGTATGCCCACAAGTTCCTGGAGAAAGTAATGCATCACTGCTTGCTGGTTCCTTGAACTGTTTTAAATCTGTATTAGCTCTTTCCTTCTTAATATGAAGCACGGTGGGATGACCTTTACCACAGATTTTGCAAGTAAGACGCCTTTCGCAGCTCCTGCTCATGTGTCCAGTACACAGGCAGGCAAAGCAAATCCCTTTCTCCTTCAAAAAGTTGATTTTCTCCCGATGCTTCTTCCTGTTTAGTTGTGGACACTCCTCCAATGAGTGCTCACGAGAGCAACACATGCAAACAGCGGGATTACATTTCTCAGTTCCCTCGTTCCCTTGCACCATTACCCTTAGCTTCCAGTTCATAAACATCATCAGCAAGCTTTATTGTAGTGGCAAAGCTATTTCCTCTCATGTCCCTTCTGTGTGGCTAGTCCCAATATTCATGCCAGTTTTCACAAATGAAGAATCCTGAATCTCACCAAAGACAGAATCAGATAATATCCTGACTTCACGTTCAATAAAGGTGACAAGATCTGTGAACCGTGCCCTGCGTTTATATTTTTCCAACACGTCATGTGCAGCGGTTCTCCACCTTTCTCTCAATTTGAATGGCAGTTTAGACATTACTGTTGTCATGATGGTTGGTGTATCCAGCTCTTTCATATATTCAAGCTCTCCCATCATGTTACAACAACCGCGCAGAAACAAAGAGTAGGCCTGCAAAGCCTTCACGTCCTCAGATTTAATTGGAAGCCATGCCAGAGCTTTCTCTGTGTTTACAGATGCAACCCTAAACTAATTTCCGAAGTGCTCGTGTAGAAGTTCTTTTGCCAGTGCATAACCGCGTTCAGGAGCCATATGCTGACAGCTGCGCACGAGTTCCCTAGGCTGCCCCCTAGTGAACTGCTCCAGAAAGTACAGACAGTCAGCATTGTTAGCCCGGTCTTCCACCACATGTTCAAAAGCACGAATGAAGGCTCTATATTAAAGAGGATTTCCATCGAACACCGGAATGTCTCTAAAGACATTGAGCGCTGCTGCTGAACAAGAGCTGCTGTAATCTCATTCTGTTTCTGCATTATATGGTAGATGCCTCCAAAAGATTCCTCTTTGAGTTGCGGTTGTACAGGATGTATGAAACCCCATGACGGCTGAGCATAAGGGACATTGAGAGCATGTTGTGCTGTTTCATGCACATTAGGCCAATGTTCATAATCTATATTGACATGAGCCTCCAGGCTTGGCTTATTTGTCTCCTTGGGACATGCAGGTTGTTGTTAACTCCCTTTTGTGCCCTAATGAGTTTCCTGAAGGATGTTCATAATCCTTTGCCATGGGATTGAGAGGTTTGGAAGTTGTTTGCTGTTGAGCATTCTTTTCCAGATAGGAATTCATGCCATCTGACGGAGCATAAGATACACTTTTACTGTCTGAAGCTTGGAGAATTGCTAGTTTTGCAGTTCTTGCAGCTATTTCAGCTTCTTGTCAAACCCTTTGTCTCCGTAGCTGCTGTTCCTGTTCCTCCAGCAAATGCTTTCCCTTCAGGGCTACTACACGAGCAACAAGTGCGGCCTTCTCAGCCTCTGCTTTAATACGTGCAAATGCTGTGGAGCTACTGCTTTTCCTGCTGACAGCACTGTGTTTGCTTGAATGCTTGCTGACAGCATTTGACACACTGTCCTCAGGGTGCACATCATCAATGACCTCATTTCCACTTTTATCATCCTTTTCAACCTGTGATAACCTGTTTTTATCACCATTGTTGAAGTTTGTTTAAACCATTTTTGCACACCATCAATGAAATCGTTATTTATCAGCATTTTTGCTTTGAACCATGTTTGTTGTCTTTCAAGTTCATCACCATGTAACAAACCCATCAATGAATCATGTAATGCTTTGGCTTCATCACATAAACCAACATACTTAGCAAAAGTGCATTTGACCTCAGATTCACAATCCTTCTCTGACATTAACTCTTCCACAACCCTCCTTAAGTTACTTGCTTTGTTTAATTTAGCCTTTCTTTTACCCTGTAACCTTTCAATTTTTTCACAAAGTGCCTTGGCAGTTAATTTAACAACACGTTTTGATTTATCCGCCTTGATTTCTCCATTTTCCTCTGAGTCATTAACGGCATCTCCAGTAGATTCCGTAGGCATGTCCAACGCGTCATCATTATTGTTTATATTTGCCATGGCAACAGTCCCACACGAACACGGAACTGTTATCGAGTCAAGTCAGAGTCAAAGTCAAATGTCGTTTTCAGCCACCAAGCTTGGATTTACGCCCAAAAATGTGTGCACACACTCAAAAAAATTGGCTATTTTTATTATGTAGCGCTACTCATACCTCATGAGGAAGAATCAGTGATAGTAGACCCCCTAACCGGTCCTGCAGTGGCTCCGCATCCACTTCGTGATCCCAGTACTGGTGTCGGCTGGCTTCTCCCCGCTGGATGATATGCATTTGCTTTGGCTCGTTGTTCCCGTCAGCTGGATGCTTTTTGTCGGATTCCCCTGGCTTCTTTGGCAACTCCGATCTGCACAGGTGATCCAGCCTCAATCGCACCCAGACAAGGCGTGACGACAGTTTCAAAGTTCATGAAGCAGTTTTTGACTAATGTAAGTGTGTTTCCACTGCCACTTACTGCAGGTGCGTGCCGGTGCAATTGATTGACGCGCACTGGGCTTGGCTCCCAATAAACATTGTCCAAACAATTCCCGTTGCTTTGTTCTATTTATTGCTTCCACACATAATCACTATAAGGTACAGCACATCAGTTTGGCAATCTGGTAGCCTATTATTTAATACTGCTCCTATCTCCAGACCTCAGCCGTGTCTCAGCCACGGTCAAAAACTGTTTGCCTCAGTTCACGCACACCTGGCCTCATTAACCTGGATGTATAAATGCACTTCCCACAGGAAGTTGCCACAGCGCCACCCCCCAGTACCAACAATGTTTACAACAACAAAAAATAAACACACACATAAACAAATGGCTGTTACAGTGATAATTAAAAATTCGCACAAATAACACAGCACCATCACTCAAAAACATCACTCAAAATTAAACAACCGCAGGATTAATAATATCAATTCAAACTTACATACCTCGTTCCACAACCAAGGGGGCTAAATATTAAGGGAACATCAAGGTACAAGTCTTCTAAAGGATCGTCTGTTTCCTAACAACCCGACAGTGAGAACTTGACATTAACAGCAGGGACAGAATAATTATGAAGGAACCAGTACATCATCAAACAGCAAAACCTACTCTGAGTACATCATGGACATCGTCAAACAAAGAGAAGGTGAGCAGCACGCCACACCGCAGCGGACAACAGTTGAGCAGTACCAGCAGTGTTACAGGAAAGCACAGGTGGATCATATCATCTATTTAATCACTTCCTCCCCTTCCTTCCGCCACATTTCCTCTGACGCTACAACAATGACCGGTCCCCAGGCAGCAGTATGAACCAACCCGCTGTCATTCACAATACTTCTTTGTCCTGCATTTCCTTCTGCTTGGCCATACAGAATCGACAAACTTGGCTAACTCTGAAGCTTTCAAAGAACCCTCCTAAAGAGTGGGCAGCCAGATTGTCTGCTGCAACAAATAACACTGTGTGCTTAACAGTGGCTCCCAACTGTTCAACGTATATGCCTTATTGCTCAAGAAAAACAAGGTCCTGAATAAGAGGGTGGAGAATTTTAGCATAACCGGGGTCTTTGATGTTGTTGGCCTTGCAAAGCAGAGCAAGCTGAATGGAATGAAGAGATAAGCGATATTTAGGGTGTAAATTGCCAAGTGTCCAGTAGATGGCAGTTTGCTTGTGCTTTTTTCTGGAGGTTCCCAACGGGTTAGCCACCTCAAAATCATCAATATACAGTTGGAGAGTGATCCTGAATTCTTCCTCATTCAAGAAAGCACTTTCTTTGAAGCGGGCACCATCTCTGTAAGATTGGTATTTCTCTGACAATGTTGCCTCATGTGACATGGTCTTTTCCAGAATTTCTCTATTGCTCAGTAATGTTTGCAGCATTTTTAGTATGGGGACATACACAACATTCTGCTTGTTTTCTAGGACAAATTCAACTAGCATAACCAAAGAGAATTCTCTTGAAATGTATGATTTTCGCCTGTTAGCAGATGACAACGATCCCTCATCAGAAGTGAATTTGAGGAATACATTATTCTCAATGACCACTTGAGCTATCTCATTCACTAAAGCGTCATCAACATTTGTACAATGCGTATGTAGAATTCTTCAAATAGAAGAATGTAGCAATGGCTGTGATAACAAATAAATTTGGTTGATTTGATCTATGACCTCTTGCAGGGCAGTTTCAGAGATGTTAAGAATTGATGACATTTTCAGGAAAAGAGCAGCTCCATTGTGTTCCAACTGATTCTAAGTCCTCCACATCTTCATTTTGCTCTTCACTTCACAGTCAATATCATCAACTTCAGGGTCACGCTCCTCTAGCTGAACACTTGCATTTGTTGGAAGTTCTTCAACTACATTTTTTGAAACAGTTTCCTGTTTGAATGGCGTCTTGTTGTACATCTGATGCTCTTTGCTTTTGTGTGCAGTAAAGGTAGAATAAACACTACTCTGAAAGTTACAGTCCTGATATCTTTGCAAATGGGTAAAGAAGTCTGCTTCTGTAATAGGCTCCACAAAGTCGCACAACTGACAGTGAAATGCAGTTTCTCCACTTTTGCCTGCATCGTTTTGAGTGTGCCATGTTGAAAGGTGTACTATGAGTGCATTAAAAGATTTAAATGTGCAGAGGTATTCCTTATGAAGGCATGGGAGTGGGGATGTCCAAGTGTGAAATCCATGTTTTAAGCGGTAATGCTTAAGCAATAAATGTGCAGTACTTACAAGTCCACTGCATTAGGGAGTACTGCTCTGGTTGACCTGAAAAGACATGATAATTTCAGCATTAAGCACTTGTTTAAAAAAAAAAAAAGTTAATTTTTTTTGTAAATAGTCACAAAACTAAAATTAATTGTTTTAATCACAAATTAAAATCTGCAATGAATAATTTTAACATTGACAAACTAAAATGTGCAATAAATTATTTTTAAATGAAATGAAATATTTTTTTAAATAGTGAAATTGAAATATACAATGAATTTTTAGTCAAACCAAAAATGTGCTTTGAATTATTTTTTAACAGTCAAGTCGAAGTGTGCGATGAACAGTCACAAACTGCCATGTACAATGATTTATTTTAAACAGTCCAAAATTGGAATAAATTAACTTGATCCATTTATCAATGGAAATGGTTTTTGGCGTATAGTTTAATTTTGTGCGAGCCGCGTGTCAATCTTTGCAGGAAGTCACACATGAAACAACGAGAGAATCCAGTCAATTTTCAAAATTAAAACAATTTTCAAAATAAAACACCGAGATTGACAAATACCATAGCCCTCTGTGTGTGCGTTTGTTGCCTATTTGTGTTTATTTATCTAAACAGAGCGCGAGAAATGAAAACACACACACACACCGACACACCTATATACGTTCAGGGTACACATATAGGTACACATATTAAATATGTACTTACCAAATCAGTGTGCTAAATACAAGTAGGTGTTGAAGGGAACTCCTGAGGGATATTCAAGGTAGCAGGTTCAACAAACTCTGAGTCGCCTGAAATGGCAAACTCTTGAGTATTCGGTTCCAGAACAGCTGATCTGAGTTAGTTCAATCAACTCTGAGTATGTTCACCTTGAGTTTAGCTCGTGCACACCTGCTATAAAAAGCCATCATCAATGGAGCTCCCGATACTTTGATTCACCATGGCAACTACTGAGAAAAAAAGTTAGTTACGTCACCTCACTGTAACTGGAGCTCCCCCTGCAGGCCTATGGCGAATATCACAAAAAGTAACACCACTGCAGATGCTAAGCGGCATGGGAGAACATTGCTGCCCGAGTCAGTGCTTAAGTTTTAATGCACTAGGCCTACTCCACTGACTTAACTTACCTCACTTAAAATTGTAGCATACAGGTGAAAAAGTGGTGTAACGTATTTGGAAGTAGCTATAAATGTAATACAAAAACATAACTCAGAAAAGTAAGGCACATTTTGCTGGGCTATGATTGTACCTCACTTTGATTTTATTCATAGTTGACATAGGCTATTAAACAAAGTACAATTTACTTTTTGGTCCTATTTTTTTATTTGGAATTTAATTCAGTGGCTATTTCAACATGTAATCTAGTAATTTAAAGCTGAACAGAAAGCTTTTTGAACACATAGTCGTCTATCATGCTTAGTAAATTAACATGTTACACTTTTAACACCTTTTTATTAAACATAATTTTACTTATTCATTGCTTTTAAGACTAAAATGTGACGATGTGTAGGCTCCATGAATACTCAATAAAATACTTCCTAAAAAATAAGATTAACAAAAAAGCAGAAGAGGTAGCCTAAAAAATATTGTATTCTAACTTTATGGGCGATCGGAGAATTGAATTGAGCCCTGAAAGTCATCTCCCGACATTGTGAAGTAATTGTACCTCGATATCTATCAGATTGCAAAGAAACGGACAACCCATGTCTGGCAGCTTGGTTCAGGAAGGTGTGCAAGTCCTCAATGAGTTGCCATCACTTGCACATGGATGTGCCATGTTATTTGGCCTCATCCATGCTCATCTACGAGCATCCAGTGATGACCCTCACTGACAATGCCCACAATGAATTTGTATAGCTGAGGGACAATCTGTAATAACATAACAAATCAAAAATGTGTAGTGATTATAGTATATTGTGCATTATTTCTTAGTACAATAACATGAGATAATATTGTTTAATACCTTTGAGGGGGTTTTCTCTGCCATATCCGTGTAATTTCAAAGGAGTCCAGTGCAAAAGCCCTCTCTGTGTTCTCCTCATTATATTTTTTTACAAGCAGGGTCAGATATGCATTGATAACCTGTAATTTAAAAATAAAAGGTTAAAAAAAATGTTTTTAGCATGTCAATGAAATAAATCAATTTTTGTGTGCCTAACTGAAAACTATGGTCAACAGGGAAACCATTATAAAAGAAAAGAATGTTAACACCTCACCTCACTTTTGAACTCCCTTTGTGGACCAGTGCAAAAAATGTCCCCAAAGAAAATCTTATATGGGCCGATTTTGGAGAGGAGGACACAGACCTTTTTCCCCTCCCATGCATCTCTCACATCTATAAAAGCAAGTTTTAAAGTTTTAGGAATGAAATTCTGTCAGTACTTATTTAATTGATCTTCAAAAATACACTGGGGATACCATATCATTTTACTCAAATGGTCAAATACAAAGATGGCAAATCTTGGTGTTGGCCAGATGACCTGTTTTTCGACAAAAATGTTTTTTTTTAATACATTTGTTATCTTGAGGGTGTCATTCAAGTTCATTAAATTGGGATTATTCTAATGTTTATTTTGACTTCTAAGCTATTTCAAGTTTTCAGATGGTGCAATATTCAGCTGATCTTTTAACCTATGACTAAATCATATATATGTATATATATATATATATATATATATATCTGTTTTAGCCCACCTTTACGGTTAACATGTGAGTTTTACAATTTATTTCAGTATTTTACTGTTATCCTTATTTGCTAAATCCTTGGGGTTCTTATGACTGTATGTCAATCTCTAGCAGACAGGAGCACACCCATAAAATTTTCAGCCTCAACATTTGAAGCTTGCAAATGGAGTTAATGTATATAACAATGAATACATTAATTAAACATATGCTTGCTGAGAGGGGTGTCCATCTAACCTGAAAGTGCAGCGGCCCTTTGCCCTTTGGAGAGGCCAGCAGAGGACGGGATGGCAGGCAAACCAGCAGAGGACGGGATGGTATGTGGGCCAGCAGAGGACTGGATGGTAGCTGGGCCAGCAGAGGACTGGATGGTAGCTGGGCCAGCAGATGACGGGATGGTAGCTGGGCCAGCAGAGGACTTGATGGTAGGTGGGCCGGCAGAGGACTGGATGGTAGCTGGGCCAGCAGATGAAGGGATGCTAGGCGAGCCAGCAGAGGACGGGATGGTAGGCAAGCCAGCAGACGACGGGATGGTAAGTGGGCCTGAGGAGGATGGGATGGTGGAACAATCCACTGAAAGTTTGTATGGAACTCTTGGTTGTTCCTCCGTATAGGCAAACAAGTGATCTGTATTGATTTTTGGGATTGTCACTCCTTGGCTGTCTACGACATCCACACTTTTCCCTGCAATTGCCAAAATGGTGGCCCAAGGTAAGTTGGATCCAATTTACCCCCTTTCCTCTGCTGGCTCCGAACATTTAATCTCAAGACCTTCATGCCCACCTGAAAGTCGGGAGTAGGCTTTGTGCCTTTTGACTTTTTGGGAAGTTTGGCCTTGCTGTTAAGGATAGCACTCTGAAGAGCATCATCAAGCTTGAGGATGTCCTCTGTTACCTCCTGAACAGACAGGTTGTCTTCAATACTGCTATCCACCTATAAAATGATTTCACAATTTAATTAAAGCACTAATACATACACTGTTCTCATGTTACATTATGACAATATTTAAAATGTTGTTTGTTTCATCAATATACCAAGTACAACTCACCCTGTATTAATCAGGTATTTGAGATGGATACCTCGCCTCTCTCCCGAACATAAAAAAAAAAGGTAAGAATTTGGTCATCATTTGGCACTTTGTCCTCAGGCTAAACACGACAGCGTCCAAATGCTTGTCCCAAAAAAATTTGAAATTTGAGGATGCATTGAGCGTTACGTCCTCTGCGGTTTTAGATTTGATGGCGTATGCCTGGGGCCACTTGGTTAAATAGTCAATCAGTACACATATATACTAATTGCCTGTAGTGGTAGTTTTTAATTTCCAGATTAAGTCCATTCCAATCAGTTCAAATGGTGTGGTAACCTATAATACAGAAAATATTGACTGATAAATGTGTGTCATATTTCCTGTAAAATTTCTGTTAATAACTTATTTTTATCTAAAAGTAAAAGATGATATAAAAACAAAACCTTTGTTGGTTTTTTTTACCTGTATTGGTTTGTATTCCACCTCCTGTTTGATGATCACACCGCTTGCCCGGCATGCAGTACACTGGTTCACCTGACATATGAAACAACAACCAAAAAACAAACTATTATCATTTTCCCCATCTGTGTGATTTAGAATGTCATAAAAACAAGTTTTCATTTTAGCATCACTTAAGAGTTTAGAGTGTATAGTATTAACAGACAATTTTATAAAAGAAAAGCATTTTTTTGTGAGACTAACAACAATCTTGGAGGAAAGTACAGGCTCATACTAACCCACTGATTTATGTCCTCTGACATGCCAGGCCAGTAAAATCTTTGTAAAATAGCCTCTCGGGTTTTCTTCTGGCCACAGTGTGACCCTACACTGCTGGCATGGAAGTCCACAAAAACCTTATTTGCCTCCTTTTGTCAACATAAGACCTTTGCCTTGAGGCACTGAGGTTGTCCTTTGTACCTAATATAGTACAACTGACCATCTGTAAAAAGTAAAGTGAGTAAAGTAAGTAAATTGTGAGCTATTAGAATTTATATTTAAAAAAAAAAAAAATTCTTCATTTCTTCACTTTAAAAGTTATTAAATATTTATAGGACTTGTCAAATAAAAAGTTGCATTGCTTCTAATTAAGGCTATTATTACTAATGTTATAAGGGTGGCAAAGCAATTTCGATTGATTGCTGTTAATTAAAGATAAATCATTAAAAAAACACACTCTCAAACACACACATCCTTAACTATTTCTAAAATATATTTAAATATATCAGAAAGCACACTTACAATTGCTTTTAAACCTTTTTAACATTTATAAACATTTTATATGATTTGCCACATAAGATGTAGCCTATGCTCTCATTAGGCCAATGATACATAACTATAATTAAGTTATAGTTTAGTATCTGGTCAAAGAGACAGGGATCCATGATGGGATGTCGCAATCTGTGCGTTTTCAGGTTAATTGAGATGATATAACTGTAAATTTTGAACACGTCAAATCTGTTTCTGCGCACGGAACTTTGGTTAATACTTGGGCGTGGACGTGTCAATCAAATATGCGCGGACGTCTCAATCAAGTATGAGTGGACAATCTCTCTTTCTCTCTCTCTACATATATACACATATATATATATATATATAAATATATATACACACACACACATATATGTAGATATATAGCTACATATATATATATCTACAAATATGTTTACCTTTAAAGTCCAACATTAGGAGCTGGAATCAATTTTTGGCAAGTAAAAAACTGCATTTTATGCGTTACATTGGCCCATTACAGAGTTTTCAACAGGTAAAGTGTACTGGTTATGGTATAATCTTCAAATCATAATTGTGGTGAGTGATTTGAAGTAATTTTGGGGCAGAAAACCCTTTCAGTCCCAAATGTTTTTATTGCATACATAAGTCAGACATACATTATATTAATTACAGTCTATTTAACAAGGATATCAGACATAACAAACACACAAACATAAAAAATAACATTATTGACTGTAATCACGTTAATATCATGCCTGATTACACTATATACAGCAAACACGTTTATGGGCACAAATTCTGTTGAAATAAACATTATCGTCTCACACATACATAATGTAGCATACATACCTGGCATCAGTCACAAGCCATTAAGGAAGTTCATTATAAGGACATGCAGAGTTACAGACCCACAATTGACACTTTGTGACTCTTCCCACCATCAAACTATCAAATTGATAGGACCCCTATTCCACAAACAGACCATGCTTTTAGCATGTCAGAACAACACAGAACCAGACCAAAGGTCAAAGGATCAGCTCCAGAGGATTAACTAATGGACACCAAACAACTGGAGAATATAGACAAAATCTCCAGTTTGTAACAATAAGACTCTCTAATGATATTTGATTGTTTCTTATATAGGAAAAGTAACAACAAAAGGACTGATTAACACTAAGGTGTGAATCCTGGCCTCTCTGTGCCATGCGTGAACACACACACACACACACACGCACGCACGCACACACACACACACCAACTTCCCTTCCTCTGCCCCTCTCTAGATAAGAGTCATAAACTACAACCCACATTCCAATCCTGGGTAGTGACCAGCAGAACACTGACACAGATCTAGGGAAGAATGTAAAATTAAATATCTAGCTGTTCTGTAACTCATTAGTTCCTATGTAATAGTTTAATCCCAAACTTCTATCCCTTAGAATGTTTGAAATGTAACATGTAGATTTTAAGACAATGTCCTTCATGTGACCATACAGTCAGCATCCTTCACACGAGGTAACACACACTACATGACATCCAGAATGTCCATATTTTTATTATTACAGTCAAAGAACTGCCGTGTAATCCACTTTTTAGACTGCCATTATTAGTGCAAGTAGTTTAACATGTTATTTCATTTAATGTTTTGTGGTCATGGTGGAAGACGGATGTACGAGTTTATAAGTAAACTCTAGAATTAAATTATTCCAAACTTCAGTGGAAATTTCCTCTCTTCTCCAAGTGGAAACACAGAAAAAGACGAGTGATGCTCCTGAAACATGCGCCAGCCCCCCCAGGGGATAAAACAGTTGCGATCAATTCACATATTGGTCAGATGTCAGATGAAGAGAAGTCAGAGATGACGATGTCAGGCCTGGACTAGAATGAGGACTCAGATGCAGAGTGTCAATAAGGCAGTCTTTATTTAAATACTCCTACCTCGAGAGGGAGTGACAAATAAAACCAACTATGAAAAATTATGCTGTTCGGGAAGAATCTAATAAACAAAACCCACTCCAACTGGAGGGACAAAAACGCTGAAACAAAAAAGGAATAAACCAACAGAAAATCACTCCACAAGGAGGCTACAAAAACTGCTATGAACTTGACAAACAAAACTCTATTCTATGAAATTACAAACAAAAAATCACTCACAAGGAGGTAAAGACGAAGTATAAGGCAAAGACAAGGCAAGGACTGTGATAGAAAGCTGGGGTGCACGACTAGAACAAGACACTCTGGCACAAGACAAAGGGAGACGCAGACTATAAGACACATTAGGGCAAATGGGGAACAGGTGGACACAATCAGGAATCAGGGAAGACACTCAGACAGGTGACACATGAGGAAGGGCAAGTGACCTGAAACGAGAGGAGAGTTAACCTTTCAAAATAAAACAGGAAATGACAAGACATGGAGACAGGACAAACCCAAACTTGACCTCACCGTGTGACAGACGAGAAGACAGAAAAGTCTGAAAGGTGAGAAGAGGTCAGAAATGTTACAAACAAGAAAAAGTTAGAAACTCGGCGAGATGCTAAGGGTGTTCCAATGCAGAAACTAGAAGCTGAGAACTTTGCTCAAAGCTCAGTCCTGGCTCAAAGCCCGGCCCAAAACAGCAGAAGTGCCTCAGAGCAGTTTTGTAACTTTTAAATCATCATCAAGTTTTCCTTTTTGAAGATTTTGACAACTTTAGAGTCATCTGTTCAATGCCAGTCTCCTCTAAAGTATCCAGCCAAAGTGAAGAGCGTTAGAGTTTATTTCACATCAACCCGCAAGAGAAGTAGGCAGATAACACCTCTGCACGACCGCCTGCAGAGAAGCCGAGCAGAAATCAAGAGTGCCCGAGACAGAGAGTCTCCCAGCAAACTCCACCAGAGCTGAATCGCTGAGACACCGGCAGAATCCGTCATTGTGATAACGGGACATGGCCTCCAGGAGAATCCACCTAGATCCCGCGTCTCCAGCCGAGGGTCTTCAGCTACCGTGCAACTCACAATAGGCCGGTCTTAAAGGGGACATATTATGCAAAATGCACTTTTCCATGGTTTTCTATCAGTAGTATGTGTCCCTGGCATGTCTACGAACCCCCCAAACATGAGAAAAGTCCATCCTCTCTCACACAGCTCCTATAGGCTAAATACCTGTACCGACTAAAACAACTGGACAGGGCATTTAGTCTTGCAAACATATATCTATGTTGTGTCTCACAA
>NW_019525138.1:92614-94938 GCF_002814215.2 Seriola lalandi dorsalis
AAGAAGCAAAACGTACTGGTGTATTCCTCTCAACCGTAAAGGACCATAGTCAGTGCGGTACATGTTGCAGGCATTCTGGAGGGAGTACACATTGAGGCAGAGCGGCTCCAACCCAGGACGGTCTACCATACATGGTAAATCTTCCTCGATCTCCCACAGCTGTCTGGTAACCTACAGTGAATTGCAAATGGTAAATACTATGGTTTATTATAATTGTAATGTAATCAAAACAAATTACTGATTAGTTTGTCCAGTGAGAATGCTACCTCTGGTATCTCCTAGCAGCAGATATTCTCAGCTTCTGTGGGCATGGTTGCACAGTTTCCACAGGAGCACCTATCTAAAATATAGAGAAAAATGGTAACATTCACCAAAATATAAAGCTTATGAAATTCAAAAACTGACGGACAGTGGAGCTAAGGTGGGTAAGAAGTAAGCTTGGCTACATATCAAGCGCATATAACATAGGTAACATTTATAACATGTCACTTATTGCATATAATGTGGAGTTTGACAACAGTGTAGTGTAAAAAGCTGCACAGTTTAGTCTTTGATTAAAGATTACTGTTGCTGTCAGACATGTTTATGCTGATTTACAGCTTTCATTGTAATACACAAAATAAATTAACTACATAAAGGAAGATGTCATGATGAGCATCTCTGCTCAAAACATGGATAAAAATGATTTACTTTGTCAGCATCTATTAAAATATCTGACTAGTACTGACATTGAACACCTGTAGCTGTCCACATACAACTTTTTTCAGACTGTAAAAGTATATCTAAGGAGGCATGACAGATAACTACATTACGCAATTCACAATAGTGCTTATTTACCAAAAGAGCTCCCAGTAATGACGAGACAGTAACAGTTAGCATTAGCTACCTAGCTAGGTCGCCTGTCACGGTCACCGTAAACATTAGAGCATGGTGCCAGAAGCCCGAACAGAATCCCCTTCCGAAGAGGGGCGTGGTCAGGCACAGCTCATTTGCATTTAAAGCTACAGACACAGAAACAGCCTGTTCTGAACAAGGCTGCAAAAGAGGGGTTTACAGGCATGCTGAAATATAGAATTGGAGTGGATTTTTTAGCAAGAAGCTTCAAAGACATGCTTTGAGGACCTCTGAGACTTATTCAAACTTGTTGAAAAGGAGCATAATATGTCCCCTTTAACACTCTGCTCATGACTGGGTTGATGTCGAAATATAGCAATATTAAATCATCAACCTAATTCGTAGATGTAGTATCATTATCTCTATAGCCATAGTATATAGCCATAACATATTCTCTCCCACCATTGCCAACTCATCACACTGCTCATTTCATTATTATTTTCATCTTTATGATTATTACACCTTGCATTTACTCTGTAGCTAGTAGTTTAGTTAATAAACTCCTTTATTTACACCCAGTTTTGGTCCTGTTGTATTCTTTTGACGTAGAGACTGGAGATCCATTGAATCGAGAAGTCATAGCTTCCGATATGAGATTGATAAATTTGGCAATGAAGTAATTAGTGCCACGGGTGCTCAGCTCCGAGGCACTCCTCTACAGCTAGAATAGCTGAGAGGAGTCTATTGAAATCTTCTGTTTTGGGTTTATTATTCTTCCGCCAAATTTCGGCGCGTAACTCGTCCCACAGCTTTGAGAAAACCCCAGTAATATATACATCAAAACGTGCGTCTTGATCCCGAAAGGGGTGCTATGACTTTTGGTGTTAAAATTCCAATTTTTCCCAAAGTTATTCCCAAAAAACTGGCAATAAATAATACATTAGGAATGCATTGGAATTTTCTTTAGAAACCCACCTTTTTTCTACAAAATTGCACCTTTTTTCTGAGTCACCCAGCTCTCTCATACCTGCACGTAGAAATGTGATTCAAACTATAAAACGGAGGAAAACTTCTGCTCTCTCAAAAAGACAGGAACTGTTTTTACATAACATGTAAACTTTTCAAACTGTGAGCACTCAAAGGAGGAGTGCAATTCACTTTTTCTTCAAAGTTAGAGTGAAAGCGTCAGTTGGCTAGAGTGCGTGAAGCAGTAAAAAATAACCTTTATTTTTATTTTTAACTCGAGCTCGCGGCCAAACCATAAAAAGGAGACAAATAATTCTTTCTGAAAATGTAGACATAGTTGTTGGGATTCATAAAATGTAACTTTGACAGGCAGGGTCTGCACAAAATTTAAACGGGGGTGCCGGGTCCGGCAGCAATACCTGTCTCACTCTCATTGACACCTAATGTAATCGTCTTTTTTTTTCAAAAGAATCTCACTCTGTCTTCGCACTGAGCTTCCTCACTCATTTTAAGGAATATCTGAA
>NW_019525138.1:94958-98246 GCF_002814215.2 Seriola lalandi dorsalis
ATCTAATGTCAGTTACTGTTACAGGTCTATTATACACTGGTAACACATTTTGTACCCTCTGGGGTTCCTCACGTCCAAAAAAGGACACACAAAGAAAATGCTATAAAATCATCATATATCAATATTTTTTTCTGCTTTTTTTTGCATACATCTCTTAAACCACTTCTGTTCTGCTCAAACCTACCAAATGTTTATTAGTTTTCAGGATTTTAACCCTTTAAATGCCCGTTTGAAGACATGTTGCCTCTTGTTTTATTAAAAAAAACAACACAGAATTTGAGATATTTCCCACATAATACATGATGGAGGAATGTGACATTGTTTTATATCAGAGTCTTTTATATCAAGAAATTTCTCAAAACCAGAATATGATCAGGGTGACTTTTGAACACTGGAAATAAATCATGTACTCATCCCGGCAGTAGCCCCCGTGGCACTCAAAATTTCCCTGGAATTTTCTAGTTCATTGTTGTCCTCCCAGAGGACTGGTGCCCCATTTCAACGAGAGTAAATTCTAAAATATGGCGTTAACGCTACTATAACATCAGTATTAGCTTGGACATAGAGTTAGTGTATTTGTTCGTAATGGCTGTTTGATCCAGATGAAAGCAGCTGTAGAGGCATAGAAACTGCACTTTTCAGCTTTAACAGGCTGCGCGCGCTCCCGTGGACGAAAATCACTTTTTGGCACAACACCGGCTGTGTGGACGAGGCAAAATGTTAGCCACATTAGCTGCAATGCTAAAAACACATAACAGGCTCTCGTGAACATACAGTAAAGCAACATAAAATGGTAAAACTTACAGCTCCCAAGTTTGAAAGTGATCTTTAGCTCCATCCCGAAGGACCACTCCGAGAAGAAACCATATGCAACGGCAAAGAAAAGAATCCTGTAAAGTAAATCAAGTAAATACTGATGTGGCTTCCCACTGCTGGGGGTGACTCTGGTCGAGTAAAGAGATGCAATGTGATGCCGAGCTCGCTACTTTTATTTTAGACTGGTGAATAACATCTTATGTTGGTCACTAGGCACTCAAAATTTCCCTGGAATTTTCTATTTTTTTTATATAAGTGTATCTATGTACAGTTATCTTTTTGACTGTTGCAGTATTTTATCTTTTTATTGTTATTTCCTATAAATAAGTTAATTGCACCAAACACCAAGCCAAATATCTTGTATCGTAAAAACCTACCTGGCAATCCTGGCATCCCTTCCTCCTGCTGCTATAGCCTGACACCCATATGTCATGCAGTATCCCCTTGCCTTAAAATTTTATAGGTTTATATTACAAGTATTCATAATTTGTTTCAGTGCTATCAACAATTTTAACTTTCAACAATAAATGCACATATAAATAATTAATTATAAGGAACAATGCGAAAACCACAACATGGTTAACTGGACAGGGGTGAAGAGGTGAAATGCTGCCCTTTATGGAGGTGGAGCAAGTAGTATGATATTACACAGTACACCTTCAAAGAAATAGTTCAGCTGTTGTTTTAGATATTTTTAGATATTTTTAAATTAGGTCATGATTCAGGAAAGATTTGTATCTCCAAGGTTGGCTCTGAGACATGGGATTCAAGTTATTCAAAGCTAAATAGATAGGCAAGTGATCTGATATAATAATATATCCAATACTGCAGCTCTTAATGTGGTTTTGTGTACAACTGAGTAAAATGTAAATTCTTTATCATTAGGATGTAAAACACACTAGATATAAACTAGATCAAGTTCACTGCAGGTATCTGACACAGCTTTGGCACTTTTAGACATTGGATTTTGCAATGGCGGAGATTCATCCATCACAGAAGAAAAGTAGCAGTTAAAATCTCCAACTATCACTATGTTTTCACCAATCCAATCAGCAAACAAGGAGGAGACATGAGAGATGAAATCATTAGACTGTATCAGTGGAAAGAGCCTGTGTATATTCTCATTTGTCCAGGTCATAGTATCCTAAAGGATTTTTTTTAAATCGAAAACAACTGGACTAGGTTATTTGTCTGGGAAGACGTTTCACCTGTCATCCAAGAGGCTTCATCAGTTCGTGTACGCATCTGACCAGGCTAGGACTGGTCCAGTTTTTTTCGATTTAAAAAAACTCCTTTAGGATATCAGTGGAAAGTAAATATTAAGGAATGACACCAACTGGCAATGGAGATAGCCCCTTAACATTACATATCTACTCGATTTATCAGAAATAGTTTGGACGCCGGACAAAGGTAGATGCTTTATTTATTAAAATGGCAATGCCTCTGCTCTTGCTTATAAAAGATGAGCTAAACACCTGTCCGACCCAGTCCCACTTTAACTTTAAGTGCTCATTAACAGACAGGTGTGTTTCTTGCAGGAGGGCTATATGAACGTGTTCCTTTTCTGGAAAGCTTAAAAAAATTTTCTGCTTAATAGGATTGTGTGTACCTCCCACATTCCAGCCGCAAATTTCCGTGTGGATTTGTCACTGGCCATTTTGTATTAAGAAAACCATCTTGACTACATATGGATGAGAATATTGATAGCAACCAGAGCTCATTGAAACTAAACTGAGACACATTACGTAGACAGAAAATAAGAATACTGCTTTGCTAACTTTTAAAACGGAACTATGTACAAGGAACATCAAGCAAAGATAACAGGTAGACATTGTGGTCAGACTATGGTCTGTTAAACCCAACAACCCTACTTAAATATTGGAAGATGCTGGACCTGCTATTAAACTCCTTTCTAACCTCAACTGCTGGCCTGCAGCTCTATTCAAGAAAAATTATAATATAAAGTCAACAGTGAGCATATGAGTAACCATCAAGGTGGATATAAAAAAAGTGCATGTAGGATTGAAGTTAGGGGACCCAGATCCACCAAACTCCAGCAAGCAATAACCCTATTCAAGAAGCTCTTTTAGTAGCCAAACCTTGCATTTTCAGAGAAGTTCAGTATATGGCCATGGCCACATGTGATGTATGATATGAAGGGATTCCCTCAGTCAGCAGGAATTATGGAAGGAGATCATCCGGGCTGTGACACTTTGTTCAAGAAAGCAGCAACATTTTAGCTGTTCCATGCTAACTCTGCTACGACTCCTGTTGCTTGGAAAATCAGCTGGCCATGTGTCGTAGCTGCTGATTCTGAAGAGGATTTGGTTCACTCACAGTTAATCCGAAGCAGGTCGCTGCTGTTGAGGAGAAGAGCGTTTGCAGGCTGCTGGTAGCAGGCCGGCGAGAGAGCTGGTTTCTCAGGTAGCAGGAGCTGACCTGGGCTGGGGCCTTGTTGCCCTTTGAAGAACC
>NW_019525138.1:98266-112824 GCF_002814215.2 Seriola lalandi dorsalis
TCCAGAGGACTGGTTTTGTTTGGTGACACCCTTGGGGGTCACATGTCACACGCTGACCCACACTGGCTGCCCAGTTGGGTCCTTGGGGGGAAGGGTCGTCCCCAGGTGTGAGGAACTGTGGAGTGAGAGTTCCTTTGTCCAGTGGATCACAGAAACATTTGGTCTCTTGAATGTTGAGACCCAACAGAAGAAAGAAACAGGGTTACCGCCTTCGCTGCCTTAAGGAAGCCAGATGACACGTATGATGCTACTGCCGACTCCAGTTCTCTAGATAGTCGATCTTATCGAGGGCTGCCTCCAGCTTGCTCTCAACTTCAGGGAACTTAGTGATGTGAATTGCAGCGGCACCCTTGGAGATGCTTCCTTAATCCATGTATCTAGTGTGGTGATTTTAGACAAGCACACTTCGAGTGTCTTTAGAACTGGGTCAAAATTTTTGTCAAAGGAAGTTTCCACATCTCTGAGCACTTCTTATTTTTTCCACCAAGCTGTCGGCATCTACTTGACCCAGAAGTGGTGACATGTTGTCCGCCATGTTGACTTCGCTGCTCTGACTGAACTCCTCCTGACTTAGCGGATTTCATAAGGTTGAGCTTTTTCTGGGTGCCCGGCATCCACCGACTTCTAGACTAGGATAACCGCTCACTTCAGCTGCACTTTCTCTGAAATAAAGGCAGAGAGGATGACGAGCTGTGGGAGCATAGACAATGAGCTACCACTCCGCCATTTGCGTCACGTGACCCCCCTTAAAATTACAATTACTTGGTTAATAAGTAGTATTTGGGTGGAATATGCCTTTAAAACTACAATTACTGGGATAGTAAGTAGTATTTGGGTGAAATATGCCTTTAAAACTACAATTACTTGGATAAGAAGTAGTATTTGGGTGGAATACAACTTTTAAAACTACAATTACTTGGATAAAAAATAGTTTGCAGGAACATACTATTGGACCAATGGAGCATAACTTGATTGGCTGGATGTTAGTTCAATTACAGTCAGAATCAATTGCTTATCCTTGGTATCCGGGTGTTGAATCTGAATTTTTAACTTGAACTTGAATCTCAAAGTCACAGTAAAAAAAAAAATCAGATACAATAATTTCAATGCGAAAAAAGAAAGAAATCAGTGCTAGAAATTCACAGGCTTTTAAATTCCAAAATCTAGTCAGACATATTTGCTTCCATATTAGGCCTGTTGGCAGTGGTAGTACAAGTTGTGGGCATTAACGCAGTTGTTTAGGTTAGAGAAGTTTTCTGACCAAATTGTAGAAAGTATGAAGCACTGCTACTGTAACATGTAGCATATTCGACGCATCAAATGCATATCAATACAATTTTGCTTTTTATTCTATTCAGTCATTTGACCTAAATATTCACTTAACAAATTGAATAAAACATTGGGAAATAAGATTTTCTAGGATCTCAATTTTTTGTATGGAGCCCATAATATGATGATGATGATCATAAAAGAAAATGTAATGCTTGAATTCCACTTTATTTTTAGTTATCATTGTCAGAAACATGTCATGTATGTATCATTTGACAGTATGGTTAGAACTGAACTTCGGTTACTCAAATACCATCTAACATTATGAGGTTCTTCAATTTGTTTGGATAATGGTTATTATATTCAGTGTTTTAATAATTTTCTATTCTATCGTGTATATATGAGGTGGTTAAATAAATATCAGGTCATTTAACATACAGCTGGTGCAATATTGATGAAAATGTCAAACAAATGCACTTGCAATGTTGAGTAAAGTGCTAAAAATTCCTGGATTTGCCCCTTTAACTGAATCAGCACCAAGGTTTTTCCTTGCCAATGCCCTACCTCCCCCACCAAAACTGGTACAAATGGGTGCCGTACTTTTTGCTTAATCCTGGTGACAAATAAACAGACACATATAATCTCATTGGAGTAGGTAATAACCCCAAAAATATATATATGTTGAATTGTACATTTAGTGTTAGGGTTATCATTTATTCAGTTCAAAACACACAACTTTGGTCTTTCTTACCATGTATATAATTATTTCACTTACAGTTCTTGTTTTATGTACATGTGTGCAATATTGTCACAAACACGGCTGGGATTTTTTAAAACTGTTAAATATTGGCAGTAGCTCAAAAAGATCGTATTTTTGTTAAAATGATTGCACATTAAGTTCTTTATCAAATAATGACTAATTTGGCAAAAATGCCAAAATATATTTGTTTAGACTAATACTACAGAGAGACAGACTAATACTGGTATCAAGTAGGCTATCTTTTCATATTCCCAGCACCCAGCCTTGATTGAAACAATACATAATATTGCAATATTTACACAGTGTTCTCTGTGAGTTAAACTCTGCATGAAATATTCATATTATTTCTTGTCATGTGTAAATTAACAAAATAATAATGTCCTAAAACCAAATCCTCCAACAAACTTGAACATTTCCTTCCTCAATTAAAACAACACTGTATAAAACCTTACCTTCAACACTTACAGTGGATGACATAAAAGATTGATGCCTAACAAAGAAATGTGTTGTATAATTTGTTCAAACACTGACAACAATAAAGTCATGTTACAGTCACAAAGGATCGTCAGTCAGGTTGACTCTGCATGCACAAAACACACCTGAACATAATATGGCTACTAAAAAAAGGAATTTTGTCAGAACCTAACTAATTAGGCATAATACATTAGGCTGCATTATAAAGGCTTATTATTATAAGATATTTTCCAAATTTGAGATATACTGTATATATATGTATATATATTATGTATTGGGGACATTGCCCAATTTTAACCTGATATCAGATTTACACTGAAAGCTGCATTAGGACCTGAACATCTCCACTACAATGTTAAAAGGACAGGTTTGGATTTCTCTCATAATACATAGAGATTGCTTCATCGCTGTTTGAACACATCTGTGGAAAAGTATTGTAAACTCAGGGTTCTCACTAGCTTTTTTCACAGCCTTTTTCACAGCCTTTCTTAATAGCCATGATAACAAGATATGTGGTTATTGTAATTGGGGTAGTGGTTTTGAGAAACTCGGTGACCCCAGGTAGATTTAACTGGGAGAATGCAAATGCCATGTAAATAGGTATCCATGTTTCTAATCAACTCTTTACAAATACAAGTACAGACAGGTTAAATCTGGCAAATCTGCATTTACACAGCACTAACCTCATAAGTAATCTTGTTATTACAGTGCATGTAAATTCACTGAGTGTGATATGGCCAAAAGATTCAGAAAAAGCTGAAAATTGAACCTTGAAATTTGAATATTTTATCATAGATAATCTCAATGTAATATGTGCATGCCATATGTACATCAATAGAGCCTAGTGACAAGCTTGCCATCATACAGACGGCCAAGATGTGATGATAGTAAAAACTGGGATAAGAGCATACACTTTCAGACCGTTGTTGCTACAAATAGTAATGAAACATAACTGACTCAAGAGTGTAAAAGAAGGTCAGAGAGAAGTCAAAATCCAACCTACTTTCTCACTGTGGCACACCTGCCCAGTTGCTGCATGAAATAAAGTTGGATTGTTGGTTTCAGAAAATGGAATATGACAATGACTATTAGTTCTATGAATGACCCCTGGTTGTTTTAAAACTAATTTTAAAAATCTGAACATGTCCCTGAACACTTCATAGAGGATGGCTACTTCACACACCATGTATAAAGTCTACACTTGGGATGTAGGCTATCTAATCTTGTCAAGTAATGGTCAAATCACATACCAGCAGACTACACAAAATAGACACAAAAATATGATACAAATAGTTAAAAAAAATTTCCTATAGAAGCCATGAGACTTAACTAATTGCAAGGTAGCTTATATGTTCAAAATGTAAAGACAAAATCTAGCACCAAACTTGGTCATGGTATACCTTTGCAGGCTGGATCAATGGGTTGTAATTAAGTTCTTCAGTCCTGCTCTAACAATCAAACCCCCATTAAATGATAAATTAAAGAAACTGTTAGTATTCAACAGTCAGTCAATGTTATTAGAGGGAATGAGGCTGGGCGTTCAGTTAAACCTTCCAATCACACCCAAAATTGGCATTTGGTTCATCAGTGACGTTATATCCCTCCCTGATTATATCTCCATGTTTGCTATTTTGACACCCTAAGGAAGATCAGGGACTTAATCACAAAACTAACCACCATGGTTAACTATAAGCATCGAACATTGAGAAAAGCGTTTGGTTTCTTCTTCAAAAATTTGAAATAATGGTCAGCATTTTTATCTTTAGCATCAGCATTTGCAAGACAAATTTATAACCACTAAGTTTTATGAGTTTGGGGCCACATCCTTTATTTCCTTGGTCAAGGCAGATATGTTCAGGGATCTTCCCATCGTGGCTTCCATGCTTCATGTGGCTAGGGGAAGAGGGTAGATTAGGGTTCCTTGGCTAAAGACCTGGCTGGTGATTTTGCTGATGATTTGTAAGGACTGCTCTTGCAAGGGGTGACTGTGATGTGGATGAAGAGAGAGGAAGGTGAAAGGCTGGAGCCATCCAGCTTGCGCAGTTGGACATGGCGATAACCTGCAGAGGTAAGGGAAAGAAATTCAGGAGAGCAAATGTTTATTTATACTGTCTTGGCAATCTCAATCAAGTCTTTGTGACAGCCCCCATATTAGTCAAACCCTACTGTCCCTAAACACACCTGTGCGGAGACTGGTGAAAGGCAGGGTGTATTGCCCTAGAAAGTCATTGCTTGAGGTATAGTCATAGTCTTCCACCATGAAGCGAACCAGTGCCAGGTCAGGGATGTGGATGGTAAAATTAAATGTACAGTCCCACCTTGGGTTAAAGCCTGAAACAAAGAAACAACAATTTCTTACACAGTTATACACACATTTGTTTTATGAACTTTGCATGAAATCATGTTCATGCAGTATGTGATTCCCATCCAATTTTGTCTAATGTACCCCCACAGATCTGTCAGTTTAACTAACATACCCATAAGAATAGCCATAGGTGAGTCTAGTTGGCACTGGACCCACCCAATAACAGGGCTTCAAAGGGCGTCAAATCTGAACCGATCCATAAGGAGCACAACTGTTTATCAGCATATTGCTTTGTCCATTAACCATTTATCAGTTACCTAGCTTTTTGCCAATACTTCTAGCTAACTGCTTAGGCTTCTCTGCTAGTTTTCAGACACTCTCAATGACGACATTTTTCATATTATTTCAAATTAGTTGAACTCCGTAATCTTTCTACATATCCCCTGACAAGTACCCCCTGGGGTTCAAGCACCCCTGAGCAGGAATCACTTCTCTATGGTAGGTCATTGTCATCTCTAAGATACTTTAAAATGCAATAGTAATTTTATGTTGTTTACAACTCATACAATTATACAATCCTTTTCAGCCACAATCCACTTTCAACAATGCTTTCTAAAGCTGTGTATAAGTTCCTTCATGCTCCTACTGAAGCCATTTAATTGCCAAATCGTCTTTTGTAAGGTATAGGGTATTTACCATTGTTATCAACATGATGGGTTTTCTTCTTATAGTTGTCAATGGGTACACCATGTATCTCCACCCAAACCTGAGGGTCCACAATGGAACTGGGCTTGTCCCAATCTGGTTTGGGGAGCTGCTGAGCTGAAATAACCTAGAATAACAATACAGGAAATCTTAATTTCATTAGAGTATCTTTCCAGAATGGAACAAGAAGCGCTAACAACAGTTTTGACACTCTGTTACAATGGCCCTCTTTGCGTGTAACATTATGGTCCCGTTTTCCTCCATGGGTCCTGTTTGGAGTCAAGGTACAGTCAACTACGACTCCCTCAAAGCATTTCATTCAAAATTATTTATTAAGTATAAAATTCTCATGCAGTTTAATGTTGAGGAAAATCATTATCTTTCAAATGCAAACTGACAGTGGGAAAATACTTAATATACATACATAAACCGGCATTTCTGCTACTTGCTACTCATTTAGGTGCTACTCATATTGTGCCATCTTACCCGAACAGTGAGCATTACAGGTCTGTGGCCAGGACCTCCACCAACATTCTCTGGGTTGAAGGTGGTGTCAAACTGGCACATGAAGGGAGGTTTCAGGATGTAGCCACAATGACCATTCTGCAGGAACCTGCCATGGTTTAGGTCCATCTGCTCACCGGGTGTCTGGAAGTTCAAAGCAACTGGACACCACAGCATGTATTTCAGTTTACCACAATGGGTGATAGGGGTGTTGTGCCATTATATCAAAAAGAGGAAGGTAAGAAATAAGACAGATTTATTTCTGAATGACAACTCTCTTATTGGTCTGTTTGCTTCTCTTGACAATTGAGTAACTTAAAATAACTTCTCACCAATTTGAGAGCCTCCATTCCACATCTCCTGAGGGTTGTAGTTCGAGGACTGGAGGCGCTGTCCTGAGGGGTAGATCCGGCTGAGCTGGTGACTGTTGTGACGCACAAAATACATCCCTGGAGGGTAAGGATGAGGAAAGTCCAGTTAATTCAATAGTATACTGTGGAAAGAATCATTTTCCTGAACAAGGTAGGAAAAATAGGAAACTTTCTGTAGCCACACAAGTAAGTGTAAGTGTAGTCACAGACACGTATCATACCTGAGTCCTTAATGTGTCTGAGAGCTTCACTTTCAGAGAAAGAGGACATTTCAGTTGTTGGTTTTTTGGCAGCTTGTTCAAAGCTTTGAAAAGGAACACTGCGGGTGTACACGACCAACTCTGATAGCTCTGGACTAAGCTTAGACGCACCTGGCTGAGAAGATAGACATAGAAAACCATCAGATTCTTGACCAACCAATGCCTCAACCCCCCCACCCCCACGCCTAGTAAATAGACAAGAGCCACTACTGCTAGAGCATACTGGTGGTGTTATACCCACCTTCCTCCCCTCTTTTCTTGGGCAGGGTTTGCCTTCAGTCCAACTGACATCCTCATCTGAGGAGCTGAAGTCTGAAGCACTTAACGAGCACTCCTCCGCCACATGGTCCTTCTTCCCCTTCACAAGGATTTTCCCTTTAAGGTCCTGCGCAGATACAACCAGCATACACAGTACAGATACACAACACACTTTACCAATTAGTTTGACAATGATAATTACAGTAAAACTATTCTGTCATGCTAATCATACCACTAGAGTCACTACTGAAGCTACAGACATCAAAACTGCTATTTTATCACTGACAAAAAACAAAAACAAATCAGTATGCATAACCCTAACCATGGCCCCCTACCAAGCACTGTATTTGAGTAGTAGCATAACACTATAACTGACACTACCCCTACTAAGCACTATCATTAAGCAGTGGTAACCATAACACTAATCCTCACTGTGTTTAAAAAATAGTAATAATCTATCTATCTATCTATCTATCTATCTATCTATCTATCTATCTATCTATCTATCTATCTATCTATCTATCTATCTATCACTGAGGCACCAACTCTCATGTACATTATGATTATGTGTAAATGTAAAATAAGTGGGACACAGGAAAGCAGATGGCCCCAGATTTCCTGAGTAACACAGTCTACTCTATGTTTTATGCATAATCCTACCAAACTGATTACAAATGCCTTAATTACATGACAGAGTAATAAAAGTCCGGCCATCCAGAGTGAGAAAGTTTTAATATGTGCTGGGGTGAACTCCTTACGGAGGAATCTGACTGAGAGCCACTTATTGGCTATTTTTTAACCATGTTCACATTCCATTGAAAAGTAGCAAGCACATTACAAACTTCTATCTGTGCAAATCATGTAATCATGTCAGTCTTTAAATCTTCAGGCAAATGCAAAAACATTCAGAGTAACTTACACATAAAAAAAGAAACTAGGCAGCTCCAGGACACAAAAGCATGATATATGTCTAACTTAAGGACACTATTAGTCTCGATAGACACATTAGTTCTTATGGGACTGAACATTCATCCGCGTATGGAACAGTGTCTTCTTACCTCTGGAGAGGGTAAGTTGTGACAATTGAGACCATTGAGGGGCTTAGTGAGCAGCTTGTCTCCCAGGATGGATTGCAGCTGTTGAGCCATTATTGTCTGCTGCTCCACAGAGCAATGGTTTTCCAGGGACAGGATCAGAGGGTAAGGAGAAGCCTGGGAGAGAATGATGAGGGTACAATGTCAGGGAGAAAATAATTTTCTCCATAGAGAATATTAGAGGAAGATAATTATCTTTTGCCCCTTCAACAAAACGGTCCCTTTTAATGCATAGATTTACAAGTATATATTCTTTGTCCACACAAATGTATTCAATTAATCAATTTACAAAGCCCAGTAATTTTTTGTATCAAAGTGTACTCACTTTAAAAGCGTACTCGTTGATAGTTTCAATGACTTCAACAAAGGGTACTTTGGAGGTGAATGTGTGTCCATGGTAAATGACTGGCTCTCCTTTATCTCCATCCCAGCAGTCCAGCTCCACGCAACGGCAACCATGACTGAGAGCTCTAATAAAAACATCATCATTAAGAATTTCTGAAACAAAGGAGATTCTGAGATTAAAGGTGTAATGTAAGTTTGTAAGTTATCTGTGCCCTTCCCTGTACCCTTCTTTTTTTATTTTATCACACTTAATTTTCTGAATTTCTTTTGTTTCTGTCTTGTATTCTAATGTCTAATGTCTGATTCGGTTACATAATGCTATACAGATGGTAAAGCCCTTTGAGGCAAACTTTTGATTGCGATATAGGGCTATATACAGTGAAAAAAGAAAGCATTCACACCTTTTCACTTTTTAACATTTGACAGTTATGTTGCAACCTTATGCTAAAATCATTTACATTTTAATTTTGATCAGATTTATAGAATCATTTTCCCTCAACAACCTACACACCATAATCACAAATGCAAACTGAATTTTGACGTAAGTATTCTGACCCTTTGCTGTGATACTTGAAATTTAGCTCAGTCGCCTCCCATTTCTCATCATCTTTGAGATGTTTCTATCTTCACCTTGATTGGAGTTCACCTGTGGTAAATTTAATTGCAGCCCCCACTAATAATTTCCCATAATGTCACAATTGCTTTCCTTTTTAATAATTACATGACTTTAATTTGCATTAATTTGATAATTAATGTATACATTTTGTTGTGTGATATCGTGATATGCTGCACTTGTCAGTGATGGTGTCAATGATGATGAGATGATTAAATGATCAAAGGACTGAATGTGAAGAAAGCCCAGTTGAATCCTTCAAAAACAAGCAACAGAAATGGTGTATTTCACAGCCCCATTTGAAAACAAAAGGAATAGGAGACCTTTGTTGAACCTCTAAGATGTATTTGGTCTTGTAATTTGGACTTCAGAGGTGGATAGGAAATCCTGTAATAGCATACAGCTTTATCTTATTTCTTTAAGCTCTGTATGTACTTATGTTTGTGGTGCCCTAATCATTATTACCGAATGTATGGCTCTGTGCTGCTGTCCCCAGTCAGCTGGTCCTTAGTGAGGTATGTGTTGTGGGAAGAGGAGATGAAGTAGTGAGCCAGTGGGCGTCTCATGTCTTGGTAAACCCTCGCATGTTCAGGGTTAAAGACACAGTTCTCCTTAGACAGCATGTACATGGTGAAGCCATTAGGGGTCATGAACTGGTTCTTCTGGGCTGCACAGAGCAAAAGGCACAAACACAAGTGGAATACATGACTGGTGGTAGTAGTCATAGTGCAGTTTCTACAGTACAGCTAATATATAGCAATTTTAGCTGTACTATATTGTCTTTTGGACATAGAGCATAAATGGGTTGGAGACAAACTCATCCTGTTTGTAAGATAGAAACCATGTTTTGTAATAGTTTTGAGGAATTAGGTGCATCAGTGTCTTCACTACACTTCTTCATCTAAATATTTGCTTGGGCCTTTCTCTTAGTATATCCATATATATATATATATATATGCAAGAATTCTGGGTGGAATTTTTGGTTCTGCTTTAAAATTTGACAAAAGTTAGATAGACAGTATTAGTTGTTCCTACATTAGGTCTATAATGAAAATAATAAAACAGTTCTCTCTTTTGGAAAATTAGAAGGCATCTTACATGTTTTTACCACATGGACTGGTGCCAGTGTACATTTCTGATCTGCTTAGTCCTTATGCTCAAACCCCTCAGATCTTCTGATCACCTTCTGCACACCATTCCATTTTCCTACTCCCACAATAGCCCTGTTCACACCTGGCATTAAAATGCGTCTCCATGGTCTTGAGGTGCCATTTGTGATCGAATATCACTTCCCTGCTCTATATGCAAATAAACTTGTATGCATTGTTGTTTTTTCCATTCTATTCCATGTATTTCCTCCTTCATTATTATTTCTGAAAATAGCCTTTTTAGGGACAATATCACGCTCAAAACCTCATCAAACTTTGCACATGCGTCACGCCTGATAAAAAATGTAGATGCTTTGTGGGTCTTGCAAAATGCCTCGATAGAACCACCATGTAAATTTCAAGAAAGTAGCCCTTGCCTTGTGTTTAATCTACATGTGTGAAAATAGGCACATGTAAAATGACTTACAAAAAAGCCTCCTGCACCCATACCCTAAACCCAACAGAAAGTCAGCCATTTTGAATTTAATCTGCAATTTTGGCAGTGCTTTTGTGAATTAAGGATGTCATACATTAATGAACTCCTAGAGTATTAATCAGATCGACATCAGATCTGGTCAGTCTAATTTTAAGACCTTTGCGATGCTAAATTGGAAAGATTTTGAGATTTAATTAGAGGACCTGGCTGTGGTGGTGCACCAAATTCCGATGTTTCACCATGAAAAAAGAGGTTGTTATGACACACATTGTCCAAACTGACCCAAACTTTGTATGATTGCCAAGAGTCCCAGCCTGAAGACATGCATATGCCAATATTCAGTTATAATCGTAGCGTACCTTGTGGCAACAGAAAATGTCTTGTTTTACAATTTGACGTCCTCCTCCTAGCAGATTGACCACATCCAACTCAAACTTGGTCAGGAAATGCTTAAGACCTTGATGATGCCTCAATGTGAAAACTGTGACTTTTTATTTTTGTTGATTTTTATGTTTTGCCATGAAACAGGAAGTTGCCTAACCCTAACCCTGACCAATCTGGTCCAAGCTTCATATTTTTGATGACAGCTCCCAAATGAAGACATCTACATGCTAATATGGAGTCACAGTCATGGCATCACCTACTGAAAACAGGAAATAACCCATTTCCATAAAAGTTTCATGGCCTGGTTTATACTTGATATGCAGGAAAATAATGCATGTTGGCTGCATCACGTGGCCTTCCAGCGGTGCCCCCGAGGCAAGGGCCCGCATATCGCTGCTTGCAGCTTTAATTAGGGCCCAAACACTGACCGTTGCGATGACACTATTGTAATTCGTTTGAGGCTTAATAGGACCCCGCAGAAAATTTCAAAGAGGCACTACTCACAATGTGTTTCACCTACATGTATGAAATTAGGTAGGCACATGTAACATCCCAAGACTTACTAGATATTTTTTGTTTAACACATTGTCACTGAGTTTCTTCTGTCTCTCATTGATTTTATCAGACCCGGTTTTGTTAAACATACACCATATAAATATTGCTAAAGTATATTGTTACTTAACACTGTACCCCACTCATTAAGTTCATATGTGAGTATGAGACTTTGGGCATGGATGAGTGAAGCGTCCTCCCCCTGGTCCTTCAAGAAATCCCTCAGGTCCACAGTAGAAAGTACACAGCCATTTGCAGAGTAGCGGATAAACACAGCATCTATCTCCGGTCTCCGTAACAACTCCCTGCAGAAAACTTCAATCTCCCCGTGGTCCAGACGACCATCAGCTGACCGGTCACATTTCTCTCGGAGAAACACAATAAAAGACAGAAGATGAACATCAATTTTCAAGCTGGCTTCAATTTGTCATTCCTAAAGCAATGTGTATTTAAATAGTGGTGATCTAAAATAGGTTTAAATATTATTTGAAACCATATATGACAGGATAAAGTTTGTAAATATGTGTGTGTGTGTGTGTGTGTGTGTTTGTGTGTGTGTGTGTGTGTGTGTGTGTGTGTGCCCATTCACCTGGAAGAGGCTGCGGGCATATTGGTCACTCAGGTCAATATTGATCATCTGCAGCAGGGTCTGGACTTCTTCATAGCTCATCTTATCATCATGATTCTGGTCAGCCCGACTCAAGTAAGCATGAATCCAAGTGACACACAAGCATTGTTAAGGAAACATCACAAGATGAGAATGTGTTATACAGTAGTTTGACCTAGATATAGTATTGAAGGGCAGAATTAATATCAAGAAGTGTCCTATTGATAGAGTTGGGATTCTGGGATTTTTGGAACTTCTTCAATCAATAACGGAGAGACAAAAGTACCAACATATGTTTTCACTGGTTAAACCGTTGCCACTCTGGTTTGTGTCTCTGAGGGATCCTCCAACAAAAGTTTGTTATTCTTCATTTCTTCCAAATGTATATGGCAGTGTTATATGTTCATTTTTTGGAACAATTATCTCTCCAGATAAGGCTAATTGAACAACAGTTAGGATATTGGTCAAGTTTTTCCTTCTGGGTCATATTCTCCACTCTCTCTTGCAGAGTTCGAATGCCGCGAGCCCAGTGTTGAGCCTCCTCTTGGCTCTGACAGAGGAGATCCAGGCTCTTCCGGGGCCCTTTGAAGACCACTGTCAAACACTGGCCTTCAGGTACTGAGCCAACCAATTGTCGCAACATTTCTGACTGGCAACCCTCCCGAATGCACTCCACCTCCAAGATGGAAACTGATGTGTAGGAAACAGAAGGAGAAAGAAGAAGTGAGAAGAAGAAAGAACAAAATAGATAAAGAACAAGTACTGTCCAATTAATTATCCATCCTGTTTTTAAGTGTAACATTCACTTTTAGAGAAACTTATCAGTTTTTTGTTGTTGGCTGTGTTTGCCATGGGTGTCCTCAATCATGAAGGGTTTAAAAGAGCAAAAAAGAAAATAGGGAAAAAGCACATTTTGTGTGCAGGTTGTTTCACTAAAACTCTATATTGAGTAAAACACAGAAATAACATGTCCTCCAACTTAAACAACCATATACAGTGTTATTTTTCCCATAATTGTATTACTTGTGGTAGGCCGCCGACATATGCCATCGACCACCACATTTTGATTTTGTTTTCTTTTTTCTTTTTACTTTTTCAGGAGGGTAAAATCTTATTCCATTGTGGACCTGTGTGCAGTGGGTTATTTGTCAGTAAGTACTTAGCAATTGAAATATTTGCAGTAGAGTATGTCATAACTTTTATTATTGTTTCTTGTATTGTATGTTTTGTTTCAGGGCGTCCCAGAAAAAGGGAGCTTGCTCTCAATGGCCTTCCCTGTATAAATAAAGGTTTGAATGAATGAATGAATAGACTATAAAGCATTATTTAATATTTAATTTAATGATCTAACAATAAAACATCACTGTGGGTCATAATAACATGCCTGCACAGATGACCTTCAGGTTCCTTTTTTACAAGAAAATTGTCTCAGAAATAAAGTAAATTTCCTATAAACATTTTAGAGATTAAGTGATGAGAAAAGTGATGACCAAAGGGGAAGACTATAGCACAACAGACTGAGCAAACTGAGTAAATACTTAAACCCATACAAATTAGTTCTATCCTACACAACACAGTCCTTACATCACTGGAGGAGAGATGATGAAAGAAAAGTGAACCTTTAGTCTGTCTCCATGTTCTAGTAAATGCATTACACAATCATAGGTGTCGCTTTAGATTTTCTATTTGTGACTTTCACTTACAGGCTCAAATTCAGATTTTATAATGCAAACTCACCATCTGATTGGTTTCCATCTCTCATTCTATGAATGATCAATTTATAGTACTCGTAGTAATTTGCTTAATTTGGGTAAATATGGCGATAATCATAATTGTTATGTGGAACAGATCATTTCAGCGTCACCACTAAATTGGAGTAAAAACATTTATGTTTCCTTTCAGATGATTATACTTGCCTTTCAAGGCTTCTGTACTTACCTCTAAAGGTAATGAAAATGCAAGGGCATAGGTTTGGTTTCAATATTGGTAGGGACACAACGGCCCTGCCACCCCTCCAATACAAATAGGACTTTTTAATGCTGTCAACCAGTTTATTAACATAAACATGAAAACTATAACTATAAAAAACTATATGCACAGTAACTGATGAAAGACTAAAAGAAAGTTAACTTTAGGAAACTACCTGTTAATGGAAAACACTTGCATTAAATGTTAATGGAAAAGACATTTTTATATTCAGTATAGGCATACCAGTGTTACAGTTCCTCTTTTCTCCTTGATTTCACATTTAAAACAAACTCCACCTTGACCAGCTACAACAGTTTAATGTTGCTAATTCAGTCATACTGTCATGTTCTGCCATGGCAGACACTTTTTGTTAGTTTTATTTTTGACTTTTTGCACTTCCTGTTTTATTTTGTATTGGTTTCCTTGTGTGTCTGTGTGTTGCTTCCTGTCTTGGTCCTGTGTCTGTGGTGATTGTCTGCCCCGCCCTAATGTGTTTCACCTGTGT
>NW_019525138.1:112874-113306 GCF_002814215.2 Seriola lalandi dorsalis
CTTCCTTCGTTGCTTTCCTTTTTGTTTTGTTAAAAGAGTGAATGAAGTTGTGACGGTCTCCGCTGAGACAGAGGAGAGGAGAAGCTACTAGCCCTCTCTCGCTGTCACTTCTAGTCGCGTTGCTCTCCTCCCCAGTAATGTTAAATTTAGCACAGAAAAAAACATAATACTGGTAATTTAAATGGCGGTTCATGGGATTTATTAACCCTCAGGGGGCCCGCTGTCCTTTTTTGGACATTTTCTTCACTTTTCTTTTTTGATTTGCTGATCATTTTGGCTGTGTTACAGCTGAAGATATGGATTTCTGCAAGAAAGTGTCTTTTTTGACATATTTTTAAAATCTAATGTCAGTTACTGTTACAGGTCTATTATACACTGGTAACACATTTTGTACCCTCTGGGGTTCCTCACGTCCAAAAAAGGACACACAAA
>NW_019525138.1:113326-220826 GCF_002814215.2 Seriola lalandi dorsalis
ATGTCACGTTCACGTCTGGATTTTTGGTTAAATAAACCTGCCTGCACTGTCTCCCAAGAGTTGACTGCATTTGGGTCCAACTTACCTCAACAACCGTGACACATACATCGGTATTAACAATCTAATAATGTAAGGCTGGTGACGTTAACTAGCAGATTTGAATTTTAAATCAATGTGGCTGTTGGCTGGTTAGTTTAATAAGTATTACATATGCTTTCGGTTTTGAAAAAGCTCTTCTGTGTCTTTTTTGGTAGCATGATATCTACAAAGTACAAAATGTGTTGGCATGGACAAAATTAAGTTACACATGCTGTGCAGTTCTGGCAATAGAGGAAAGGGAGTCATCTCAATAGTACATTTTCACCCATGTTTGAGGTATGGACTACAACACTGACAATACTGTTGTAAGCACACTGATACGCTCTCACCTCCTACATGTCTGGCAGTAAGTGTGATATTTGTATATGACGTGAGCTGTAAAATCAGGTGATTGATTATCTTTAAATCTAAACACCAGGCCCTATTTGGTACCTGGTGGCAATTGAAGCCCTTGAAGAAAACCTGCTTCAGAGAGCAGGTGACCTGAGACAACACTGGAGTGGCTTCAGGACAAGTCTCTGGTTGTCCTTGGGGGAACCAGTCAAAGCCCAGACTTAAACCTCATAGAACATCTGTGGAGAGACCTGAAGTCTCAGGTTTGAGTTTGAGAGGATCTGCTATGAAGTTTGGGATAAACTGCTCAAATCCACACATGCAAAGCTGGTAGAGACTTGGATTTTAGATTTTTTTATACATTTGCGAAGATTTCTAAAACTCTGTCATTTTGGATTATTGGGCGTAGACTGATGAACAAAACATTATTTATTTTTTATTAAGAATTAAATTTACAACACAATAAACAGTGCAAAATGTGTAGCTACTGCATATTACCTTTGTCTAGTGTATAGTTAAGTTAATGTTATTTTAAGTCTCTAAAACACACTCATGAGCTCTGAAATTAACAGATTTGTATTGACAGACATTCAGACACACAAATCTGAGCAGCACACAAGGAAAAGACAATAAGATATGTTCACCCTATTAATTAATTTTAATTTATTTAAATTTGTTCGACTTTTGACTTTCAACTTGCACGCTACCTGTTCAACAGACTCTACTGTGTGAATAGTTAACTCACCTCTCTCCGTTGGTCTGTTGACAGCAATGTGTGTCAGTAAAAATGTAAGTCCTGTTAAATAATATCTGATGTTATGTCTTCACGGTGATATAGTTGTCTTATGCAGTGTTCAGGACCAGATTTGATAATTAGCCGGCTACTAGCTTAACGCACAATATACACATGTAACTACTGAACTCATGTAGTTTATAGGCAATTATTGTTATACCAAAGCTGGTTTACTGGATTGACTGTGTTACCTGTCATGTTGCTAAGACTAGTGGAAGGAATCATTGAATTCCGTACCATAATGAAGTAACTCAGTCAGTCTAGTCATGTGACCTTCTACCCATGGACATCAGTGCCATGCTTGTGTTTGTTCATGTTCATGCACTGACCTCTTGTGGTTATTAGGTAAGACTACGTTTCGTTCATGTAAATGATATCCTATGTTAAATTCAAAATGTGATGCCACTGTGAAGTAATTATCATTATTATTTCCTATCACAGATATCACAAATCACATATAATGTACCTCACACTTGGAAACCAATGCATGTTTGAAATAAATAAAATTAGGCTAGTTGTACACTGCCAAACTATAATCACCCAAGCTATTATTTACAGCTAATATTTGTCAAACCACCACTATTTCTACAATATACTGCAGATTCAGTGTTGAATTTGGATCACAGTTTGGATTTTGTGTAGTATCCATACAGACTGCTGCTGTGTGTTAATAGGAAATCACAGTTTATAGGGTTCATTTCTTGGCCAAGGACAGAACATGCTGAAAAACCAGCTTGTAGTGTGTTTCTGCAGGATGGTGTGTACGGATATAGTGTCAACTATATCCAACTATATGCCAACTGTCACATTGAAAGTTGAATGTTTCTACCAAATTCAGACTCAAACAACTCCAGTGGTGAAGCAACACAAATGCACAGTTTTCCCCAAGTGTTTCCGTCACAAACAGCTGTTTCTGTTTCGTCTTTTCAACCTTTGTTCACCATAACACTAAATTCTGTATGAATGCACCCATATGTGTACGTTAACCATCACATCAAACTCTCTAATGGATTTGAATAAACCAAATTAAGCATAACTACTGACCAAACACCAGATGGTGTTTGCCCATCTCTATTTGTCTGTGGTTGCACTAGAAACTACACACAGCATGTTTCATAAGTTCTGTAAGGTCACAGACTTGACAGCAAAACCCTGTGCATGTTTTTTTATTAAATATTGGATCATTTGACAGTTATTAAAATTAAACCACGTAAGAAGTTTAGAAGGGAAATGTGATGTAAACACAGCACAGTACAAAGCAGTGTTTCTTTAAAAAGAACAGAAGTGTATATATACATTATTATACACAATATTTTAAAAAAGGAGAAAGAATACACAGCATGGAGCTTTACATCAGATTCAACAAATTAATTCTTATCCTTAGAATTTTGCAGGGCCCAGATCTTATCAAATATATCTCCTCATCTTCATTATAAATCTCTCCAGGTGCAGTGTGTTTGCCATTTCTCCCGACCACAAATCATATGTGGGTACAGAATCCAACCTCCACATTCATAGAATTAATTTCTTTGCAATTATGATTCCAAATAAAACCAAAGCTGTTTTCTCATATTCATTGGCTGAAGATAAGGAGCTAGTGGTTCCTAGAGTTAGAGCTAGGTGTGTGTTCCGCCCTCTGAGTCCGCCTTGCAGCCACTATTGTTTATTCCCTCGCATCACGGCTCCGGTAAAAATATGTCGAAGGTACGAGCGAAGCACGCTAATTGCTCGGTTGTCTTTTTACCCCCTACATCTGAGGATCTGAAGACCCAGTGCATTTGTTTTATTTTATTTTTGATGGACACTTTAGGAGTTGTAGCAGGCTAACCATTTCACGTCTGACTGCTTTCTCAACGAGGGCCAGTACAATGCGGGATTCGCTACATTTGTAAGATAAAGCATGGATCAGCACCGACTGTCTGAGACCTAACTTCAAACTTGGGAGCTGTAAGTTTTACCATTTTATGTTGCTTTACTGTATGTACACAAGAGCCTGTTGCATGTGTTGTTAGCATAGCAGCTAATGTGGCTAACGTTTTGCCCCGTCCACACAGCCGTGTTTTGCCCTGTACAGATTGTATGCAATCCTGCTGCTTGGTATCGCTGTGTGACGTTGATTAGAGCCACCCTGCTAACTTCATCACACTTGAAAGGCGTTTTAGCTGTCTGTAAAGTCAGTATTGAGTAGGAGCACCCTTTTGAGCTAGTACAGCCATGAGTCTTCTTGGAAATAATGCAACAAGTTTTTCACACCTGGATTTGGGGATCCTCTGCCATTCTTCCTTGCAGATCCTCTCCAGTTCTGTCAGGTTGGATGGTGAACGTTGGTGGACAGCCATTTTCAGGTCTCTCCAGAGATGCTCAATTGGGTTCAGGTCAGGGCTCTGGCTGGGCCAGTCAAGAATGGTCACAGAGTTTTTCCGAAGCCACTCCTTTGTTATTTTAGCTGTGTGCTTAGGGTCATTGTCTTGTTGGAAGGTGAATTTTCAGCCCAGTCTGAGGTTCTGAGCGCTCTGGAAGAGGTTTTCTTCCAGGATATCTCTGTACTTGGCCGCATTCATCTTTCCTTCAATTGCAACCAGTCGTCCTGTCCCTGCAGCTGAAAAACACCCCCATAGCATGATGCTGCCACCACCATGTTTCACTGTTGGGATTGTATTGGGCAGGTGATGAGCAGTGCCTGGTTTTCTCCACATATACCGCTTAGAATTAACTCCAAAAAGTTTAATCTTGGTCTCATCAGACCAGAGAATCTTATTTCTCATAGTCTGGGAGTCCTTCATGTGTTTTTTGGCAAACTCTATGCGGGCTTTCATATGTCTTGCACTGAGGAGAGGCTTCCGTCGGGCCACTCTGCCATAAACACCCGACTGGTGGAGGGCTGCAGTGATAGTTGACTTTGTAGAACTTTCTCCCATCTCCCTACTGCATCTCTGGAGCTCAGCCACAGTGATCTTTTGGTTCTTCTTTACTTCTCTCACCAAGGCTCTTCTCCCACAATTGCTCAGTTTGGCTGGACGGCCAGGTCTAGGAAGAGTTCTGGTCGTCCCAAACTTCTTCCATTTAAGGATTATGGAGGCCACTGTGCTCTTAGGAACCTTGAGTGCTGCAGAAATTCTTTTGTGACCTTGGCCAGATCTGTGCCTTGCCACAATTCTGTCTCTGAGCTCCTTGGGCAGTTCCTTCGACCTCATGATTCTCATTTGCTCTGACATGCACTGTGAGCTGTAAGGTCTTATATAGACAGGTGTGTGCCTTTCCCAATCAAGTCCAATCAGTTTAATTAAACACAGCTGGACTCCAATGAAGGAGTAGAACCATCTCAAGGAGGATCAGAAGAAATGAGTTAAATATGTGTGTCACAGCAAAGGGTCTGAATACTTATGACCATGTAATATTTCAGTTTTTCTTTTTTAATAAATTTGCAAAAATTTCTACATTTCTGTTTTTTTCTGTCAAGATGGGGTGCTGAGTGTACATTAATGAGAAATAAAATGCACTTTTTTGATTTTAGCAAATGGCTGCAATGAAACAGAGTGAAAAATTTAAATCTGAATACTTTCCGTACCCACTGTATATCCAAGGAGGCATGACGGATAGTTACAAAATTCACAATAGTACTTATTTACCAAAAGAGCTCCCAGTAATGACGAGACAGTAACAGTTAGCATTAGCTACCTAGCTACACATTAGTAACTGTGCCAGCACACATCAACAGACTGAAAATGTAATGTCAAAATACACAAAATTGGTTACCAACCATTCAGAAACGTCCTACTACAGTTTTAGAGTTTGAACTTCTTCAGCAGCCTCTCCCTCTGGGTCAGATTCTGGATAAAAGTCGTGTGATTCAACCAAAGCACTTCCGACACCAGGTCGCTGGTCACGGTCACCGTAAACATTAGAGCATGGTGCCAGGAGCCCAAGCCGCAGAGGGGCGTGGTCAGGCATAGCTCATTTGCATTTAAAGCTACAGACACAGAAACAGCCTGTTCTGAACAAGGCTGAAAAAGAGGGGTTTACAGGCATGCTGAAATATAGTAAACTTCAGAGACATGTTTTGAGGACCTCTGATACTGATTTAAACTTGAAAAAGAGCATAATATGTCCCCTTTAAATTCAGTGTGTTTGCCCATGCTTGCATAAGTCCTGTTGTGTTAAATCTCTGCTATGTGTTATGTCGTTCTGTTATTCCCTTAAATAACAGGATCAAAACCATTTATTGCCTCCAGGGACTCACGTTTATCCAAGATTTCAAAATTGGGCAAATGCTTCCTCACAGTCTCGAATTAGTAAATATCTGAAAAAACTTGATGTAAACAGCTTGTAATTGTGCAAATGAGACAATGTTTCCATGAATTTATAGGTCACCTAAATTACAGATAACCCTCTGTTTCCAAATGCAAATTACACTATCATTAAGGCCAGGTACAAGAAAGCACAGCAGTACAACCATCTTGGTATCATTAATCTTCTCGACTTGAGAGATAGGGGTTTTCCAAAAGTCAATATTATGTTTAACTTGTTCAATTATATTTAGCTAATTCAAGTTATTTAAAGTTATTATAGACTTTTTAAAGGAATGAACTGTAGTAATATTAATCCCTGCAGAAACTGGCATTAACTCACTTTTTCACCCAGTTGACAGAAAAGAGACCGCCAAAATTATTAATTGGAGTCAGAGGAGGGGATATCGATAATTGCAAGTTGGAGATGTATATAATGGAAGGTGATGCTTATATCCATACATGTCAATGAGAGATATATATATCAGGGTTCTGTCTGATCGGGGGAGAGGGGGAGACATATTTTGATTAGTAATAACTGAGGCAGTAGGGTGCAAATCTCAATCCATTTTGTGGAGGAGGTCCAAATCCAAATATCTTGAGTGTAAACTTATAGGGCCTCTCCACTTGATCAAAAGCACATTGTGTATCTAATGAAATAACATGATTTTGCAAAAGCGGCACAAATTCATATACATATGCCTACCTGGGGGCGGCGCGGTGGTGCAGTGGTTAGCGCTGTCGCCTCACAGCAAGAAGGTGCCGGGTTCGAGTCCCGGCTCGGACGCGGGATCTTTCTGTGTGGAGTTTGCATGTTCTCCCCGTGCCTGTGTGGGTTCTCTCCGGGTTCTCCGGCTTCCTCCCACAGTCCAAAGACATGCAAAATGGGGACTAGGCTAATTGGAGAATCTAAATTGACCATAGGTGTGGCTGTGAGTGTGAATGGTTGTTTGTCTCTATGTGTTTGCCCTGCGATGTACTGGCGACCTGTCCAGGGCGTACCCCGCCTTGCCCGAGAAGATGCTGGGATAGGCTCCAGCCCCCCCGCGACCCTACTAGAGGATAAGCGGTAGAAAATGAATGGAGCCAGTTTGGTCAAGATGTATAATACACATATACATTCTTTTCGTCTGTTGGTCAGCATTTATCCAAGGATTTTTGTTTCAATGGGCAACAAGGAAATGGGGCAACATGATGAAACCACCTCAAGGTCACGGCCTGCTTTCAGAATCAGTGAGATCTTATCTTTATACAGAAAAGGTGGCAAAATAGAGGTCTGCTCAAAATGGTTCAACATACACAAGTAGAGGTGACAATTTAGAATTAAATGTTTTAAAGGATTCTATACTATAGCCATCTGGACCAGCTGCTTTATTAGTGGGGAAGGAGGAGATGATATTTATTTATTTCATCCAAAGTAACATCAGCATGTAGTGCATTCACTGAATCCACTGACAGCTTGGGTGAATTAAGATTTCTGAAAAATGTTTCCATCGCGTCAAGATCTGGTTTGCCATGCGATTGATTTGCGTAAAAATCTGCAAAACATTTGCTGATGTTTTCCATAGTCTGTCAGTAAGGCACCATCTTTTGACTTACAGTGTATGGCTCTGGGGTCCTGTGATTGTCTAAACTGACAAGCAAGTAACCTGTGGGTCATATCCCTGAGCTTGCAGTATCTTTGTCTGACATACATACAAACATATTTGGATAATAATCTTATTACTTTAATAATCTTGGAGCAAAAAAGGGAACCAGTGACATCATCATCCTTGTGAACGCCCACAAGAGGTTAAATACCTGGGTCTCCACACCAGAAAGTAGGACCAGTCCTAGCCTGGTCAGATACACGAACTGATGAAGCCTCTTGGATGAGAGGTGAAACGTCTTCCCAGACAAATAACCTAGTCCAGTTGTTTTCGATTAAAAAAACTCCTTTAGGATATCTATCTATCTATCTATCTATCTATCTATCTATCTATCTATCTATCTATCTATCTATCTATCTATCTATCTATCTATCTAAAATTACTGTCTGTCCCACACACCTGCTTAAAGAGCTGAGGTGATTGAGCTTAAGGTCTGCTGATTCTGTAAATTCTTTTAAAAGACAGCTAAAGGCAGATCTGTTTAGAGAGGTGTTTGGGTAATTTGTTTGGATTGGGTGTATATTTTATGTATTTATTGTGTATTTTCTTTGCAGTGTTTTTTTGCATTTGTATACTTGTGACCTTAACTTTTACCTTTTTTATGGGGGGCATCCCCCTATTATTTCAGGTTGTCCTTCTAACTAAAGGCTGTCTAAAGAGTGCTGATATCAGTGCTCTGACTGTTCAGCCACCACAGTTCAGATTAGAGAAGAGAGGATTTGATCAAAATGTTGTGATGCACTCAGGATACACTCTACGTGTAATTGCTTAAAGCAATAATCTTAAGGGTCAGCAACAAGTGCTGAAGGCTAGGGTTAGTGCATTAACAATACAGTAAATATTTACAAAGTAGTAGTGCAATGCAATAGTGCATACTGGATACTTTCACTTCTTCAGGCCCCTATCTCTAGGATGAAGAATCATTCTTTTAACAAAATGCTCCCAACTCATGTCTACAATAAGGAAATAACCTGCAATTAGGGGTACACTCCTTACTTTATTTAAAGGTTCACAAACCAGGTTGGGAACCATAGCAGTAGACCACCTAGTCAGGCTATAGTTAACATCAGCATTTAACCGTAGTTCAGTAGTCTGAGAAACCTATAAGTTCTCTGATATAGAGAGGACATATACTAAACCATACACACAGCTGTTAGTGGTTGCAGGAAAGATCCTATAACACACATGCAAATATACACATAGTCGCACAACAACCTGTAGACACAAACATGCACTGTGCCACATCACAAGTAAATCTAGTTTTGTGGCAATTACAGGCCTTGTCCAGGGTAACCTAGTGGTTGAGTCATATGATAACTATATAGCACCAAACCGCAAGCTCCAGGGCCGACTCCCACCACCATATAATATCCTATAATCTCACCGTTTGAACTAGAGCAGGATCTGCTACCATTTTACCCTGAAAATATATGAGCTCTATAATCAAGGAACTCTGTGTGACTCTCACATAGTGGAGGAGATGGAGAGCAGTCTGTGTCTGTACAGAGTATAAGTAGCATTTAAAGTTCAAAAATAGATACAGTGTTTACAGTGTTTCACCTTAAACACCCAGTCAGAACCACTTCTATGGAAAAGGATTGGCCTGCTTGTTACCAATTTTAACCAAGAATTTTAACCTCTGGGTGGGGCCCCTGAAAGGATGATTTCAATGGTTGTATGGAACAAATTTTGTAGTGTTTAATGTATGGTAGATGTCTTCTGGTAACTAAGAACTGAGACTGAGACTCTGGGTCCAAATTACATACAGTCTAATTCTGTCTATTAGAGTGCTTTAGTACTGCCCCAGGTCTTGGGTCTGTGTGTCAATATGTCTAAAACTGTGTCTACAAAGGAGGCCTGCATTCTGAAAGCATATTCTTTGATCCATTCAGACTGGATCAGACTGGAGTGTAACTAACCTCGGGTGTCTTTCAGATTGGATCTCTTGTTTTTTTATTTATTTATGCATCTTGCATGAAGAAGGTCAGTATTTTATGGTGAGATAATTTTCCTGAATATCTTAGTGAGTAAAATATGACCAGTAGTCCTGCACAATATGAGGAAAATCTGCAATGTTGTTAAATATTGTGATGACGATATGACTTGCAATAAATAAACAAGTATTGAAGTGTACATCTACAGTTCCTATGTCCTCCTCTACCATTGTGCTTGTGTAACAGGGTTAACCTCAGTCATCACCAAATCGATTGGCAAAATGGGTCGGTGTATTCCATATACCTGAGAGCTGCTCTCCACTCACTCTCCTGATTTAAAAGGCTAAGAATTAATGAGCCTATCAGAATCAGTTTTGCCCATTTCTGCCCAGTAAAACCTGCTGAGTAGTACCTGCTGAGAAACTGGTTGCCACTGTGGCCACCGGGGTGGGGGGCAATCCCCTCTGTCTCCTTAGGCAGATAGAAGCTTTTAAGATGAAACTTGTGTTCAAAAATGGGAAAATGGGATATTCTACAAAAACTACAAGTCCTATTGAAAAGATCCCCTCACCACAATGCTAAAATGGTTGAAAAAGCAGCTCATATTAGTTGAAGTACAGTGCTTTGAAAAATTTGATGCCAAAATTCTGACATTTTAAAAGGTGAATATCCAGGAGGTGGTTTATGTGTCTGTCAATATATGTGTGTACATATATGTGTACAAAGATGGGTTCTTAACAAAATTGTCCTCACAATCATAGAAAGACATGAAGACACACACAAGCACATTGCTGAAATCAGACTTATAGATACTCTCAAACTTGAGAGTAATAACAGTAAGAGTTAATTAATTTAATCAGCCAATAAGACTCAGCTTTGTCCATTTCTCCCCAGATACTGCTTAAGTAGTGTGTGTGTGTGTGTGTGTGTGTGTGTGTGTGTGTGTGTGTGTGTGTGTGTGTGTGTGTGTGTGTGTGTGTGTGTGTGTGAGCCATGTCGAACACCTGTGTCTAGCTTGAAGACACAGAGCTGACACAGCTGAGTGAGATTGTGCACTGACCAGATTGTGCCAACTAGAATAAAGTAGACTACACCACTGTATATGACACATGCACATACAAGCGCACACACATACACAGTGCTGATTTGCCTTATACATACTCTCATACTTGAGAGTAAAAGGGGTAGGAGTTAATGAGTCCAATTAGCCAATAAGAATCAGCTTTGTCAATTTCTGCCCAGATACTGCGTCAAGTTGTATTTAAAGTCTGCCATATACAGGGTGAACGGGAACAGAGCCAGAACAGTCCCCTGTGAAGCCTGACATCTTGTCAGGTAATCCACAAAATTTAGTTTAGTTTAGTTTGCACTGTTAACATCTGGGGCCCTATTTTAACAGTGAAAAGCACATGGTCTAAAGCACATGGTGCAAGTGTGTTAATTAGGAATGTTTCGATCAAGTTCTTTTTGCCCCCATTACCAATACCAATTATCTATGAGAGAGATCAACTGATCCATGGCTGATATGATCATTTTTGGCAGACATTGCAGGGCTCCAAACTGCGATGAATATGGGACTATTCTTTGAGAGTGTGCAAGTTAAACTACACATGGTCGTTGCATGATCATTATTCATTAGGCTGTTTTGGTGCCCTACATGTACTGCGTTGTAGTTGAAAGTAGTTTTTTTCCTTCACTGGCTCAGTCTGACTACCTGCACAGACATTGAGCTAACCATACCCGTGTATGAGGGCAATGCTACATTGTGTGTGTAGTGTAAGCCCATTCATTGTAGACAACTCTAAACTTGTTAACCAGTCAACGCAATTTAAGCTTAAACTCCTGCAATTTAAGCACAAAACCTGCTGGGACTGAAACCCTCCCCTCAGAGGCAAGAGTTAAATTGGGCTGTGCTCCGCTCCCCTCAATATCATATCTTCATTTCACGCTAATATTTTCTAAATCTCCCAGGTAATCTAATAGCATATAAGTAGTATACACAGTATCTAACAGCAGGAATAGGACAATTTTACACTCTGTAAAAAATTTTTTGCTCCTTGGTAAGTCTATCCGTGCGCTGTGTGATGAGACGCTGACAGCGCACGGATAGACAGAGAAACAGAGAGTTCTTCAGACGATCAGGGTAAAGTGAGAATTATTCATAAATTTATAATTTATTGCCATTCTGCTGCTCCTCTTGGGATGTGTGCATGCAGACAGGTGTGTGAATGAGTTACTATGATTATCGCAACCATTTCTCTGTCATTGTGAAACTTGATCATGATTCAGTAACAGGTTTTAAAGTTAGTATGCCTTTACAAAAATTATGAATGTTATTGTACCTCATTACCGCAATCTAGTGATATAATTTGACATTTTTGTTAACACATAATTAGAGAATAGGAAGCCTCAGAGCCTCTTTCATGAAGAAATAGGCTATTTTTAAAAATGTTGTTTTGTTTTTGTGGCCTATCGCACACCGGCACAACAACAAGGTGAGAGGCAGGACTACGCAACCCAAACCCAAATGACTAAAAGCAATGCAAATGATAACATGGCTTTATGGTTTAATCAAGTTATAAATTGTGTGACCATTAAAGAAAATGAGCTGCATAGCCTATTCAGCACAGCGTGACACTTAATTTTGGCCTCAAAGTATGTCACCCATGACAATATGAGAAATTCACTTTTGCTTTTGGGTCCATTCAGCAGATGCTGTCACATTAAACTTAACTATTGAAGAGGACTTCAAAGATTTAGCATTGCACTCCTATAATATCAGACTCATGAAAGACAGTTTAAAAAAAAATTCCAAATTCATCCAATGCATTCCTTTTTCTTGTCAAAACATGATGCCTACTTTACTGGAGATATTAGCCTTTTCCACCGTCGATCCTCATGGGAAAATGTCAACTCCCTGGCTAGCAAGTATGATGAACTGGAGGCACTTGTGAAGAACCAGTGAGCATATTGAGTATAGTGAGTATAGTCTTGAACGGACAGAGACGCCAGAGCAAGTGGAAAGAATAAAGGTGGAGGACTGGTTCTGCTTGTGAACAATAGATGGTGCAACCCCAGTCACATCAGAGTGAAGGAAAGATCTGCTGTTGGGATATTGAACTGTTGGCAGTTGGTCTTAGACCGTACTATATACCGAGAGAGTTCCCACACATCGTCGCCAATGTTGTTTACATTCAACCACGAACAGAGCCTGCAGGCATGTGTGACATCATTCATGAGACTGTTGTACAGACCTTTGAAACGAGCCACGACTTAACTGTTAAAATACCCCAAGGGTCAGCGAGAGCAGGGGTCGAAGATGACTCACAGGCAGACTACACGGCAACAGACACTGGAATGGACATGACTATGAGTTCGATATGCGACTCAGTGAAGGATAGGGGCACGGACCTATTCTCTAGGACTAGAGCTCGGCAGAATAGTTCTCAAGGTGACCTGAGCGTAGCTGGAGAGAACAAAAATGTTAGGTTAGAGGGAAATAAGCTCCAGGTGGCTGGCAGAAAGTAACGTGAGTTAGAAGCCATAGTAGGTAAGAAAGAGATGTGTTGCAAAGGAGGCAGTGTGGCCGCATCGATCGATACTTTTTAAGAAGTCAATCGAATAAGTCGGATGAAGTCCAGAGACTCTAGTCCAGAAAGCTAGAGTTAAATGGCCAAGGGCAAATAGCAAGAAAGAATGGGAGTCAGTCAATAGAGATTTGTTCGTAATTTTAAGCAGACTAGGAGGAAATGCAAGCGATAGACTAGAGAAGATGGGAGATATAATTTACTCCTATGGTGCAGAAAGATTTGGGGTGCAAGACAGAAAGAGGGTTGAAAGAGCACAGTTAGTTAAGTCTAGACGGCAAAGGGAAATGGAGAAATTAGTTAAGGAAAGAAGACAATTAAGAAAGCAGTGGAAAAGGGCAACAGAGGAAGAGAGGGGGGAAATTAATGTGTTGCAAGAAGATTTGAGGGGCAGGCTAGCAGTACTTAGAAGGGCTGAATATCTTAGGAAAAAGAGAAAGAAGAAAGAATATGTAAGGACAGTGTTTTACAGGGACCCTTTCAAGTTTGTTAAAGGATTGTTTAACCAGGAAAAGGGAGGGCAGCTTAAGGCAACAAAGTTAGAAGTATAAAAGTATCTAAGAAACACGCATTCAGATTTTGAGCAGAATAGAGTAGTCGGCCTTCCACCTGACATGCCACCATTAGGAAAGATAGACCATGAGATGGATGTTAGACCACCCAGGTGGAATGAGGTTGAGGAGGTAGTCAGGCGTGAAAAAGGCTTCCTCGGCCCCAGGGCCAAATGGAGTCCCCTACCGGGTTTATAAAAGCGCACCTGATATCCAAACGTTTTTGTGGAGGCAATTAAGAATAGTTTGGGAGAAACGGGTTATTCCCAGAGCATGGCGTAGGGCAGGAGGTGTTTTTAATCCAAAGGAGAAGGAATCCTCAGACCTGAGTCAGTTTAGAATGATCTCTCTCCTAAATTCTGAAATATCCTCTCTGCCTTGTACCCTATATGTTATCCTGTTAATTTATGGTTGTTGTAGTGTATAATGTTTCTCCAATGACTGCCATATCAAATTGATATTTATCACTTGACTGATTCTGATTCACATACTGTAAAGAGCATAAACACTCACAGGATTGTTGCTCCTTGGCACGGCTCAAGGTTTTGTGGGACTGACACCAAACAGTGACACCATCTTCCAGCAGCTTCAAAGTGCGTTGCTTCTGCCAGCGAGGTGAGCGGACCTTCACACATGAGATATTCATTAAATCTTATCTGTTACTGTTACTAGCTACTACTAACAACTAAAAATGACTAATAGTTCATAGTTAGTGATACCTTCACCATACTGGACCCCTGTAACATCTGCTTCACATCGTCATCATCCTGAACTCCTTGAAAAAAACAGATGAATTTGAAGAAAGACAGATATAATTAGTGTACATGATGGCAGTAAGTACACACAAACTCCTGATCTGATCTCAAGTCAGTAGCACTGAAAGAAGGAGGGGTTAGTTTATATATACTGTACATCTGTTGGGCCATATGGGAACTCTGCAATTCTGACATTCTAAGTGACATGGTATGGATGGATACCTAGAGAAAGACTTGATATTGTGGAAGGGAAAAAAATAGAGATGAGGAGTGAGAGACTGACAAAGACTGTATGATTAAGAGGTGGGAGAGGGATGACTGTTGATTCTACAGGAGAGGAACTAGAATATCTGCATTTTCTGAAGAACATGAGTGTGATTGCTGTGACTGATTTGTCAAAAAGGATATTATTGTGGTCAATGAAAGGAACATGAACATATAAAAAAAACTATAGGTATAAAGTATTAGAAAAAAGTCAATAACTGGCCACATGGTGATGCTATTGCAACGATTGTTGATCATGTCAAGAATTGTCTGACAACTTTCACTTCTGTAGCCTTTACAATTTTTCAGATAACCCTAACCCTAACCCTCTGCACACCTTATTAAACAAATTATAACTAATCTATTATAAGGGATATCAATAGACTGTTTAAAAGCTTGTATGGCATTGTCATGCTTGGCATTATAAAAGTGGAACCATGTTTCCAGCCATCAGGATCTGAGAGTAGTAGTTTGTATTAAGCAATATTTATTTTACTACCATAGCACCCTTAGCAGTCTTATTCATGGTCCTAATCTGTACCACAAAGGTTTGTTAGCCAATCATGGAAAAACAGTATGTCTCAAATCCAGCAAAGAAGTCTAAATTGAGGGAAAATGATGCAACAATGCAAAGGTCAGCGGTAGTTTTGCACTGCCTATGAGTGGCCAAAAAGTAAATAAAATAAATGCTTTAAAGTTTTACATTTATTTTAAATGCTGAAGTCAGTTTTGCTTCTGTGTAGCAGCAATTGATAAACACAGATCCAGATGCTTTGTTATCTTATAGCCAAATATAACCATGCATGCATATCGGGGAAAAGAGTAAGTTATGAATTGTATTTCCAGCAAAATTATTATTTCCTCTGTGCAAAGGAATCTTTTCCATTTAAGCTCTCCTACACTGATACTGCTGAGACCTAAGCTGAGTAAGCAAGAGTCAGCAGCTGAAACAGAAGTCTCACTGTGGTTTGGGAAGGGCTTGGTCACTACACTCACAACTTACAAAGGCGTCTTAATACTGGAAAGACACACACACACACACACACACACACACACACACACACACACACACACACACACGTGAGCTACTGTAAATGAGGACAGCAACCTTTTGCAGCAGTGGGAGGAATTCATTTGGTGTGTGGTTTTATGTGTGTGAGGGGGAAGAGAACTAGACTCAGACAGTGTGGCTTAGAAACAGATTGACCTCTTTAAAGTGACTGACCTGAAAACAACAGGTAACACAACCATACAACAGTCTTCCTCAACTGTTGTGATGAAACCATGTGGTTTGATTAATGAACAGCATGTGCATGTGACCAGCAACAACTGCTATACTGCATGTCTATATTGTGCGGCCAAACATACACAAAACACACACATAAAAGCAATTATGCTGCACTAATACACACAATAGCCAAGTGCATATCATTTCTGATGTGTATCCAACTGGACCTTAAGTTAGTTGGTTACACCACATGAATTTAGTTTTACGTAGGGAATTTAATTATTACTAAATATTTACATATTTTAGCTGATTAAACAAACTAACAAAACTAATATTAGCTCAAGGGTATAGATTTGATTTTTAAATATTTATATCTATATAGAAAATATGTTGGTGTTAAGCTTACTTAAGCACAATAACTACATACACAATATATACTTAGTAAACTCCCGCCAACAGAGTGTTCCAACAGAGTGGAACAATCTTTCATCATGTTTTCTGCCTAGGTCATTTCAGCTTGAGTGTGATGGAAGTGTACTTGTCCAAGACCCAAATCAGGTCCTGCTAATATGCTGAACAGTGATGCAATCAGTGATGAGCATATTAAACAACAGGTGCAGGTTGTTTAATATGCTCATCACTGATTGCAATTGAGTTTTTGTGCCTCAAACACACAGTGACACAGATGCTTAAGAAAAAAAATCCCTTCTTACCTCTCCAAACCTTTGAAAAAGATTGTTGTGGCAGACCTCAAATGATTAACATTAACATCATTCTCTTTCTCTACACAAGTAAATATTGGCTTTATTTAGTAGAAAACCTGATAATAACTATAGAATTAAGATATTACATTTTTCACAGTGGGGAAATCCTCTTTTCTGTCACTTTTATTACAGGGGTCAGCAGTAAGGATCATTTGGACCCTGTGAGCATTCAGTGTCTGGCTCCAGGACTGTCATAATAAGAATAATAAATGTGGTAAAGATTGCGGAATGATCATGACCTTTGATTGTACTGGAATAACAGCACTATGATGCCACATATACACGCACGCACGCACGCACACACACACACACAAACACACACACACACACACACACACACTGCTCTGACAGACAATTAGTGCTCTGTCAAAGCCTTAATTAAACTGGCTAACTCTTCAATTACATCCTCAGTAAATCCATTGGCCAGGAGCATCGTATCCATGGGTTTTGTGAGTGTTGCGACACCCACACTTTCACAGAAACATAATTCCGTCCCCCTCACTTATTAAAAAGGTAGTAGTCTCGCATTGCCAGACATATCTCTCCTTAATGCAAGCTAATAGCTGACATTATTTTAGAACAGGTCTGTCTGAATGCCAAGTCTGAATGCCTACTAACACTGTCAGCCACTGTTAGTAACAAACTAACAAACAACATACAAATAACTACGCTTATCATTCTGATAAATACACACTGATTTTGGTGCACAACAAACTCCTCACTCCTCAACAAAATCTTGAGTCTGTGGCTCAAGCTGTTTGTAGGCTTATTGAGTTGATATAAAACATGTAATTTTTCATGAATCAGCTGTGCATACGTCAGGGATGAAACCCCCTGTATGAGCCAGCAGTAGATGTGGCATATAGCGCAAAAGTGCAAATGTATATTGTCTTTCTATGCGGGGAGGGGGAGGGAAATCCACTGGAAATTGAGTTTTTTGAATTTTGTTCATTTTTTTTCTTTGCAACAATCGCTGTTGCTTGTATATAAGTTTTGTCTGGCTATGGCCATGCTGAATTTAAAGCATATGTAGACCTACATTGGTTTTAAGTTTGCTTATAGGCCTATTGATTTATTTCTCATTTGCCGAATGATACCGTTATATAATTTGTAAAAATGTATTCGTTAATTAGCCTATTGCAGGCAGCCCGTTTTATGTAGTGCTGATGGACAGCTTCTTGAAAACGCTGTAATACTGAAAGTGTTGCAACATGTTTCAGATGCTGTGTTAGTGAATGTGGAGCTTCCGATATGTTTCCCCTGCTTTCCACAGCATGTTTGCCCATTATGTTTATAATAAAAAGAGCTCTAAGAACCCATTATTTGGCCTCATATTGTTATGGGGTCAGATGCGTGCCACCAACATTTTTGATATTTTCAAGTGGGCCATGATAGGGAAAAGGTTGGGAACCCCTGATATATACCAAGGGAAAATAACATAGACCAGTCTGTTGATGTGAACTACTTTGTATGCCCATCACCACCCCCATCCCCAGGGTTGCTCTGTAGGCACATGGGCTACAGAGTTAGGTAACATTTCATATAATATAACGATATAAACGATACTAAAGGTTCACAGATTTGAAGGCTTGGTGAAACATATGCCTACAGCTTAGCCATCTCAACAGAACTGAAAAGACATGGTTCATTTCTGTGCTTATTTAAACTAAAATATTAAAATCATCATGTGGATTATTACATTCAGCTCAGTTTTAGTTTATGTAATGTCAGCTTGTTACTAGTGTCATTGCTATTCTTGTTAAAATTGTAGCTATAGCTTCAAGCTAAAATAAGATATGACATAACTATAAGAGGGCTTTCTCTGCCATATTTTCATGAAACTGAAATGGGACGTATGCCACCTTTGAGCCCAACATCGCACCAGTAGCTTTCTGACAGTTTGTAAAAGCTTAATAAAGTAGTAAAAACTATTATTCTCTATACAATTCTGTAAAAATCTGTAAACAGGCAAACTTTTTCACCTCAAATCTACAACACAATAAAATGTGCAAATAGTGTAGGGGTCTGAATACTTTCTGAAGCTGCTGTCAAACTGAACTTATTGAATGCAGAGGAAATATACATATTTGGTGGATCTGTGAAATACTGTACATAGTTGATTGAGAGAACAGCAGCAATGATGACAATGTTCCAGCTGAACTGTGCGCTAACATACAGACCTGATTTTACTGGCCAAACCCCAAAAACAGTCATGAGGAGGAAAGCAGTGAAAACACAGGCTAGCACTATATGTGGAGAGTACATGTCCATGTCCACTTCAGAGCGGAGCTACATTGTGCTGTCTGTGGTGGATTGCAAGAGATATACCGATACTTTTATCATCATACCTGACAAACATGAGCTACAGAATGAATCAAAGTCTGTATCAGTGATTCTGAAATATTTGATGGCATTGATGCTCATGAGTCTGCGGGTTTTTCTTTTTAGTCAGCCACTGTAGCATTAGTTGCCCCTGTATGGCAGAGGTCGTGCTGATCAATGAAATCAGGCAGGATCTTAGGTCATGAGGGCATACAGAATAAACAATGGTATACTGACCTCCAGTCAGTGAACACTTTAGTTCAGGTAAGCATTAGATCTAATTTTCCAAATTTAAATACTCTATCTTCATTAATGCTAACTATTACACTTGATTCATTGACAGAGAGTTCATTTTGAACAATGATTATTATGGTATTGTTTGTTAAAGTCTTGTTGTCTTGATGTCAGCTTGGGCTCTGAGAAAATTGTAATGGACATTTTTTATAAGCTTAAGAGATTTTATAGGAAGATATTCATTGCTAAAGAAAATCATCAGTTTAATTTTATATATTTTTACTTTGAAAATAGTTGCTATGGTATGTTTGGCACAAATTTGAAGGATAAATCAAAATTAAATTTAAATAAATTATCATTAGTATAGCTATATCTGATCATAACATCATAACAAAATCACATTTATTCTAGAATATTTGATAAGATATGATCAAACTCTATATTAAAAAGCTAAATGTAGCCTATTCTGCATCAAGTCTTTGATCATTCAGTACATTCAGATTATGGGGGCTGTAACACAGACACTCACCAAGATTCCTCAGAGGATCGATGGCCTTTAACTTGGACGTCCCAGCTCCGTTCTTCACCGCCGGGGCTGCTTTCTTTCTGTTGCCCAACATAATGTAAAGAAGCTGCGCTTAATTTCGCTCTGCCTTCCTCTCTTCCTTTTGCCTTCCTTGTCCCGGATCCTATGTTCTTTCTCTGGCAGGAGATCGGCAGTCTACTGTATGGAGATCCTAAAGGAGAAGAACGTGCAATTCTCCGTAGCCACGGCGCTACTCATGCTTTTATCCTGGAGGAAAATAACATGAATTGGGCCAAACCTTCTCCCTGCTGATGTCACTGAGATTGGATTTAAACACAAAGCTATATGGTCAAGACAACAGATACAGACTTCCTGGGTTGACTTTCAACATAAAAGTCGGTCAAAGTCGCTTCACGTTAGGAGGCTAGTAGCTGGGTGACTCAGGGTACTCTAATCTTATCATAACTGGACAAAACTTTGTTCACATAAGGTCTGTTTAGCAGTGATTAAAATAGTAGTCAGATAATTTATTTCAGTAAAAGAGTATAGTAGTATAGAACAGTATAGAAATACTGTAAGAAATCCTGCATTCAAATTTTTACTTTGATAAAAATATGTAATCTTTATGCAGAATAATCTATTTCAGAATAATGTATATTAAATAATTGAATTATAATGTTGCAGCTGGTAAAGGGGGTTAATGGGTAGTTTGTTAATCAATAAAATCCTACAATAAAAAACTATAATAATATATCACAATTTATTTGTTGCTTGTATTCTGTGTGATTATATTGAACCTGATCATTTCAAAAGAAAGATTTAAAGTTATTAGATAAATGTATTGGGGTGAAAAAATACAATATTTTCCTCTGATTAGAAGTGAAGTAGAGGTATGAAGGAGCATAGAAATAAACTCATAAAACTCAGAGATGATATGATGGGCTCATTGCCCACAATAAAATATATATTGATTACTAAGAAAGAAAATCCCTTGAATAGAATATGATTTTATCAAATCCTGGTCTGTAGCATGTTTTACTGGGACGATCCTTTTGTTTTTGTCAAGGTTCACCAAAATAACATCTAGCACTGTGGGCCTCTGAATCGTGCCATTATGAGATGTGGCTGAAATATTTTTTCTTCATCTTTGCTCTCTGTATTAAACTTCTACACACTAGCCTACAAAATCAGGCTTTGTCAATCTTTTGTTAATTAAAATACATCTATTTATCAAATATAATGAAACACATATAGACTAAATTAAACATTTCCATACTTTTTACACTTTGTTGCCACAGCTCTTGTATAATCTCTTCTGGGCTCAAAATTGAAGCACTCAAATCTTAATTTACTAAATTACAATTACTACGCTTTTGTTTTGAAGGCAAACTCTCAGCACTTCCGGGATTTGTGTGTAATCTTTGCAGTTTAACAACAGACAGATTTTAAAAGGATTATAGACTAGGAGGGCGCTCATCTGTCCGATGTTTAAACAGTCCTTCTCGTCTCGGCCTATGAAGCCCTCATTTGAACCGACTCACAGTACTGGACTGAGAAAATGAAAATAGTTTATCCTGTAATGCTGTCCACTGTAATTAGGGCAATGGTGCCGCTTATTGATTTATGCACAAATGGGCCTAACGTCCCTTGTCGGCTGTAATGAATTGATTGCCCCAGTTGATCTGAATTATTCCCAGCTTCTGTGCTCTGAGCTATTTCTTAAATTGCACCTGGGAGAACGTGTAGATTAGATTTTAAACAGCATTTACAACAATAGAAATCACAGGACAGAAATAGGCCTACAGATTTTAAGGATACTGACTTGTAAGGGGTCACTGGGTCTGGATGGCCGCTATATACAAAGAATTTCACTTCATTAGCCTATAATTGTGCCTTGCTTTTTGTGTCATTTAACAATTATATCCTTGCTGATTTCAATTTGTTTTTTTTGGTTTTTTATATAGGATTTTGCCTATTTACTGTAGGATATAGCCTATGAGTCAAAGGTTTTATAGAAATTTTTCAGCAGATGAAGTCCAGTGAATAAAAAAATTATTTCATAAAACTGGCCTTTTGCAGTGATATAGTAACTGGTTACCTTGTAGCTTATCTGCAGTAGTGAAAGTGAATTAATCATTAAAAGTTAATGCAAACAGGTGCCCACACTTTTGTTGATGATCTACAGACCCTCTCTGTACACAGGCAATGTTGGAGCAAACTGTATTACTACACCCTCTGATCCATTGTTAAGACAATACTGTGCTGCAGCAACTAGTAGCCCACTGTATATTGCTGTCAGAATGGTGAGAAACAGTAAATAACAAAGGAAGACAGACTAGTTGGTCAGTGATTCATCCTACAGATGCTACAAGATAATGAGTCACAACATAAGAAGAAAATAATTTATGGAGGCTTCACATGATGGAAGACCAGCACAGTCTCCAGACTTAAACCCCATGGACCTGGTTTGGGATGAATTGGAAAGAAGTTGAAAGCAAAGCAACCTGTAACAGTGTGTTGGGATCAACTTTCTGAACAATATTTGATTTTCAGCTGCTTGATGAGTTAAAAATGTACAACAAATTTAGTTAAACAAAAAGATTCTATGATTTTTTTTTTTTTAAATTGTTATAGATGGCAGAAGGAAGTGACGGAACAGGAAGCAAATTAGGAGAGATGGAAGTAGGTGGCAGGAGTTTTGAACAATGGGATATCGCTAGGAAAAATAAACACAAAAAAGAAATGTACGGATAAATCAGATGATAGTGATTGCAATAGGGGAGCAACTAAAATGGAAAAGGTGAGAGAGGAGTATAACGTAATTTTCAAATTTGCACGAGATGGGCCTCTTTCAGCATCTTAATCCGATTCAGCTAACTAAATCCTTGAACAAGGAATTTCGGGAGGTAAGGAGTGTTAAAATATTGAGAAATTAATCATTGTTGGTTATGTGTAGGGATGGAGGACAGCAAGGATGAGCATACACATTAAACAAAATAAGTGATAAAAAAAGGTGGTTTGTTCTTTTGCTACTGACAAGAAATTAGTCAGACGAGTCATCACAAGGATTCCAGTTCACATTTGGGTGGATGCTGTGAAAGAAAACATAACAAAAACAAAAGTGGTTGAGGTAAAACGTAATTTAAAACATCACAAGTATCAGCAATGCAGTTAGAAGTGGGAGAAATGCCTTTAAGGATCAGAGGAGTGAAGTTAAAGCTGGCATATTGGGTTAATCTCCAGTGACAATGTGACAAACATTCTACTAAAAATGTTTTAAAAGACTGCTGGGAACACAAAGAGACCGATTTCATCAGTTTTGGATGGATATGTAATGTGAAGGCAGAAAGCCTAGGGTTACTCAATATACGGAAAAAGCTGGAAAATAAGTCAGAGCAACTCCCTGTATGGTACACTGTCCAGAAATATTTCACTAACCATTACTCAGATTCTGTATTTATATTCACAGATGGAGATGGAAACGAAGAAGTAGATATTCTGACAAAGCAAACTCACAAAATTAAACAAGTAGACATTCAAGTCATATTCACTAAAGCCAAAGCTAAAACATTCCTTAGGACACATACACAATCAGTATGGCAAGAACATTGGAATGACAGTAGAAATGGAAGGCATTTTCATGATATACAGGGACATGTTGGTACTGGGAGGGAGGCGAGCAGGAGAAGAAGGAAAGAAAACATCATCACTCACTTAAGAATAGGTCACACAGGACTCAACTATACACTATATAAAATAGGCAAGCACCCAACTGGTAAATGTATTCATTGTAACCAATCAGAAACAGTTGAACATGTACTACTTCATTGTCAGGGCTCTTGGGGAACTCTGCATGCAACTACATGGTGACATTATTACATTTATAAATGAAACTGGTTTAGCCGAAAGAATATCGTTTTTTTTTTTTAAATAGTTTTTTTTCGCCTGATCCACACTCCAGTCCAGTCGGTGGCGGTAATGCACCTATAAGCTGGTTAGCCAACCGCCATTAAACACAGAAGAAGAAGAAGAAGAAGAAGAAGAAGAAGAAGAAGAAGAAGAAAAAGAAGAAAAAGAAGAAGAAGAAGAAGAAGGAGGGGAAAAAAAAAAGAAGAGATAATATTTCCTCACTCAACTGGCATGTAGTTTAAACAAAACCAAAAACCAAAACAGGATAGACAGCAGCTCACTGTCTGTGGAGGGCAGCGTGACGCTGTGTAGTTCAGAGCCTCAGGAGAAGAATGAGAAGCCGGAGGGGATAGGTTAGTCCTAGTCCAGGTAGGTCCGTGAGCAGTTTCGCAGGTAAACTTTACAATCCAGAAATACCCGGAACCACAGTAGCTACCCAAGTCGTACTTTGGTAATTGTGTGCTCTTTACATGTTGCTGCTGATGGCAGGTGGCAAGACACAGTCACTGATGTAGAACAAGTTAGCACGCTAGTTAGCTGGCTCAGTTAGCTCCCATATATCTCGCACTTCGCAATCTTGTTTATTTGTCTCATCAAACCGAACATGACGTTTCTCGGTATAGCTATGTAGCAGTATATAGTGTATGTTTCTACTTAAGCCGCTGTCAGAGCTTGGATTCGATGTAAAGGACCAGTAAACCAGTTAGCATTGGAAACGGCACTGCAGAAGGTTAGGGCCTGTGTGCTGTGGACAAACCTGGATTCCAACAATCCTCCTTTCTGAGAACACAGAGTGGTTCGGCGGTGTGAGCACTACATTACTCTGCCAATAAATATAGCCCTCCATTGTACTACAATGTTTTCTACAAATTTTTCTGACACTCATTATCAGAGCAAACACTTAAATCGCGGAGTGAAAGCCGTCTTTACAAATGAAATAGAAAAAGAAAAGGTTGTGACTTCAGATGGAATTCACTTCCATGAAATCCAGTGTCCCTTAGAGTACAGAAAGATCAGTCATAAAATCACCCAGCTGTAAGTCTGCTTTAAACAGGCCAACCTCAAAAACTATAATTAGGTATCAATAATAACTTAATAAATGTCTGAGAAAAGTGGGGTCATCAAGAGGACTAGTGACACCCTGATGGATCTACAGTAACTGCCGCCAAAGGTGCCTCTGCTAAACCTTTACCTTAAAGGGGTGAATACTTTAGCAATAAGTTATTTATGGTTTCATATTTTTAATAAGTCTGTAACAATTTATAGAAATTAGTTGTCACTTAAACATTAAAGGCAAACTCTCAACTGATGCTTGGTGCAAAGAGTAATTTACATTAAGACCTCAAGTCGTAGGTCATTTGACCTGGACAAATGAGAATATACACAGGCTTACCTCAAGTCGTGTTTTTGAAATTTCCTGAGATATATGTGCCTGTCACAATTCTGACAAAGCAGCTTCACATAAATTCAGTTAATGTGTTCAGTGTTGTATGTGAGATAGATTATAATGCTTTTCAGATAATGTTAGTTTTTGGTTCCACTCTCCTAACTCTTTGATACATCTGTTTTTGTGTGATCTTTCAGCTCCGTCCGTATCCATCCTGGTAGATTTAACAAGTCAAAGTGTCATGCCAGTCCCAGCAATGGCAGAGCCCGTGGTTGATCACCAAAAACGGTTTCAGGCTGCTGTGGATCTCATCCATAACCTCCCCAAAAATGGTACATAACTTTTTACAACCCTGGCATTTTGGCACACATCGTGTGACAGAAAGTAGCTGGTTAGGCTGGTTATAGTGCAGAGAAGGTTCATGAAACTATCTTTATTATTAAAGGATTGAACTGTGTAACTCAGCACAAGGCCTTAACAGCTATGTACTGTCACCTGGATAACTTGTCAAAAGGGAGGATTTTGAATACAGTGTCAACTCTTAATACTATTACATAGACTGAAGATTGCCTCCTTGTGACTCATTCAGCATTTTATTAAATCCAAAACAAGAACACTCAAATTTCGGAGCTCAAGTTTCCTCTGTCCTAAAGATAAAGTGGATTGCTGTTTTTTTCTGATCTGAAATCCTTTATAGTTTGCCCTGCCCAGTTCAATGGAGAAATAGGCAAACAGCTAAACTTGAAAAATGTCTGTTATCTTACAGGCTCCTATCGGCCGTCCTATGAAGTGATGCTACGTTTCTACAGTCTGTACAAGCAGGCGGTGTGTGGACCCTGTACAGTGCCCCGACCCGGCTTCTGGGACCCAGTGGGTCGCTACAAATGGTATGTATGAGTGTGTGCTTGTATATCACTCTATTAATAGAGTTGGGTTACTTCTTGGTTGCAGACACTCTAGCTATTCGGTTGCTCTGATAAGTGGTTTTCTTACATGTACAACAGTACTGTCCATCATATTTTCATTCAGAAATCAAAACTCGCTGCAGTCCATCTCTAAATGTTTTAAAGTATTTTAATCACGTCATCGTGTGTGTGTGTGTGTTTGTTTGTGTTTGTGTGTTTGTGTGTTTGTGTGTTTGTGTGTGTGTGTGTGTGTGTGTGTGTGTGTGTGTGTGTGTGTGTGTGTGTGTGTGTGTGTATGTATGTGTTAGGGATGCCTGGAGCCGCCTGGGAGAGATGAGCAGTGAGAGTGCCATGGCAGTGTATGTGGAAGAGATGAAGAAAGTAGCTCAGGAGGTACATGACAGATTTATTTCAATCCAGCACTGCATGTAGTATTTCTTGCTACATCAAGACTACATCTGCAGACTGCAGCTAGTCAGTCAGTAGGTTTACAAATAAATTAATGAAGAAATAATTTTGAAGTGAAGGCTTCTTACACATTGGCACATAAAGCCCACATTTGGCCATTGGGCACTGTTTATACATTAACACTAATTTGTTTAGTTCAGGTTCTTGTTGGTTTCGTTGTTCTCTGATCAAATCAGTTCACAGTTACATTGTGAATGGGGCATGTGGGGCATTAAACAAAACAAGATAAATGTCTCTCAGCAGCATGAAGCCTGGTCAAATGAACACAGGGACTTGTATTGCAGTTAGCAGTGATCAATAAAGGATTCCACTGATCTGCAGGTCATCGCCACTATGCCCATGAATGAGAAGACGGCCTCGCTCTTCCACCACTTCGAGCCTCTCTACCTGGTGATTGATGATATGCCGCGGCCTCCAGGGTCACTTCTCACACTTAGCGAAGGTTAGTGACCCTGAGGGTCAGCCTCTAACCAGCAGTAATAGAGCAGCTGGAGGGCACACTGATGTCTGTGCACTCCACCTCTGGTGAAACATAGCAGGGTCATTGTCTGACCATTTCTGTAACTTTCAGAAACAGAAAATCTAACATTCACACCCTCTTCTCACCGTCATTGGCCAGCTGTGTAGAGATGTGAAAGGAGCCATGGATTGAGCGCCTCCCTATAGCTGTCTTTTTTATTTGTAAAACAACTATTTCTGTCACTTTTCATGAGAATTAATCATGTGCGACATGTGAATCTTTCCCAGTTTAATTGAAAATGTATGCTGTGTCCTTCAAACTGCAAACAATTTTGATTTCCAAAGTGATTCTGAAGGACCGTAAACCAGCCCTCAGAGCGAAATCAAGTCTAAAAGGTTTTTTGAAATACTCCAACAAGTACATACTTTTTGTGAAAACTGGTACTTGTTTTGCATGAAACTAAATTTATAGATAATGTTTTAAGCAGCTATCATTAATATTTTACAATGAATGAAATGACGATGTGAAAACTGTGAAAGATGTCTGAGGTAGTGATGAACCTACCGAAAATTATGAGCTGAACCTGCAGCTCCTCTCGGCTCTATGTAGCTTTATAGTGACTTTCAGCTCATTTTTTATCTGGCTATTTCACTGCTCTCATAGTATCGTGTTCAACCACAACAGGAAGCTGTTTTCAGAGAAACAGCTGTAAAAAAAACTACTGTCCACTACCTACTGAGCAGCAAACAGCAGACAGACATAGTCAGAGAGCAGCTGGTGAACATGGTGGAGCATTTAGCAGCTAAAGAGACAGATATTTCCCTCAGGAGTTGGAGACCAAAACAGCTAACAGAGCTAAAAGAGAGGGAATGTTGGACATAAACACCACTACACCTGAGTGACCATGTAGCTGCATAACCGCTGAATGTGGAAAAAGGATACTATTTACTAATGTTAACAATGTTAGCTGTATCAATTTCATACAGTGATAATACATGTCCTTTCCTGTTTTGTTTTCACCTTGTTCCACTGCCTCCAAGCGGCCAAAAATCTCTTTAATGCAGCTTTAAAAATAGTGGTACAAACTATGATGGTGAGACAATACAATGCAGCTTTAAAATTGTGTGACATATCTATGTTTCAAGTTTGAGCAGTTCAAGCAGGGTTTCATTTTTACTAGCCTTTAGTGATTATACATTCACCGGTCACTTTATTAGGTACACCTGTTCAACTGCTCATTAACGCAAATATCTAATAGTCCAATCACATGGCAGCAACTCAATGCATTTAGGCATCTAGAAATGGTCAAGACGATCTGCTGAAGTTCAAACCGAGCATCAGAATGGGGAAGAATGATGATTTAAGTGACTTTTAACGTGGCATGCTTTGTTGATGCCAGAGGTCAGAGGAGAATGGCCAGACTGGTTTGAGCTGATAGAAAGGCAACATTAACTCAAATAACCACTCGTTACAACTGAGGAATTTTGAACACACAACATGTCGAACCTTGAAGCAGATGGGCTACAGCAGCAGAAGACCACACTGGGTGCCACTCCTGTCAGCTAAGAACAGGAAACCGAGGCTACAATTCACTCGGACTCACCAAAATTGGACAACAAAAGATTGGAAAAACATTCAAAAAAATGCAAAACTTTGCGTAAACAACATGAAAGCATGGATCCATCCTGCCTTGTATCAACGGTTCATGCTGGTGGTGGTGGTGTAATGGTGTGGGAGATATTTTCTTGGCATACATTGGGCCCTTTAGTACCAGTTGAGCATCGTTTAAATGCCACAGCCTACCTGAGGATTGTTGCTGACCATGTCCATTCCTTCATGACCAAAGTGTACCCATCTTATGATGGCTATATTCCAGCAGGATAACACGCCATGTCACAAAGCTCAAATCATCTTAAACTTTCTTAAACATGGCAATGAGTTCACTGTACTCAATTTGCCTCCACAGTCACCAGACCTCAATCCATAGAGCACCTTTGGGATGTGTTGGAATGGGAAATTCAGATCATGGATGTGCAGCTGACAAATTTGCAGAAATTAAGTGATGCTATCATGTCAATATGGACCAAAACCTCTGAGGAATGTTTCCCACACTTTGTTGTATCTATGCCACGAAGAATTAAGGCAGTTCTGAAGGCAAAAGGGGGTCCAACCTGGTACTAGCAAGGTGTACCTAATAAAGTTGTGTGTGTGTGTGTGGTGTGTGTGTGTGTGTGTGTGTGTGTGTGTGTGTGTGTGTGTGTGTGTGTGTGTGTGTGTGTGTCTTGTATATATATACACACATATGGAAGAGTGTTTTTTTGTTACTGTAGGTCTTAAGGGGAGTGGGCATGCCGGCAGGCCAAGCGAAAATGTGAGGAAGTGTGAGGATGAGGAGCAGGAAGTGCCTAAAGAAGATTCCTCACTTCCAGAGGATGCAGACCAGGAGTTCAGTCTAGCTGAGGTTATAGACCTCACTGCCAACACCATCTCTAATGGTATGTACTGAGTGTTGCTCCTGTTCAGACCTCTCCTCTGGTATAAGACAATGTCAGCTCTTAGCTATAGAATTTTTAAAATGCACTTTTTCTCTGGAAACCATTTGCACCCACATGAATGTTTTCACAAGTGTGGAGGCAAGGCAAGTTTATTTAAATAGCATTATATAGCACCATTCAGTGAAGAGTTCTGTTTTAGGTGGAGCAGGGAGAAGCAGGCTGTATGAACCACAACATTGTTTTATAGCCTACAATTCTTACAGTGATTCAAAAATAATTGAGATGTAATAATGGAGATGTTTTCTACATATATGTACATCTACATATATTGAGCTATATACAGTGGGTACAGAAAGTCTTCAGACCCCTTTTAAAATTTTCACTCTGATTCATTGCAGCCATTTGCTAAAATCAAAAAAGTTCATTTTATTTCTTATTAATGTACACCCAGCACCCCATCTTGACAGAAAATGTTTGCAAATTTATTAAAAAAGAAAAACTGAAATATCACATGGTCATAAGTATTTAGACCCTTTGCTGTGACACTCATATTTAACTCACATGCTGTCCATTTCTTCTGATCCTCCCCTTGAGATGGTTCTACTCCTTCATTGGAGTCCAGCTGTGTTTAATTAAACTGATTGGACTTGATTAGGAAAGGCACACACCTACCTATATAAGACCTTACAGCTCACAGTACATGTCAGAGCAAATGAGAATCATGAGGTCGAAGGAACTGCCCAAGGAGCTCAGAGACAGAATTGTGGCAAGGCACCGATCTGGCCAAGGTTACAAAAGAATTTCTGCAGCACTCAAGGTTCCTAAGAGCACAGTGACCTCCATAATCCTTAAATGGAAGAAGTTTGGGACGACCAGAACTCTTCCTAGACCTGGCCGTCCAGCCAAACTGAGCAATTGTGGGAGAAGAGCCTTGGTGAGAGAAGTAAAGAAGAACCCAAAGATCACTGTGGCTGAGCTCCAGAGATGCAGTAGGGAGATGGGAGACAAAAGTCAACTATCACTGCAGCCCTCCACCAGTCGGGGCTTTATGGCAGAGTGGCCCGACGGAAGCCTCTCCTCAGTGCAAGACATATGAAAGCCTGCATAGAGTTTGCCAAAAAACACATGAAGGACTCCCAGACTATGAAAAATAAGATTCTCTGGTCTGATGAGACTAAGATTGAACTTTTTGGCTTTAATTCTAAGCAGTATGTGTGGAGAAAACCAGGCACTGCTCATTACCTGCCCAATACAATAACCTCAAAAACCTCTTCCAGAGTGCTCAGGACCTCAGACCGGGCCAAAGGTTCACCTTCCAACAAGACAATGACCCTAAGCACACGGCTAAAATAACAAAGGAGTGGCTTCAGAACAACTCTGTGACCATTCTTGACTGGCCCATCCAGAGCCCTGACCTAAACCCAATTGAGCATCTCTGGAGAGACCTGAAAATGGCTGTCCGCCAACGTTCACCATCCAACCTGACGGAACTGGAGAGGATCTGCAAGGAAGAATGGCAGAGGATCCCCAAATCCAGGTGTGAAAAACTTGTTGCATCATTCCCAAGAAGACTCATGGCTGTACTAGCTCAAAAGGGTGCTCCTACTCAATACTGAGCAAAGGGTCTGAATACTTATGACCATGTGATATTTCAGTTTTTCTTTTTTAATAAATTTGCAAAAATTTGTACATTTGTTTTTTTTTCTGTCAAGATGGGGTGCTGAGTGTACATTAATGAGAAATAAAATGAACTTTTTTGATTTTAGCAAATGGCTGCAATGAAACATAGAGTGAAAAATTTAAAGGGGTCTGAATACTTTCCGTACCCACTGTATCTAACCAATGCACATATAAATAGACATAAAACCTGTTTTTCTCACATATCCAAAATGCTTGTTGAGCTGCTGCAGACTCTGGAGTGTCCGAGTGTTTGGTGTTAACCAGTGACTCAGAGAGTGAGATCTTCTGTGATTCTGTGGATTCAGTGGAGCAACTCGGTAACATCAAGGTACAACTCCCTCACATCCTCGAAAAGGTGGATGTAGCACTGGTCACACTGGCAACATACAAAGCAAGTTAACTCTATTGCAGGACACCAGGCACTATTCCAGTGAGCTGAAATATGAAAAGTGTAAATGGAGAGTTGAAGTATATGCAAATAAGGCTATTTCAACCAATGATTTCTGTTGACAGATTCCGGTAGTCAAGTCCAACAGTTTTCAGAATGGCCACGTGTACTCGGAGTCATCTCCCTGTCTGGAGGCCCGACAGGTAGGAGCAGGTCAAGGTGGAGAGGGAGCAGACGACAAGAAGGGTCAGGGTCCCATCAGCAGGAGGCGAGAGGGTTACTACCACAACTGGATAGAACGTAAGCCACTATAACCAATACTTCAAACACAACTTCAAGTACAATTTTCAGCAGTGCCTTCACTTTTTACATCTGCTGTTTGTAGTGATTGTCTCATAAATCAGGACTATATTGTGGTCCATAGGCGGTGTTCCTCAGGGCAGTCCGAGGTGGGGGGCCCCAGGTGGCGGTGGTGGGGGAGCAGGACGAGGAGGAGGGGATGGTTCAGAAGGTGGGGCAGAGAGGCTCCATGACACTCAGTTACAGCAACAGATCATCGTAGCCCTACAGAGGCTCAGAGAGGACATGAGGAGTGTGATGGACAGGCTGGAGGTGGTGGAGAGGCTCGCTGCCACACATGTAAGCTTGAATATGATGATCATTCTGTGCTGACAGACCAAAATTGTTGTTTACCTGCCTTATGTTGTCATAGAAATTAAAGAAAAGCTCAGCTCACCTGAATACACAAATGCATTTTGTCTGTAGATTTTAAATGTCAAAAGCTAGCAAAACTGTTAAAAGAAAATGCTAATGTTGGTACATAACTACATAACTGAACCTGAACTGAATTGGCTAAGTAATTGTTACAACACTGGATTGCTAAGTGACATTATAAGATACACTCCAGTATTTTTGTAGTCAGTGAAATAAAATAGCGTAGTTGGATATTGAGGCTGAAATTCAGTGTCAATTTATTTTTTAGTGTTGATGTAATTGATGTAGGAGTAGAGGAGTGCAGGAGTGAAGTGAAAAGTGGGATTACAAATGTCAGAAATGCAAGATGATTGTCAGAAGTAGGTCAGCATTATTCTGCATGTTATTCTGTATGTGACCCAAAGCAACAATATGTTAGGTCATCTCTCAACACTTTCTGACCTCCCCCCTGTCCGTCTCGCTCAGCTCCAAACACACTGGTCCCTACTGAGGATGTTAATCTTTAAACATAACATAGTTTCATTTTCATAAAGCCTCAGTAATTTCCTCAAACAGCTGCTTGCTGTAGTTGTTTACGCATTATTTCATTATTTCTGGACTATTTTCAGTGGCGCATTAATCCGCATTTGGTGCTCTGTATTTGGGGCAGCAGGATGGTGTGTGGGGGACTGAGTAAAAATAAACTACAGTATGTGTGTCCATGGTGATGATAGAACATGTCACCAGTGTATTTTTGTGTCTCACTGATTTTTAATAGTTTTTGGAAACAGTGGAGCACTGTGGCTCAGAGGAATGGGGTTCATCGGGTTGTGATACACATACTTGTTACAAGAAGACATTGGTTTGGCTCTGCAAATTAGATTTGTTGACGAGAATAACAATCTAGAACATCATGAGACTCTTGGAGCTGCAGATGTGCTCTGAGCTCATTGCTGCTTTCTGTGTGACAGGCTCAGGGTTCAGAGTGGAGACCCTGTCTGCAGTGTGCAGCCACAGCTTCACATCAACAGGTAAGAAAAAAGCAGTTTCTCCTACTCTTACTTCCAGGTTCTTTGTTTTGTTCTTTTGTTCTGCAATTGTTGGTGTTGTTAATGAATGTACTAAACCGAAGAGAATATCCTCAAAGTAAACACTGAATGTGGGTATGACAGTTAATTCTGGACCCTGAGAACAGTAGTTTTCAGCTTTTGATCAGCTAGTGATACTTGCTTAAAAGCTTTGGAAATGACTAGAGAATGAAACCTTGAATCAGTATTATTTGTCGAACTAATTTGCTGAATTTTTTTTTTGTTGTTGTTGTTGACAATGTGCTATGATTAAAAATGGCCTTTATGACCAGTTTTGAGGTCTATTTAAATTACTGATAATCTTTTTAAACATTGGAATAAAACTAAATTCTACATTCTACATGAACTACATTCATCTGTGTAAGTGTGAGTAGAAGTTAATGCTGCACCAATCAATATTTTAATATCATATATGAATCAAATAACCAAGTGTATTATGAGCTCTGTCGCGCGTAGTGACAAACTCAGAAAATTATCATCATCCCTGCAGTTTCCCTCAGGTCTATGGAGCGTTGTCTGAATGTGTTAATAACACATAAGCCAACACATTAATAATGTGATAATATGTAATTGTTTAATTTACAGCCTGTTGTTAGGCTGCCTCCAAGTTGCTAAAAACCATTGATACTGCTTTAAAGTATATGCAACATTTGTATAATTTCTGTGTTTGATTTGAAGATTTCAGACTTTGGTGCCACCAGTTGTAATATCAAAAACACATTGGCAGACAGCAATTAACCTCGCAAGGGGTTTCTGTTTTTAATGGCCACAGTAGCCAGTGCTCCGCAAAAGTTAAACACTAAATATTTAGTGAAAACCAGTTGTCAGGTGTGCGATGTTCAGTTATTTAACACTAAAGTGGTCTGTCTCTGGTTTAAATAGGGTTGTGTGAGCATTGTGACAGCTCCTGGTTATTTTTGTGATAAATAATGAACTGATTGCTTTTTCTGTCAGGAGGAGAGGTGGTGGCCTTTTGACATCTCTGGTCAGACCGTCCTTCTCTTCCTGGTGTGGCCATTTGTTGCTCAGGGTCTTGTCTACCTGTTGAGGAAAGCCCAGAGGAGAAGTCGCGTTTCTTCGTGAGGTGAGCCGTAGAAGACACTCAACCGTTCAGCCACAGTGATCTGTCAGTGCAAGAAGTTACATCTCTACTTCAGAAAGCACTGACTCTAATATGAATCATGAGAAGACATCTTCCACCCTCTTTCTGTGCATGGGAGGAGGGAGAGAACTGTTTGTTTGAAGAAAAATATGTCTGGTTTTATTGCACACCTCAGGATCCAGAAATCCTCTCACTCACCACAGCAAATGAATCTTAATTTAAACTATTCTAGTTGATTCATCTGCTGGCTTGTGTTGAGCTGCAGGAATAAGGTAGTTAACATGATACTGTCTTAATCAAACCTGGAGAAGTTCTTATACTGATCATGAGGTGCCTGAATTAAAGATTTAGGATTGAGTCAGTGTGACCTAATTTGTATTCATCTGATTCCTTTTCTTCTGGTTTTGCTATCATAAGCTCAACATCTTTAGAATATACAGAATATTAACAAAATATTACCAAAATAAAATAAGTGTCTGCTTCCAATGAGGGAAGTCAGATTTTGAATTTAACACACAGAAATTGGAGTAATGTCACTGTCTGAAATGTCTACAACAATATTAAAGTAAACTGTGAATGGGGACTCTGTGGCTACACTTGTCATTTCATTTGTAGTCTCTGAGTTCTGACTGTTGAGCTCAGGTTGTTTGTCTGTGGTTCCATTAACTTAAATCCAAGTGTTAAATTGAAATGGTGTTTCCATTGCTCTGGTTCTCCATCTTTTTCATCTTTTTCATTTGTATAGTGCCAATTCACAACATAAGTTATCTCAAGGCACTTTCCAAATAGAGATGGTCTAGACCTTCTCTTTGTAATATTATTTACAGAGACCCAACAATTCCCACCAAGAGCAAGCGCTAGGCGACAATGGCAAGGAAAAACTTCCTTTTAAGATGTAGAAACCTCGAGCAGAACCGGATTCAGGGTGGGCGGCCATCTGCCTCGACCGGTTGGGTTGGGAGAGAGAGAGAGAGAGAGATAGAGCACGAGAGAGCACAGAGGAAAATAATAGTAGTGCTTCTACTGATAAAAATAGTAATGACAGCTAATAACATGAATAATTATCATTATTAATTGTAGTAAATTTTAGCAGGTTTAGCAGCAGGATCATGGGGGTAGTAGATGGTTTGCAGTTGCAGATCCAGAGATGAAGGAGAAGGGAGACAGAGGCACACAGCCTGGGCACTCATGTGCTTGAGGGAAAAAACAAATGGTTAGAATGATGCAGTGGTCTTCAGAAATTTTACAGTGATATATGGTATGGTGTGATGGAGTAAGTCCATTTAGAACCTTATATGCCATCAAAAGCACCTTAAAGTCTGATCTGATATGGACAGGAAGCCAGTGAAGGGAGGCTAAAATCGGTGTAATATGGTAAAATTTTCTGGATTTAGTAACAATTCTAGCTGGACCATTCTGAACTATATTTAAAGACTTTTAATACAGGCAGGCCAGAAGACAAAATGTTATAATAATCAAGTCTTGATGAAACAAACGCATGAATTAACATTTCAGCATCAGTCGTAGACAGAAAAGACTGAATCTTAGCGATGTAATGTAGATGAAAAAAGGCAGACTTGGTGATATCTTTAATGTGCTGATCAAAGGAGACGGAAGAATCGAAAGTAACAGCCAGATTTTTGGCTGTACGACTATGAGAAATCACAGTTATCAAGAGTTATTGTTACTTGATCAAACTGGTGTCTATGTCGGGTCAGGCCAACGACCAGCATCTCAGTTTTTTCTGAATTTAGGAGAAAAAAATTATGAGACATCCAGTTTCAGTCTTAAAGCTACTGGGAACAATGCCAGAAGAGCTAGACTAGTAGACTCCAAAACCGCCTATAACCCTAGCAGGCTCTGTAATCACCTGCAACCTGCTAGGCACTACGTCTCTAGTGTCAAACCTGCTGTAAACACCTGTCTGTATTTCTGGACAAAACAGCAGCGCCTTTTCCGGTAGGATGAAGGCCCCAGAATGGCCAGTTATCTACAAAACTATATCCCTGCTCTCTACAGTGACGGGCCAGTCAGCGGTTCAGAGACAGAAGCCTGCTGGAAACCTCATCAGTAGTAGGCTACCCTGCATGGGTAATGGACCAGAGACAGTTAATCGATGCTGACTCATATTTCTGGCAAACTCAAACATCCTAGCCAGGCTAGATTTTGTGACCTCTGACTGCTTTATCCATATATCATTGGTGCCGACATGAATAACTACGTGGTTGTAGCGGGAGCTAGTGGTGGAGTGTGCCTGGGTACCCTGTTTCTCCCTTTGTGATGGCAGCACCCTAAGATTAGCCTTAATGCCAGAGGCTCTAGCCCCATGTAGGCAGTAAACGCAGGCTGGTGAAGCTAGTTTAACAATGCGGGTAATGGAGTCCCCTATAATTAGTGTGCATAGCTTAACCCTGTCTGCCAAGGTGGAAGAGGAAGACAGGCCAACGGGATTACCAACCGGGCTGGCTCTGCCTGTTACAAGCAGAGTGAGATGAAAATTCTCTGAGATGCTGGGATAAGGCAGATGAACATTATAATACAGCCTCAGAAGGTCAAAGCTTATTTGTGACATGTTGTGTGTTGTATAACATTTTCATGTTTAAGCCTCTTTCAGGAGGCTCTGCAGAGAAGCGTTTATTCATCACCTAAATTTGTCCACCACAGTTTCATTACAAACTGAAGATTTATTCACTGTAGAGCTGACAGAATCTGACTCTGTGTGAAGCACTGCGGCATTATAATAAAGATATGCCAAGGTGCAAGCGCAGCCGGCTTTTACAGTTGTGACCAAAATTATTGGCCCCCCAGGAATTATGGAACATTTTCCTAAAATTCTTCCCAATGTTTGCAGCATTGATAAAACTCAATATAATCAAACATTCACCAGTGCTTTTTAGTAGCTTTTGGTACATTTTGTTATATAAAAAACATTTTAGGCTTGCTTTAAATCAAATATAGAGAAAAATGGGGATGTCAAAAATATTAGCCCCCATGATGAGGAGGTCGGTAATATTTCCCCCCATGTGAATTCTTGCCTTCAAAAACACACCTAATTAACCAATCAGCTTCCAAACCACACCCGTGCAGTCAATTGGCTTCCTAACAACACCTGAACATTCAATCAGCATAAAAGGACTCCAAGGAACAGGGCACTTGAACACATTATTGAGAGGGACTACTTTTGCTCACCATGCCAATGCCAAAGGAAATCAGTCTTGAGCTCAGAAAGAAGATAGTGGAGGCTCATGATAAGGGGGAAGGCTACACTGCCATTTCCAAGCGTTTCAAAGTGCCTAGAACCACCGTACGTTGCATCATTGCCAAGTACAAGGAGACAAATTCTGTAAGAAACAAACCTGGGCGTGGTCGTAAGTGCAAGATTCCAAAAACTCTGGAGAGGAAAATTGTCAGATTTCAGCAAGAATCCCTGGACATCTGCCAAGATGATTGTTGCTGACCTGGCCTCTTCTGGAGTTGATGTTTCAAGGAGCACAGTAGTGAGGGCTCTCCATCGTGGTGGGCTTCATGGCCATCGTCCAAGAAGAACCCCTTTACTCAAAGAGCGGCACATCAAAGCCAGACTGAGGTTCGCCCGTGAATATTTGAAAGGTAAAGATGAGTTTTGGAAGTCTGATGAGACTAAACTGGAATTTTTTGGGCACATGGATGTTGCTTATGTTTGGTGAAGAAAGGGAGAAGCCTTGAACCCTAAGAACACAGTTCCCATAGTTAAACATGGTGGTGGGAGCATCATGCTGTGGCGCTGTTTTGCAGCCTCAGGCACAGGGAGCCTTGTTCGGGTGCATGGCATCATGAAAAAAGAAAATTATTTTGACATTTTGAGGGATAATATGCAGAAATCAGCTTGTAGTCTATCCTTAGGTCGTCGCTGGGTCTTCCAACAAAACAATGACCCAAAGCACACATCGAAATTGGTCCAACAATTCCTCAAGGATACCAAAACCAAGGTCCTGGAGTGGCCCGCACAGAGCCCAGACCTCAATCCTATTGAGAATCTGTGGAAGGTGCTCAAAGTCAATGTCCATGCTCGAAAACCATGCAATTTGGACCAGCTGGAACAATTTGCAATGGAAGAATGGGCCAAAATCCCTCAGGAGACCTGTGCCAAAATGGTAAAGAACTACTCTAAGAGGTTGTTGTCAGTTGTGGCTCAGAAAGGGTACACTATTGACTATTAATGGCCAGGGGGCTAATCATTTTGGATTTCTCATTTTTGCCCTTTTTTGTTTCAACTCATTGTATCAATAAGATATCCTACTTGTCAACTTTTGTCTTTGTAGTGTATTTGTTTCTAAAATAACAAACAAGTGTTGTTAATGGCCATTTCTATGGAGAAATCAAGAGTTTTGTCTAATTTCATAAGGGGGGCTAATAATTTTGGTCACAACTGTAAAGGGAATGGGAGATGGCACTGTGATGACGCCCAAAACACTCCCATGGATAATTAAGAGATTAAGTACAACCCTTTGAAACGATGCACCTGGTGAAGAGACTGTTTTTTCCACCATTAAAATAGCAAATGTGACATGGACACGCCCTAAAAGCACTCGCACAATGCGCTTTGGATTGTTAAACTAGAGCATCATGTTTTTGTTGGTCAATTGTGTATTCACTTTCCACTGTTTCAAGATAGCAATGTGCCTGACCACACCTCATTTTACAGCTAACATACCCATGGAGTACAGATTGATTGTTCTGCTGAGATGGTCATCCTTCCATCAGATTCTCCATCTCTCCAGAGGACTTCTGAAGCTCTTTTACAGTGACCTTTGGGTTCTTGGTCACAACCCTGACCAAGGCCCTTCTTTACTGGTTACTAAGTTTGGACTGACAGCCAAGAGAGTCCTTGTGGTTCCAAACGTCTTCCATTTCAAAGTTTTTGAGGCCACTGTGCTCCTGGGAACACTCAGAGCTTATCTTTGCTTAACCACAGTTTTATCACAGAGGTCAACTGAGAGTTCCTTGGACTTCATGCCTTGGGTTTTGTCCTGATATACAGAGTGAATTGTGGGACTTTACAGTGGCAATAAAAAGGAAGTGAACCCTTTGGAATTACCTTTTTTATGTATAAAGTGAACCTTAATTATGGTCAGATCTTCATTCAAGTTACAATTATGAAGAAACACAAAATATTTTACACACAATCACACAAATCATTGTTTTGTTCTTCTGCATATTGAAAATATCATTGAAACTATCACAGAGTAGGTTGGAAAAAGTATGTAAACCCTTCAACTAATGGCATCAACAAAAGGTAACTGGAGTCAGGAGTTATCAAACCTGGAGTCCAATCAGTGAAACAAGATTGGAGGTGCAGGTTGGAGACAGTTTGGCTCATAATAAACAAAAACATTTTGAATTTTCTGTTCACAAGAAGCGCCTGCTGATGTGGAATGTGGAAAGAGGTTCAACCAGTTATTAAATGCAAGGGTTGACTTAACTTTTCCACCAGCAATGTGAATGTTTAATGGCTGTGTTCAATAAAGACAAAATTTAGATAATTGTTTGTTTTATATTAGTTTAGGGCCCCTCTGTTTGTTTACATTTTTGACTCAGATGACTTAGATTCTTGCCACTGTATATACACAGGTGTGTGCCAATCAAATACTAATCTATATACATCTCAAAATAATTAAAACAAACAGTAAGCACCTGAACACAGTTTGGAGCCACAGGAAAAGGTCTGAATACTTTTGTTAGAGATTTCATTTTTTCATTTTTAATGAATTTGTAAAAATTGTTTTCACTTTGTCATTATGGCTTGTTGAGTTCAGATTGATGGGCTGCTGCCCTCATCAAATATGTTTGACATTACTAATATCAAATTTTACATTGAATTAGGTAAAAACAGCCACCTAATTAAAAGAGATGGTCAGAAAAAGCAATTCTCCAGAAGAGAAGGAAATGAAAAGAATGATCTAAGTCAAAGCAGCGTCCCTAGTATGAGTCAAGTGCCAAGAATATTACATCCCACATTTTCCATTATGCAATTGGATAGTGTCTTTCATTAGGCACTCTCTGTCAGGTGAATGCTAATTTTTCATAGCCAAGCTGAGGTAACCCTGATATCTGATGACATCATGAAGCTGATTTTACAGGCTGAACTTACACTTAGCTTTCTGTATAAAGTCTGCAGAATGCCGCTTTAAAATTATGAATTTCTGTCAACAGCTGGAGGTAAATATAAGTTTGCAGGCTGATTTTTATAGTTGATGTGGTTGGCAGAGGGACAACGAATGCAGATCATTATTCTTAAAGAGCTCGGTCTCATTACTGCCTACTTTGCATATACTGTGGTACCACATCACTGTGAAACTCTTTTGAACTCATTTATACCTTTTTAAATAAAAATAAATACATGAAATCCATTTCCAAAACAAATAATTTAATATATTATGTATAATATTTATATACACAGGTTAACTTAACAAGGCTTTGTACAGCTGTTACAAAAATTGGTCCACACAGTCACACACATACATAAAGTACATGCACAAGGGCACAGTTAGAGAGAAGGACTGAGAAGACTGAATTTAGATATGATTAAGACCAACATGGAGTCTGGCTGGACGACAGTGGTTGGCATGACATTTAGGTTCAGCTCCATTTTGTTTTTTCAGACTCTACAGTTCTGGGAAGGAGCACACTGACAATGTGAAAAGGAAAAATGCAAGAATATCACTTAAGTAAGACTCTGGTCTTGGATTTCAAGAGGTTATTTGCTCACTTTCATCTGCTCCCATGGCAATGCTATCTTTATAACACTGATGTAATGTATCAGCTGGAGTAACACTGAAGCTCACTTTCCCTCCATACTGTTCATAATGTACAATTACCCAAATAGGAAAAAAAAAAAAAGAATTTTGGCATGACTTCACATAGCTGCCTCAAACACTTTGTTCCTTTGATAAAACAGGCATCAGTAACCTCTGGCCTGTCTCTCCAAACACACACATACAGAAAAGTACAACAGGCGTGTGTTGAACACTTTGCATATTTTTATGTCATTGACCTCATGCAAGCTGTGTGTTAGACCATGAAAGCTCTGGCATGATGCCCAAGTCACATTGTCCAGAGAGCGAGTCGAGTGAGTTTGTTTTGCTCCCATGGAACACTGAAGATCCCTGTAGATCCACTGGAAGATTGGGAAGAGCTTGTAAAGGGCTGAGAAGTGTGCAATGTGATGTTTGCCCATGTGGATACCATCAATGACATAATTAAAAAGTGAAAACTAGTTGGGGAAGACCACAACATTCTGTATGTATAGCATAATTGTAGGTTGGAAATGAAAAACATGGCCGATGATGACTTTGCTGAATTGTTTGCTGGTGAAGGTTTGCTGGAACAGCAGCAGCTGCACTCTGGAGTTCGATTCAAATATGTAATCTGACTTGCTTTCTCTCTTTATTCATGCCAAAAATTATTTTAGAAATATATGCCCCCATGTTTAGGACTTTTTTTCTCTGACTTGACTGCAAAAACATTGACTGCTCCAACTTTCCACTGGATTGTTTAAAAGTTACTTAATAATAATTATAATAATAATAATTTTAGAATTACTTCCTAAATTAAGATAGATTTAAAAATAGTGCACAAATAGAATACACCTTTTGAACGGAAAACCAAAGCCAACCCTCCATACCATGGTTTGATTCTGTTTGTTTTTTTCCTCAAAATTATCCTATTTCCAGTATTAAGTTAGAGTTAGTGGTTATACAGGAATGTCTGACCATCTTCATAGAACTGACCTGAGGAGGATATATAGAAGCAGAAAATGCTGTGATGCAGCCATTAAAGCATGTTGTTCTACTGGATTCTGGTGCATTGCTCTTGGACATATTTTTGGGGATGATCTTTTGCATTTATGTTCCCTCTTTTGAACACTGCTTTGCAACTGACTGTACAACTCTCTTTTGATATGCAGGTGATGAAACCATTTTTGGTGAAAAGTATAACCAGTTATACTGCCGTAAAGGCACAGACACACTACCATTTAAAATGGCTTGACTTTTGCAGCAAAATCTATCATCTATCATCATTTACTTGAATGGAAATGTTGCAATTTGCTGGTGGATCACAGTGAATTCAATCTACAAACTACCTTCAGACTATTACAAAGTACTTAAACTTAACACCACAGACTAATAGCAAACCATTTTGAAAGTTATCACTTTGAAAGTCCAGAATAGTGGAAGCTATTGCAGTTTTTTTGATAAACCTAGTAAAATGCAATACAGAGGGGTAATGGTCTGTAGATGGTTATAAACTATGTGAACTATTGTCCTGTCGCTATCAAGCTAACAGTCATTTAACATGCTACCTTGTACAGGGAACTATTGTGACTGACTATGGTTGGCATGTTTCCAGGTGGTTAGCCAGTTAGTTCACCAACTAGGTCTTGTGAGAACACAATATGCCACCAAGCTTTTAGTATTAGTTGTAAGGAATTAGGATGGACTTCACTGTGCCACTTTCTCATGTGACTGTGCCTTATTTCTAAATTCTAGGGTCCTTGGAAAAGTGGTCTTTCAGGTGAGAATGCCAGAGGAAATACCAGAATCTCAATTCCCAGTATTCAACCCTAATGTTCTTTGCACGGTGTATAAGGACATGGATGATTACATCAACAGCCAATCTGTAGGTAAAGGATTAGTGTAGAAGCAAAGTACAGGTTTCTGGCACAACTCACCTACTTCCAAAGTGGAAAAAGGTGTAAGAAAAAGTCTGAGGTCAAAACTCCAGCAACACTTGCAGTATAAAGAAGGACTTTATGTATGTTGTTTGAGTTTTGACGTCATGAGTAAAGGATTAAAAATTTATAAATTCAAATGCAATTGAACAGCAGAATGTTTCTTTTCAGAAAGACACGGTCAAAGAATTCCTTTACAGAGGGATCACATCTCCAACTGTACTGTAAATAAAAATCCATGAGGAAAGAGTCTTTAGACAACTGAGATCCCCCAAATAACATGATGGACACTTGGCTTTAGAAACAGTGACACAGGTGATCCAGTGTTAGTGAGTAAACGGCAAGTACTGCATTAGTAGATGAAGCAGTCAGGTTAAACTACCACTGTATGACGACGCCACACACGCATCTTATCCCGCGGGTCCAGGGTTGATCTCCTCACAGTAGAAGATCCTGGGGAGCTTTGGTCTATCCATCCTGAGGAAGAGGAGGAGAAAGGGGGAGCCCTTTGGACAAGACAAGGGAGGGGATCTATTTGCTGAATTGAGTTAGGGCCTACAATTGATCCCTGAGAAACCCCAACACACCCATGCTGACCTGGTGCTGGCTCAATGACTCTGATCACTTCCACCCTCTCTACTCTTCCCCCTCTGATTCTGTCCTCCTTCCTGCCTAGCTCAAGGTCCAGATTCATGGACATAGCCCTTGTCCTCCCACCTCTGGTCTTCCTGTAGCGTACTGGTACAGGTTGGTTCAGGTCTGGCTGCTGGGTCCCGTTTAATCTGAAGGCCTGATCGAAGCTGGGAAGCCTGGTGGGGGAGATCCAGAAAGGGACAGAGGGGCTTCCTCTTGCTAGATTGTCAGGCCTCAAGTGGGAAAGAGGATTAATCACAGGTGCGGGTCTTGGGTATGTGGCATGGATTTGATGGTGTGAGTAGAGAAAATTGTTTGGGCGAAGCTGCAGTGGATTTCCTGGCGAGGTCACTCTCTGCCTGCTCTCCTTTTTTGTGCCATTGTTTGCTCCCTTCCCTTCATCATTTACAGCCTCCTCTCCTCCGACCAATGAATCACTTCCCTCTGTGGTCTCTCCATCTTTCAACCTATTTCCCTTTTCATCCCATTTTTCTTTTTTTGGGATAATATTTTCTCCTTTGACTTCCTCTTCCTCCCCTCTATACTCTTCCTCTTCTTCTCCCCCTCCTTCTCCTGCCCCATAGTTGCTGGCCTTGACTGGCTCATGCTCGGAGTCCTCGTCAGCGCTGCTGCCCGGCAAGAGGGTACTAAGGCATTTTTTACGTTTGCGGGTCACAGCAGAGATGATGGACTTGGGTAGGAAGTCCCTGGCATTCAGGTCTTTCTTGCAGCCTGAAGAAAGCTGAAAGGTTGAAATCCCAGTCAAATAATGGTAACTCTATACACTTATGTTTCATAATCCGTGATTATATTCCCAGATTTAAAGTATAAGTGACCTTACCTTTGATTTAAGTGAATCACTGGTGGTTGAATCTATTGGAAAAGAATATGATGTGAATTACAACCATGCCATCTTGAACAAGGGGTGGTGTTAGGAGTGATACAAAGGTATGATATCTAGCTAATCACAGCACACACTACCAGTACTGCAGCCTTCCAGGAGAACTCTAGCCATTATCTGAGGAATTGTCTTTAAAATCAGGAAAACAACTGCAACTGTTTTATACACTTTCAGTAGCAAAAAATGCTAGAATTTGCCTGTAACATTAGCAAGGCAGCAGGGTTATGGTCACTGGTGAAAACTAAGACTGATGGAAAGAAAATGAATGGCTTAATCCAATCCAATAGAATCCAATATATAACAATATTTTAAAAAATAAATAAATTAAAAAAATAAAAAGTCAATAGAAGCACCAAATAACAAAAACAAGAAGACCTGTTCCTACCGAAGAGGCTGATCCACTGTCTCAACTAGAGGAAATAAGTGCAGAAAGGTCCAGAAAGAAAGATAAATTGAGAAAAAGTCATGAGTATTCACAGTCAGAAACATAACAGCTGGGAAAATAGTACAGAGATCTACCGGGATGGAGAGACGCTGAGTTTCCTGTAGCATTAGAAATACAGAATGTGAAAGTTAGCTAGTAAGTTAGGGTTTAGTTAAGGATTAAGGGTTTTAATTAGCATTAGTTATCTTCATGCCAGGCTCTTTTCCCTGAGCTGTAATACAGACTGTTTCCTATGTTTAAGATAAATATGAATTATCAAGAAATGCTTTCAAGTCAGGTCATACATGTGGCCTACAGAAACAGAAAGAACCTTTCCCATAATACCCAGACATTCTTGTAGGTTTTCCGCTTTCTCTTTAAAAAGGTCAGTGTGCATCAAATAGTATCCATAAGTTGCACATGGCTATCACTGGTATTGTTTATTTACTCTAACTTGAAATATAGCATGCATAAGAGATACATGTGCTTAAGATAATATTTTCCAGTAAAGTCCATTCGGAAAGTCTGGGTTGTTTCAGGTTCATTCAATGTACAGAGGTGATTGTGTTAATTTTTTTACTACAAGGACCTGAAAGGAGGCCCAATCAGCCGCTTATCTCTCTGCTCACTACATGTTGATTCATGACAGGATCACACAAGTAATGGGAGAATTGCGAATTCTGCTAGTTTTACTAAGATTCACACTATTTGCAAAGGTTAGTTTGACACAAACCCTTATTTCCTGTCACCTGGTAAACAGCAGTTTCAGATTAGTCCAACTACAACAAAGGAAGGTCTTAGTGGTAAACATTTAACCAACCTCTTTCATCAATGGGAGCTGCACACAACAATTTCAAAAACAAAAGCACTGCATCAGGACTGTGGATTGCACCTTACAATGTAATGGCGTGTAATCTGTCCTTTCTATCTTTTTAGATAGATAGATAGATCTATAGGACTATTGACTTAGATAAACTTTATTTATCCCCTAAGGGAAATCCATGTGTCCAGTAACTCATTAGTAGTAATAATAATAGCTAATAATAAATAATAAACAATAATAATTAAATTAGTCCACTTCCTTTGGCTGAGGTGTTATACAGCCTGATGGCAGTGGGAACAAAGGATCGAGACATTTGCTGCAGCAGTAGCTGCCTCTCTGTACTTGCCAGAATGTTGTGGAGAGAGTCATTTATTTTGAATCATTCCCTCTGTTTCTGATTTCCTTAGAAGTTTGTCGAAAAACTTCTACTGTTTTACTCTAATTCTCTGTCTTACTCTCATTGTCTCACTTACTGCAACACTAGTCACCATCAGCTGTTGGCTTTTTAAACTAAATTTGATTTAGCCTGCTACTAGCTGTGGATGTGATATATTTCCCTTGTATAAGAATGTAACACTGGAAGGGAATGGGAATGTTGTGTGGGAAGTTTCTAAATTGTCCCTCAGATCATTCAGGAATGTAATTATTTTGTGACTGGTCAATCTGCATCTTTTAACAATTAGTTGTTCAGACAGTTGAAATAATACATAACCAACTTCGATTCATGTCTCCTCTTATTATTTGTGTGATTCTACCTTAAATGCATGCGCAATGCATTTTAGCTACACGTCTTTAATGGCAGAGAGGAGAGCAATGGCTATCAGCCGACTAGGTCTATGCTTAACACAGACTGAGCCAGTTAGCTGATGACTGCAAGCAAAACATTTCAGTGGCCATTCAGTGTCTAACCAGCTTGGGCTTACTCCCCCTCCTGGAGGCAGAGGGAAGGCAGCTCAACTGGGGATTTGAGCTGTTTCACCTGTTGTTAGTTGACTTTCAATTTCTGTGCTCAAAATATAAACCTCTTGAACTCTTGAAAAGGAGATACATAACAACGAGCTACTTAAAATAGGGCAGAAACAGCATAATAGAACAAGGCAAACAGCGAGAGACTGGCCACAGAGAGATGACCAGAATGAAACCAGCTGGTGAATTTAACCAGCCATATACTAAGTTTTGACCTAGTCTTGTTCCTGAACTTGCAATCAGTTAATGAGATTGATAAACAGCATCCCTCATGCTGAACATGATTGACTCCAATGTTGGATTATGAGTCCTCCTCACCTGATGCCTCTCCTGGCATGCCCGGCCTGCCGATGTTGGACAGCAGATGGTCAATGTTGGGCACAGGCTGCATGTCCCGCTTATCCTCTGGAGCCTTCATAATAACACACACACACACACACACAGACAGATGAGGATATCTGAGTTCAAACAATTGTAAAAATTGTAGTCATGATATGCCAAAATAACATACCTTCTCTTCCTTATCAAGCTCTCCATTACTGAAGAACCAGTCATACTGTTGAAGCAACAAAACACAGTATTACATACTGTCAATACAAAATACATGCCTGGAATTTCTTGCACTAAAAGATGCTGGTTCTTACATGCAGGATAAGAGTCTCCACAATTTTGTAGCGGTCAGGCATGTGAGTGACCATGTCAGTCATGTTGTCCTCTGACGTCCTCACCAAAGTGGGACCAAACACCAGAGCTAAGTTTCTTGGCTCCATCTGAAAATACAGTAGTATCAAAATGATTTCATGTCTGTCCACAATTGTGTTTGAATTCAAAAACCAAACTGCTAATTAGAGAGGGTTAGGTTACCTTATTCTTTTCAGAGTGATCTGCCACCCTTTTGAGATGGCCCACCAGGAACTTGAGGGTGTGGTAATAGTGATCTGGGAGGTCATGGATCTGGATAATGAAGAAAGAAGCAAGAAATGGATGGAGCAAAGAAGATTTCAAACTGAAATAGAGAGAATCCAGGACCAACATATTCATTGCTCTGTATTCTGCTGCCCGTTTGACATGTACCAGTTTCTTCATCGTCTTCAGTCTGTCCTCTGCATCTTCTATCCGGTTGGCATCAATGAAATCATTGTACTTGTCTGTTGGCAGAGAATGTGCATGTGATTAATTTAGCATTAAGTACAGTTTCTGCATGTAAACAACATGCAACATCTTTAGCTGACATCTGCTTTTTGAAGAAAAAGAAAGCTTTTTCTTTGTATCCAAAATTAGGAAATAATCCAGTGACCACTATTTTTTATATCATACACTATACATATTTATTATGATAATGCAACACTATACAACAAACCAACAACTGGCCTCACCATCAGTAAACAGAGGCTCAGGCAGTTTTCGGAAGAATGATTTAAGCAGGCTGCTGATTACATTCAGGTCCTGCCATCTCTGCGGGGACAGACGGGGGGGATGTTTAAAACTACAGCCTTTGTCAGTTATAACTGAAGTTAAGACATACAAGACAATTCATTGTTTTAGGAACTGGGTAATTAAGTCAAACACATTTCCGTTTATTTAACAAGTCCTCTGCACCTCTTCAGCAGTGTTGATGTCCATGCCTTTGTTGAGATGCTCCTGAAGGTTGGACACCATGGCGTTATTCCCAGGTACCCGGTAGATACCGGTGTACTCCAGACCTGTCGTCTCCACCACGCCACAGCACATCTCCACTATCAGTGGGACAAACTGTGGAGAGAGGGTAAAACAAGGCCAGAGGTGTGGTTGATAAGCAGGAAGAAAGGGACACAGATGGAGGCAAAGAGAATTTAAGGATGGAGATATGAAGGAGACAATAAAGATCAGAGGTCAGAGGTTTGACTGTTTTGTTCCTTTACTACTTTCAGCCAGCCTACAGAAACATCAGTCTGATGAATCTAATTGACTAAACAGCCCCAAGGTGTTTAATAGCATCTAAATGTCCACACCGTACATCAGATCATATTTAGATAATAACACTAAACAGCAGTTTTCATTTCAATCTGCCTTTTGTCAAACTTGGTTGAATTTCATTACAAAATAATGTTTTTCAAATTAATTTGTCTTCATCAAATGACAATATACTGTTGGGGTAAGATTAATGTGAAATGTCAGATTGAGATGTGAGAATGGTCAAATTTGGCTATCCTTTAGAAGGAACATTCAACATTTTGGGAAACAGACATACGCTTTTTTTTTCAAAGTTTACTTAGAAGATTGATAGCAATCTCGCATGTGTGTTTTGCCTACAGTGCTGGAGATAGGATGTGGCATTTCTCTGTTACTATGATTACATTAGCATAGCAGGCCATGTTCTAAATCAATCATGAGGACCGTTGTATGTAAATTATGGACTGGCCAAAAACTGAAATTTAAACTGATGAGAAAACTCACATTAATTAATTGAATTTCAGTTTTTCACAACACTTGTATTAATAACAAATAAGAGAAAATACAAATAGCGCAGCTTATTCCAAGTATGTCTTGGTGCAAAACACAGTATAATTCGAAAGAATGAATATGGAAAACGAAGAGGAAACTTTGAACCCTATCAACTACGTTGTTAGACTTATCATTTTATCTACAGTTAGTTATTCAGACAAAGTAGAATTCATGTTATGGTTTTAATGTCATTTATGTTACTAAATCATGTGCTATGAATCATGTTGTAGGCGCAGTTGTCCATTTCTGGTCTCATTAAACACTACTGGTTTACTTTATGGTTGATAGCAGGCTGACAATCCTCCAGTCGCACACCAAAAGCCTTCGGACTGCCTGTCTTCTTGGCTTTCTTCATGATGTTGATTCCCCACAGTGCCTTGTTATCATCTGAGTACACACACACACACACAGAATTTAGACACATTTAAATTTAATATTGATATCCATGTGGAAAAATAGTATGGACTAAGTAACTGCTCCTAACGTGGCTGAGGGTGAATATTTGTTTTGCTTCACAAATTTTAATGATAAAGCAAAGAAGACATTGTGACCACAAGAAAATCATTCATCCTCTATTCCCTGAAATTAAAGGTTTACTGTTCACAATGTGAATAGTACACCAGACTATTAGACAAATGAAAATTGTGAGCTCATGGTGACAGTGAAATCAGGGTATTCTTAAAACAAATAGAATTCATCCTCAGGGATCACAAAAATAAAACCTTCAATGATGTAACAAGGACTGTTTTATTTCATATAAGAACACATTTTTATGTCTGTTCAGGTTGTTAGTCAGTGTTCATCAGACAGAAACCATAGTGTAGATCATTTCCTAATGTTTATTTATACATTATAAAAAAAAGGTCACACACAAATAAAACACACATAATGAAATTTGTTTTGCAGAAAACAGAACTTGTTCAAGTCATACATTACCACCTTTGAATAAGCTCTAAAAATACAGTCCTTGGTTTTAGTTATTACATGATTACATACATTATTATATAAATTATTTATCATTAGTGCCACGGGTGCTCAGCTCCGAGGCACTCCTCTCAGCTATTCTAGCTGTAGAGGAGTGCCTCGGAACTATTAATATTCTCTTTCGGGTTTATTATTCTTCCGCAAAATTTTGGCGCGTAACTTGTCCCGCAGCTTTGAGAAAACCCCGGTAATATATACATCAAAATGTGCATCTTGATCCCGAAAGAGGTAGCTAAGAGGAGCTATGACTTTTGGTGTTAAAATTCCAATTTTTCCCAAAGTTATTCCCAAAAAACTGGGAATAAATAATGCATTAGGAATGCATTGGAATTTTCTTTAGAAACCCACCTTTTTTCTACAAAATTGCACCTTTTTTCTGAGTCACCCAGCTCTCTCATACCTGCACGTAGAAATGTGATTCAAACTATAAAACGGAGGAAAACTTCTGCTCTCTCAAAAAGACAGGAACTGTTTTTACATAACATGTAAACTTTTCAAACTCTGAGTACTCAAAGGAGGAGTGCAAATCACTTTTTCTTCAAAGTTAGAGTGAAAGCGTCAGTTGGCTAGGGTGCGTGAAGCAGTAAAAAATAACCTTTATTTTTATTTTTAACTCGAGCTCGCAGCCAAACCGTAAAAAGGAGACAAATAATTCTTTCTCAAAATGTAGACATAGTTGTTGGGATTCATAAAATGTAACTTTGGCAGGAAGGGTCTGCACAAAATTTAAATGGGGGTGCCGAGTCCGGCAGCAATACCTGTCTCACTCTCATTGACACCTAATGTAATCGTCTTTTTTTTTTCATAAGAATCTCACTCTGTCTTCACACTGAGCTTACTCACTCATTTTAAGGAATATCTGAATAAATTAGAGACTGTAAGAAACTTCTGGCTTCAGTGTCTGGCACGGTCTTTTCGGTTTTTGAAAAGAAGTAACGGTTTTCTCATAATTTGGAGTTGTTTGAAGCCATGTAGAAGCCAAATTTTGGGCAGATTTTCAGATTGCCATGGCAACGGCAGCTCCTGACCTGTGTGCGTGCGTGCGCCTAGCAACCAGATAACCAACTCTCCAAGCTCCGCTAGCTTTCCATTAGCCGCATGTTAGGTCTTAAATTACATTTAGTTAGGTCTTAAATATGTAAGTCCATTTACTGCTTCCTTCGTTGCTTTTTGTTTTGTTTTGTTAAATGAGTGAATGAAGTTGTGACGGTCTCCGCTGAGACAGAGGAGAGGAGAAGCTACTAGCCCTCTCTCGCTGTCACTTCTAGTCGCGTTGCTCTCCTCCCCAGTAATGTTAAATTTAGCACAGAAAAAAACATAATAGTGGTAATTTAAATAACGGTTCGTGGGATTTATTAACCCTCAGGGGTCCCTCTGTCCTTTTTTGGACTTTTTCTTCACTTTTCTTTTTTGATTTGCTGATCATTTTGGCTGTGTTACAGCTGAAGGTATGGATTTCTGCAAGAAAGTGTCTTTTTTGACATATTTTTAAAATCTAATGTCAGTTACTGTTACAGGTCTATTATACACTGGTAACACATTTTGTACCCTCTGGGGTTCCTCGCGTCCAAAAAAGGACACACAAAGAAAATGCTATAAAATCATCACATATCAATATTTTTTTCTGCTTTTCTTTTTGCATACATCTCTTAAACCACTTCAGTTCTGCTCAAACCTACCAAATGTTTATTAGTTTTCAGGATTTTAACCCTTTAAATGCCAGTTTGAAGACATGTTCCCTTTTGTTTTATTAAAAAAAACAACACAGAATATGAGATATTTCCCACATAATACATGATGGAGGGATGTGACATTGTTTTATATCAGAGTCTTTTATATCAAGACATTTCTCAAAACCAGAATATGATCAGGGTGACTTTTGAACACTGGAAATAAATCATGTCATCATCCCGGCAGTAGCCCCCGTGGCACTCAAAATTTCCCTGGAATTTTCTAGTTAAATTTAGTATTTCAATTTAACATGTTAACATTGTTAACATCATATGTGAAGTAGAAGGGTGATGGCTGATGGGAATGTCACTATTTTTGCAGGTATTTGGTCATTAACCAAAGTATTGTTAGAGGGTCATAAATCATGAATGTCTTCACAGAATTTCATGAAAACCATCCAATAGTTGTTCAGAGATTTCAGTCTGGACCAAAGTAACGAACCGACCAACAGCCACGATGCTAGCATGACCGAAAAGCAACATTAATCAAAGTGTGTCAACTTTGCTTGCTTTTAACCCACAGTTAGTAGTCTGTTGTATGTTGGTGAGCACTGAGCAGCACCTTGTTTGTACCCACCAGTTCTGGAGGCGCGGTTAACTGAGGTGTTGTCAGTCTTAGCCAGGAGGAAGGGCATCATACGGTGGACTCTGGGAGAGGAATCCGGCTTGTTACCTGTCAGACTGTACCAAGAGAGAAACAAAGATGGTCGAAAATGAAATGAAATGAAATGTGTTGTGATTAAAGGTTATTCTTTGAAAATGGGTTTTCAAAGGGAATTCAGGAAGGCACTGTGCATTTTTCTTAAGGCTCAATATTTTTAATAAGTCTCTGTAGGATTACCTCAGTTTTATGTGAAAAAAACATAACATACACTGCAGTTTAAGTTATTGTTTCAGACAAGCTCATTGGCCAGAGCTACAGCGACTTCTGATTACACAAAGGGTAGGGGACAGACTTTAATAGGAATGGAGCACAGAAAAGACGTGTTTCCATGGCCGCATATAATCCACCATTCTGACCTGTGTTTTCTGTAATCATTCAGCTTCTTGTTGATGAGAGCTTGTCTTGAGAAACCAATCTCCTAGAGCAAATGAAAGGTATGTATTAGTTCAGGATGAGTGTGTTTGTGTAAACTGTTTAGACCAACTAGGAATTAAGTTCTAACCTCATTGTCAGTCTTGCTGTTCTCTCTGATAACCCTGATCCAAGCCAGCATGTCGTCCCTGTCTTCGGCCTGCAGCAGGTACTCACAGAAGTCTTGCGTGGTGAGCCTCAGGGTGTGCTTACGCTTGGTTTCACTGTAGGCGATGTCGATCAGGCAGCTGCGGATGCTGACCGGGGGATGCTCGTCCTGGCTGGGCCCTGCCCCTGCCCCGTGAAGGACTGCCTCTCGCTTGTCCTTGTAGAGGAAGAGCAAATTGGAACGGAGCACAGAAAAGACACGTTTCCATGGTCGCATGCCACCACCAACTTTCTACAACAAGAAGAGACAGAAACAGCAACATTTTATATTAAACTTTAATATAAAATTAAAAAAAAAACTCCAGTGTGAATTACTGGATCAGTCAGGGCAACTGCCTACTGTTATTAACTCTTCCCTAAATCCCTCACCCAAATAACAACTGTCCTATCATAGTAATGGTAGAAAATGTAACTTGATATGGCAGGTCAGTCAAGGTTTGGATTTTTCCACATGGCAAACCGGTGTGCACTGGATTTTAATAACATCAGCAGGTCTCCAAGTCATTTATTCCTTACAGTATTTAAGCCTACAACACTGTACTACAATACCTGGGCTAACTATCTCCTACTTGCAGCATTTTCATTACATAGCACTGAGTTAGTAAGATTTTATTTTAGTCAACCAACTTATCTGAAATAGATTAATATATGTGAATATAGAATATATAGAGTTCATGTACACATTCTGTGTACATATACAGGCTCTGACCTCATCCCTCGCCACACGGAAACACCAGCTCACCACAAAAGGGAGTAGGGAGTGACTGTAATCCCACCAATTGGGAACATAGGCTCAGAGCCTATGTGTGGATGCTGGGAGGTGGGGCTTTTTGAATTGCTATATGAAGAGCACCAGCAGTCACGTAGCTGTCAGGTGAGCAGTGTGACAACACCGAGCAGACAGCAATAACAGCTGAAGTGCATTGCCATCATCAGAAGGGTGCATTAAATATATACTGCAGTAAGAGTTGGCCATGTGTGTGTAGCTGCAGACTTGATATAACTGCCTAACTCGCAAATTTCCCTTCATGTATGTTGCCATCAAATTGTGATTTTCATATGAGTTAGCTGGAGACATCAGCCAGAGACTGAGTTTTAGTCCAACTCATGAAGTTAATGTTAATCAGCCAACATTAGCCCTCTACAGCTGATAAACAATGCTGATAATAGTGGACAGTCACTGGTAAAAATTGAAAATTTTCTTTTCTTTACTTTGTCTGATGTGAAGGAACAATTGTTTCATAAAAAATGTACATGAATTTGAAGTGGTAAATCTGCTGTTATCACTGCCAATTTGGAAAGCATGACAGGCATGGCAACGGCAGCTTAGGGTGGTGGTACTTGGCGAAGGGCCTATGAGCTTGCAGTGTGTGTACATGCAGGGTATTGTACCTTTCCCTTCTCTGTGAGGATCTGTTTGTAGTGTAGCCAACCCTCCTTGCGAACATCACTGAAAGTGATGGTCCCCAGTTCAGAAGTGGAGTGGCGCTTGGACTGGGCCTCCTCCTGAGCTCGCAGGCTCTCCAGGGACTGAAACACAATGTAGGGATATTAAGGCATTCAAAGTGGACACTGTTTATTTGTTTGCTGGAAAGTCAACAAAACAGAAATAGAAAGTAAGTATATGTACAGAACATTGAAAATACAGGCCAACATTAATGCAACAAAAGTCAGTTACCTGTGATCACTTAAACAAAAGTGATTGATACAATTGTGATTTCCAATCAAGACTAATTTCATGAACCATGTCCGATGCAACATGGCTCCACATGACTTATCATACAAAGTAAAAGACACTGCACAAAGTCAACCTCCACAAACAGCATTTAGGGAGAAAACCATTGCTCACAAATTGACACAAAACTGCAGACTAAACTTTGCCAAAGACATGAAAAGGGGCCTGATGAATGTTGGCAGCACATGTTGTTCAGATGAAACCAAAATGAATTAGTCTGAATCTGATGTGGTGCAGCATGTTTGGTGTGGACCTGGCCAGGACTACCACAGTGACTGCACAGTGCTGACGTGCCAAAACATGGAAGTGGGAGTGTGCTGATATGGGGCTGCATGAGTGCACAAGGTCTAGGTGAGATGACATTTATAGATGGCACTATGAATGCAGGTATATACCCAAATACTTAATGAAAAGTCGACTCCCACTCTGAAGAAGACATGACAATGATCCCAAAAACAATATGTAAAGAGGAATTCAGAGAAAAATATGACCAAGTCTGCCCCCTGACTTGATTCCAATAAAGGTTTTAAAGCAGAGAGTCGAGCAAAAAAAAAAGAGCATTTCTCTGCAGATTTGTGGTAGACAGGTATCATCCATGTACATGAGGATTGAATCTACCATCAAAAATGAGGGCAGGCAGATCTACAAAATATTGAAAAAATTAAAGAATGGAATCTTACTAATGAGGGTGCACTGACTTTTATTGAAGTGGAGCTTTCTATATAGTTCACCAAGTCAAACAATTCTGGTTTTCAAATGAATTTGAATGAATGAATTCATTCTTCTTTGGCTTCTGCTAAAAGCAAATAAAAATGACTAACATGGACAGAATTTGTAATTACTTAACATTTTAATGATATTCACCAGGAGTGTACCCAATTTAGTTGTGAGCTGTACATGTGGTCAAGTCTAATAATTACAACAACTCACCCCATCAGTGAAAAAACTCTTGACCCTCTTAGGTAGTTTGCTGTGGAATAGAAAGAACACAAGTTACAACTACAGTATGTCTAGAGTGCAGACAGTGTCTGTGTTTGCAGAAATGATTTCTGTGCCACTATTCAAAGAAAAACTAAGAAAAGCCAAGAAGTGAAAGAGACTTTACATTAATAATCTTAATGAAGCTACATCTACTGTGAAGTAAATCCACTTATAAATGATGTTCGTCAATGTAATGTAATATTCGGGTATGTAATGTATACATGTGTATATTTCTGAGACTATATCAGGATGGGTGTCTGCGGGTCTACTGTCTCTTGGATCTCTGACTCATCTGTCTGATCGGCCCCAGTTTGTTCAGCTGGGGAGTTCCTTCTATGATGTGGGTTTTCATAACACAGGAGCCTGTTCTGTTCCCATTTCTGTTCACTCTGTAAACCTCAGATTTGAAGTACAACTCTAACTCATGACACTTGCAGAAGTTCTCGGACGACTCTGCAGTGGTGGGGTATATTAAAGATGGGCAGTAGTTGGAGTAGAGGGAACCAGCCGCTAACTTTGTGGAGTGGAGCAGCGGAAGCATCTGCTCCTCAATGTGGACAAAAACAAGGAAATGGTTGACTTTAGTCATGCAGCTAGTGCATGCATGTTAGCAAAGTCAGGGACCTAGGTGTACGAATCCCTGGCATGTAATGAATGCAGCTTGAGTGTCGTCTGAGTTCTTAACTTACGAGAAGACACGACCTTCTTCCCTGAAGGTGTTGAGCCCCTCATCACAGGACTTGGATCTCTCGGTGGTGATGGCCAGCAGGTAAGAGGAGCGACGACCTTTAATACTGCCTGAAGAGACAAAAGACAAGTCAGAGAAGAAAAGAAAGGAGAATGACACAGAGGGTTAAAAACATGCAATGTATGGTAGTGATGTGAACAGACACGAAGATGAGTTATTGATTTGCTGTTTCAAACTGTGAGTGATTAATATAACATATAACATGGAGTTGTGTTGACTGGCAGTGAGGTTTGGCAGTATTTATTCAAACATACTGAAGAACATACTGTATATTGGTTTAGCCCTGCCTAAAGCCTTTCAAAATTTAGATTGGGTGAGTGAGACTCACTGCAGTCCTGAGAATGAAGTCGGACAAACGAGGAGAAGGAGGAGAGGATGGGGGAGACAGAGGTGAAGGTGAGGGTGGCCATAGTGGAGGTCTGTGAACTGGACACCACAGAGCAGGCTGGTACATAGCAGGCCTGTAGGTCAGTACTAGGACTGGTAGGTTCATCTGCAAGGCCATCATCACAGGAGGTGACAAGAGGGTGTGAGATGAGGGATTAAACACTGACAAGACAAAACAGAGTTTCCTAAGATGTACCTTGGAGGCTATCTATCTATCTATCTATCTATCTATCTATCTATCTATCTATCTATCTATCTATCTGTCTGTCTGTCTGTCTCTCTGTCTGTCTGTCTGTCTGTGTGTCCTAGTGAGGGACATATGGTCGTTGAGCTTCCTGTTTGACTTCTGTGATAAAACCATTCAAATTCTACACTCACATCAAATCCTAAAGACCATGATTGTGAGCATCTGAAAGTGAAAAATTGTCAATCAATCAGTCAGCTCAGAGATACTACATATTTCTAACAGCTCCAGTATCTCTCACATGGTAAGAACAACTATAGAAAAAGGGGAGACAAAATGGCTGAAAACTCTACATATACTGTACATTAAAACCCAATATTTACAATATTACAGTATTGCTGCCAATTGCTGCAACCATGTGGGTGCAGGAATAGACGCTGGGATCTGGTGTATTGCTAGCAAGCAGAGTCAGGGACCTAGGCGTATCAATAGCTGGCATAGTAGAGTCTAGTGACACGGAATGCCACTTCTCTGTTGAGGAAGGAAGTTGGTGCAGGAGGTGAGCAGGAACTAGATATAATTGAGCTGACCTCCACACACAGCACTGGTTCTGGAGCCAACTTGTGGAGAGGGGCTTTTCAAGAGTTGACCAGGGTGACAGGCACTGGGCAAGTGTTGGGGTATTGATTGTTGTTTCTGCCTATGCACTAAACAGCAGTTCAGAGTATCCAGCCTTTCTTTCTGGGTGGGGTCCTGGAAAGCATACTAGTTAGGGACTAGTTCTGTTGGGGGACTTCAGCGTTCACAAACAAATGATTCTTTGTACAAGAACATCTTAGGCCAAAGATCAATGATCGATAGGAGAGTGTCTGGTTTTTGAACCTCGGTGCTTCTCTGTTCTGTGAACTGTCTCACTAATGTCAGTTCCACATCAATAATTCTATTCTAGCGAACATCAATGTGGCCCCATCTCTCACAGATCCATCTTTTCAATTGTGGCATAGGAGAGGGATTAAATGTGTAATGGACCTTTTTAAGGAAGGGCACCTCATTTCCTTTGAACAGCTAAAGAAAGACTTCAGCATCCCTCTGTCACATTTCTTTAGATATCTACAGGTGCGGAGTTATGTTAAAAAACACTTCTCTTTGACACCCCCTCAGAGTACATGGACAGATGAATGTCTGACCATGGATCCAGTTGACAGAGGTCTGGTGTCTGTGTTGTATGGTAATATCCAGAGGGTTGCCGTCGTATCACTTAACCGTTTGGCAAGGCAGTGGGAGGAAGAATTAGGAGCCATCATTTCAGATGTAAACTCGCAGGCAGCAATTACATTGGTACACTCTTCCTCAATGTGTATTCGACATGGGCTGCTGCAATTTAAGGTTCTGCACAGGCTACATTTATCTGCAAGTAAGCTAGCCAAACTCTACCCTGGCTTAGACCCAACTTGTGTCAGATGCAAGCAAGACCCAGTTAGCCTCAATCATATGTTTTGGTTTTGCCCAAAACTAGATCTCTTTTGGACAAATATATTTGATACATTTTCATACATGTGTAAGAAAGTAATCAGTCCCAACCCATTGACAATGGGATCGTCCCTCAGGAGACACCAATATCTAGGCACCAGGCTGAGGCTATAGCATTCTCCACTCTGCTAGCTCGACGTCGGATACTCCTTAGTTGGAAGAAGATCATGCCCCCCTCTCATAGGCGTTTAGTGGAGGACGTGATGTCCCACCTCAAATTTGAACAACTTAAATACACTGGCCGGCACAACCCATAGATATTATAAAGTCTGGCAACCATTTCTATCATACTTTGAAGATGAACTCCCCTTAAAATAGTGTAGCCAACACCCCCCTCCCCACCACCACCCTTTATTTATTTATTTATTTTTTGTGTTTATATATTACTCTGTATATGCAGTTATGTGTATATGCATACATATGTGTATGTATGACTACTTTGTTGATACTGAGTAACATATCTGTTTTATTTTCTTGATTTTTCATTTATTTTCAATTATCATTATTACTATTAATATTAATATATTATATATATTAATATAGCATTATTGTTATTTATATTTTATTTCAGTTTTTTTTTTTATTTTGCTTTGCCTCTTGTCTGGGGTATTGAGTTCTACTGTGAGTGTATAATGTGAAAATCAATAAAAAAAATATTTGAATAATAACTTTTCATTTCTTAGAGGAACTACCGTATATGTTATTTTTTACAAATGACAAAATGTTTTGAGTGACATTCCTACCCAGATAGTTACAGTTCAGTTTGAACTTGCCTACATATTTTCTGTTTGTAGCAATATTGGTAGACCTCATCAGTTCTCCCATACTCCTTACCTTTCTCACCAGGCCTCAGTCTACTCTGATGTTAGCCTGCAAAACTGATATTATTTGGCCTGTTGGCTGAGCCTATAAAATTATTTCTGTCTCCAGAGCAGCTCTGTTTCTGAGAAATTTGCATAACTAAAACAGTATAAAAATAATTGACAGGTAAAGGTCTACAGAAAGACCAGATCAATCAGCGCTCATCAACACAGTTTCAAACACCAGTTGGAAACACCAAACTGTTTGAAAACTAAATGTTCTGAGGGTACAATTATTATGTTGACATGTATATGACATACACCGACAGGTATGAACACAAAAAGGTGTAAAGGATAGAAACACTGAAAGAAAACATTTCTAAATGTTCACATAAATTAAGTGAAATTTTGAAGAGCTCTGTAGCAACACACAACATATTAATACATACAAAATAAAACTATACTAAACGTGCCTGTTATGACTGCAAATGAAACAAATATGTGGTTTGTGTAATTTTGAGAAAATGCAATCTCATCTGCAGGAACACATTTTTGACTTTTACAGCACTTATAACAATAAATGTAAATTGTCTTATACTCCACTGCATTATCAGGCCATTTTGAGGTAGCTGTAAAAAGTCAGTTGCTACAGAGGAAAGCTCACTTACCTATGAAGGGAATAGAGGACAAAGAGTCATATGCATGCTGTGCCAGGCTACCATTGGTCCTGCGGTTGGAGCCAGGTCCCAAAGAGATAGGAGAGAGGGTCCCTGGTGAAGGTGTCAAACCAGGGGGCTTGGGTGACTCCATATCTGTTGTGTAGTGGGGATGTTGAAGAGCATGAACGGGAGTCCGGCAGCCTGAAGGAGGCTTCTGCCTAAGGACCACATCTTGATTCAGTGAGATAGGAGAGATGACCACCCTGTCCTCTCCCAGGTGGGCTCTCTCCTCTTCTGACACAGACAGGGCAGGTGTGGACTGTGGCCTGGGTACCACCCTCCCCTCGCTGTCTGCAAGGCTGCTCCTGCGGCTGGGGCTCCAGTTGAGGTGGGGGCCGCTGTAGCTAGGCTCTCTGAAGGAGTGGGCCTGCTGGAGGAGGTGACCAGCTTTGTGGGAGAAAGTAGGACCGTAGCTTTTGTAGCTCACCAGCTCTTCCTCTTTTACACGTCTTGTTTGGGGTTCAGCTACCTGCTGACCTGACTGCCTGCCACTGGGTGGCACTGTGGAGGAAGTTGTGATGGGGGATGTCATTGTTTGGTGCTGATACCCTGAGGCTTTCTGGTCTATCTGCTTGCTGGGTTTTGTTGTTGTTGTTTGGGAGTTTTGTGTATTGTGTTCATAGCATGGTAAGACCAGTGCAGAGGCTTGTGCCAGTGTTTCAACAGAACGGCCATAGTTGTGCTCGTATTCAGCGTAGGCTGCCAGTAGGCTCTCTGAGCATGACCTGCTTCCTGGTCCTGACACACCACCCCAACCACCTAGCCAATAGGAATCATGGGAAGCAGCAGCTGCCTGGTGGTGGTAGAGAAGGGTTTCTCTTCTCCGTTGCTCTGACGACGCTGTGGGGGCAGACATAGGTCCCGGGCCGAGCGCCAACCCCAGCCCCAGCTCTGTTAAACGTTCCTGAGAAATACTGCGGTGGCGTGGGGACATGTGCTCTGCAGCTTCAGCCTGGCTGTAGTACCACTCTGACAGAGCCTGGTGGCAGAGGGTGTCGGCATGGGCACGGGCAGAAGCCGGTAGGCTGCTTTTCCTTGGCGGAGGCAGTGTTGCAGAGGCAATGGCAGCATTGTGGTTAGAAAAGTGAAAGTCCAGCACATTGATGGCTGAAGAGGAGCGGCCACGGTGCCGTCCCAATGGGGTAAAGTGGCCTCTGGAATCCTCAGGACCCCCGGGCCAGCCGGATGTGAGGGTAGAAGCAGCAGACTGGTGGTTATCCAGTTGCGAGGTGGTGGGCCCAGATCGGCACTGCCAGTTGTCTAGGAGACTGTGGAGGTTGTGGCTGGGCTGGGGGGCTGTGGAACTGGGCTTTGTGGAAGGGTAAGAGAGAGGCGGAGGCTCAGGGAGGTTCTGGGCCTCACCTGAATAAGGCTTGTTGCCTTTCAGGTAGGCATCCTGGGAGTATGCCTGAGGACAGGAGGGGTTAGGGCACAATGTAAAAAGGACAGAAAGGATAAAAGAACAGAGGTGGCAGGAACAGCTAGAGGGCAGATTGAGGCAGATAGAGCATGCACCTTGTTGCATTGTTTTTCTTTTTGTCTATAAAAGCTTAATCCTTATTGTGCAACCAACACTGGAACTTTATTTCCTTTAATAAAGTTAAGGCAGTTATTACTGCATTGCAAGTGTATTACTTGTGTTCAATTTTTTGTCTGTTTTTATTTACCAAATACACATCTGTGTAGGTTGTTGCTGCGCTGGGAGACAAGTACTCCATGAAATCCTTCATTAACTGCAGCAGCACATGTTTTCTATATGTTGAAATGACCCTGTGGTCTGGTTTATGCTGGACAAACAAAAAGAGCTTTAAAGAGTTGCATATCTGAACATAAGACTGCAATACGTACACAAAACATGGATTATACTGTTGGCTGACATTATACACAGGTAAACAATGGCTCTGCAGCATCATTTAAGATTTCACCCTCTCCCATAGGTAAGATATTAACTCACTGCCCTCCAGAGAGGCTTATTGGATTCACACACTGCATACAGTGGAACCCTGCCATAAATATTAAATTTGTCAGGTTCCCACTAATTTGTCACACTCAGTGGATGTCTGTATTTGTACGCTTTGTACTTTTATCTTTGGAACTTTAAGAGGTGACTGTGTCTTCTGTCTCGTTTCTGTCATGGTGTTAGCCCTCTGGCATAAATTAATTACTTAATTTGTCACTCTTTCTCTAAATTGTCACACTTGACAGATGTTTGTACTTGTACTTTTTGTACTTTTTATCCTCGTAAGGTGAGGTCTGTGTTCTGTTCTTGACATGGTGAGCTGGGGCACTTGGACAGTTGTGCCACTGAGACAGTGACTAGGTAAACTCATACCCCTTGGATTCATTATCTAATAGATAAGAAACCCTGTTCAACCAATTATCCAATGACAATTGTACACCTGGTTTAGGTTGACTGTAATTGTTTGCCTCGTGTCATTGTCCACTTTGACTGATGAAGACACAGCAGTATCAAAACATTAGGCAGGTTGCACAATTAAAGGCTGTGAATTACGCTGTGCCTTTTGTCCTCTGGAAGTCTACCGCCATCGAGCTGAAAAAACACCTGGTTCAGCTGTATTTTGCTGGAAGAGGCGAAGAGAACCCTGTATTTATTATTATTATTTGATTACACAATAGTTGTTAGGAGACATTAAGTGTTGGTTTGGCTCTGCACATGAGATTTGTGGACTATAAAGAAAATATGTCCCCAACCTTATCCTTTAAAAGGTTGAATATAAGGTTGACTATTTAAGCTGACCAGAAAACTGTTAACCAACATTTGCATATATTAATTATTGGCTTGTGTATTAAAATAAAAAATAAAATAAAACCCCATTGTTTTTAATTTTATTGAGCTCTGTGTTGGTTGTTGCGTCGCCTCCCTTTAAGCAGTTCTTTTTTTACAGTTCTTTTTTGTCCATGCATATTTCAAAATTTTTGAGATAAACTTCAATAAATGGATTATAACAGAGATACACAGCCCTTGCTATTACTTAAAAAGCCTAGATAACTGTTTTATAATTTATCAAGGTGAAAGAAGGAAAGAAGAGAAAATAGAAGAAAGATCATACTCACACTTACCAACTGCAACACATCCTCATCTTTTGGCATAATTGAGAGCTCAAGAATGTTTTCACTGTAAAAAAAAAAAAGAAAAAAGAAAGATTAAAAAAAAACAACATGTAAGTACAAAATAAATAAGAGGTCAAATATGGGATTTATAAACACGAGTCTCCCACCTGTTTTGGATAAGTGCGATCACCTGAGAGTAGGTTTTCCCAAGAATGCTTTCCCCATTCACCTTCACCAACCTGTCCCCTGTGAGCACACACATGCACGTACACACACACACACACACATGCACACACACACACACACACACAAAATGCCAGAGGTTATGTAATCATGCTTTCCATGTATGAATTTATATTCAATCAATATTTAGATACTGAGTTAATCATTTGAATTCCCTAAACCTACTCTTCCAAAAGAGCACTTTCCTTTATTGATGTTCACTTGAAGTGAAAGACCATCAGCATTTGAGGTTGAGGAACATTTTATCCAGTTTTTCTCCCCAAAAAATCTTATTTGCTAAAAACTTACATTACTAACAACCATTTCCTAATTCATCTCCTTGGCTTCAGTTCCTTTTATTACATTATCAAAAGGTTTGAAACTTGCTCAGCATAACCAATGCATTATAATGAAACACATGTCCACTAGAAGCTGTTCATCACTCATAGCTAGTAGTTCTGACCAAAAATGAACAACCTTTTCTACTAATACTTTTGAGTTTGATACAAATCAAATGTACATATAATATAATTGCTATATGCTTGCACGTTTTTCAGCCCTGCACCCCCCACTGAGCTAAACAGATCCAAAAAAGGACTCAAAAGGTCCCCAGCTGCACTACTGGGGAAGGTTGAGACAGGCTCAACTTTATGTAAATATCCTCTGACACAGTGTGACATCCGCGATAGCCCATTGTGATCATGTTGATTTCATTCAGTGCAACCCGTGCAGTAGAGATGGCTAAGGTTTTTGGAGATGATAACACGGCTTAGAATTTTGAAACGGTCTCCCTTTCCTATTGCACAATGACACAAAGATTTTTGTCATTCACAATCATGTCGAAGGAATGCTAAAACAACTTCTCCCATGTTAGCCAGCTTCTCATCTAGATAGATAGATAGATAGATAGATAGATAGATAGATAGATAGATAGATAGATAGATAGATAGATATTTATTTATTTATTATTTATCCCCTAGGATAAATCCCCTAGGGGAAATTCATGTGCCCATTATCTCATTGTTGATAATAATAATAATAATAATAAAAACAGTTAATAATAAATAAAGAATAATAATTAGAATAGTCCATATCCTTTGGCTGAGGTGTTGTATAGCATGATGGCAGAGGGAATAAAGGATCTCCTGAACCTCTCTGTTTTGCAGCGTAGTGAGATGAGTTTCTCTGTCCTTCCAGAATGTTGTGGTTGGTATTGTCCAAGATGGCCTCTATCTTACATTGAATGCGTCTCTCCACAACAGTCCTGAGTGACGCAAAACTCCTCTCAAGCACAGACCCAGCCTTTTTTTTTAACAGCTTGTCCAGTCTCTTTGTGTTCATGTCAGACATGCTGCTGCCCCCAGCAGATTGCAGCATAAAAAAGTACACTGGCCACCACTGACTGATAAACATGTGCAGCATTTCACTGCAGACATCAAAGGACCTGAGCCTCCTGAGGAGAAAGAGCTGGCTCTGCCACTTCTGATAGATGGCATCCATGTTCAGAGACCAGTCTAGTTTACTGTCAAGGTGTACACCTAGGTATTTATAAGTGTGCACCACCTCACTGTCCTTCCCTCGAATGTTGACTGGCTGAAGGGTGGGCCTAGACCTCCGAAAGTAAATGACCATCTCCTTGGTCTTGGAGATGTTCATAAAGAGGCAGTTCTTGTCGCTCCATTCACTGAAGGCCATCGTCAGATCTCTGTACTCCTCTTTCTGCCTGTTCCTGATATGCGCCAAATTAGCTGTGTCATCCGAGTATTTCTGGATGTGGCAGGACTCAAGGTTGTATTTAAAGTCCGCCATATACAGGGTGAACAGGAACGGAGCCAGAACAGTCCTTTGTGGAGCCCCAGTGCTGATCATGACTGTCCCTGAGACACAGTTACCCAGCCTGACGTACTGTGGTGGTCTCGTCAGGTAATCCACAATCTAGGATGTAAAGCAGGGATCCACCCCCATCCCTTCCAGCTTGTCTTTAAGAATGGGGGGTTGGATGATGTTAAATGCACATTAGAAATCATAGAAAATAATCCTCATGTAACTACCTGGCTCATCCAAGTAAGAATGGGCCCAGTGGAGCATGTAAAGGACAGCATCATCCACTCCAACATGTTCTTTGTAGGCGAACTGTAGGGGGTCTAGTTGCATGTTTAACCTGTGGCCTCAGAAGGTAAAGAAGCAGCCGCTCCAGAGTCTTCATGATGTGTGATGTGAGGGCCATTTATCTATGTAGTCATTTATCTCAGCAGGTCACCCTACTTTAAGTGCCAGAACAAGACATGATGTTTTCCACAGGACCGGGACCCTCCCTGTTTGTAGACTTAAGTTGAAGATCCTCTGGAGAGGCTCAGCCAGCTGGGCTGCACAGTCCTTTAACAGCCACGGACACACACCATCCAGGCCTGTTGCATTTCCAGGGCATGGCCTCTTGTGCTCCGGCCTCACCTCCTCCGCTGTAAAGGGCAGGAGACTTGACCCCAGTGTGGAGGGAGTTGCAGCTGCAGTGTCAGGTTGTGGAGGAAATGCCGTAGGAGAAGCTGCAGCTGAAGCAGTGGGAGAGAGAACAGGTGAGGCTGTGTCACACCTGTTGTAGAACAGGTTGAACTCATTGGCCTTGTCCACATCACCTGATGTTGTGGCTGTTCTTCTCTTTATAGCGAGTGACGGTCCTCATCCCCTTCCACACCTCTCTGGTGTTGTTGTGCTGCAGCTTCCTCTCTACTTTCTTTTTGTAGTCTTCATTCACCTGCTTTAATTTCCTCTTCAGCTTATATTGCACAGACCTGAGCTTCTCCCTGTCTCCATCTCTTGAGCCATTGACAGTTCACTTGAAGTGGGTGAGGAATTATTGAAATTGGTGTCTTTGCATAACACAACAAAGGGTGTGGATGTTTTCAACGCCATTAAATATATTGTTGGTGTGAATGGGGGATTTTACAAGCTTCCAGCTGCTGTTACCGACGGCTCATCATCAATGCAAGGAAGACGCACTGGATTCACCTGGCTCCTCCAACAAAGAGGCCTTGACTGTCCAATACTGTGCTCATCATAGAGCAGGTGTGTAATGTTTTCACATTATTATCATTATTATTATCATTATTACTATGAATCAGTTTTTATCATAGGCTAAAAAATCCTCCAATCTCAATTGGGGGAACAGCAAAATTTGTAGCCTTTTTGGATGAAGTGAGCACTGTTTAGGGGACGTTTACAGACGACACTGATATCACATAGATGAGCCGTGGGAAGTGCTTGGAGAGGTTATTTGTGCAGTGCACTGAAATCATAGTGTTTCTGGAGGACACTGTGTGTGTGTGTGTGTGTGTGTGTGTGTGTGTGTGTGTCTTCTACCTGTACACAGTCCGGCTTGTTGGGCAGGGCCATTTTCTTTGACACTCTTCACAAAGATGGTATCCATTGGCTCCAAACGAGACCACTGACAACATGCTTAAACACACACACAGGCACATTCACATCCAAATTCAGAAAAAAACTTTCGTAGATTGAGACTATCAGCAAAATCTACAAAGTTGAATCAGCTCCATCTACATGTGCAAACAAAGGGTCCCCTTACACACACAGTATCAGCATTGTGCTTAATTTAACAGATTACAATAGATTCTAATTAGTCCCAAGGGTATGTAAATAAATGAAATGATTCATTCTACATATCCAATGGCTAAACATCTGCGAACAATGTGTAACCAATTAAGTCAACAGGAAAATGAAACACTCACCAGGTCCAGTAGCATTTCCATTCTCTTCATCCTGTGCAAGAGACACCGAGCAGATGTTAAATGTTTTCTGTGCAAGGAGGAGAGGACCACAGGGGGGCGCTTCTCGCCTCACATTACACCCAGCACAGGTCTCCTTGACACCAGCTGACTTTGCTGCCTCGACTGTAAATCAGTCGATTTACATCATGACTATCTGACTAACTCTCTAACTGTCTCATAAAGTGTCCTGTAAACTGTCCGTCTGTCTGTCTGCCTGTGTCAGCTCATTCCTGACGTGGACACTCAAAGGGCACTCTGGATAAAGACTGAACTCTGCTGCCACACAGTGACCTCCGTCCAAGCCACAAATGCTACCATCCTGTCTACAGGAGCCATATTTGTGTGGAGCAGATGACTTGCAGGCTGAATGCAACACTTAAGCTTATACAGTTATCCCTGTATGATGTGTGTAGACTCTGATCTCTGATTCTTCTGACTGTTTTTTTAACATAACAGCACAGACTGATTTTTCCATACATCATACACATGAAGAACACAGACAGACATAAAAACTATGCTTAGAACTTTTCAGAACTTTAGAACTATGCTTCGGTAACATTTTATTTGATCCTCAAGGTCATTTGTTGTTGTTGACAACAATCTACAAGATGTATCCAATTCCCAAATAATTTCCAATAACTACCCTGGACTATGCAATTTGGTGCTAATTACAGGGGAAATAGAGATGGTTTGCAGTTGGGACACTAACAGTTAATTCTGATTAATTGCCAGCAAAAGCAGAGAGTCTTGTAATCAATGTCCAGCAGGTCAGATGAGCATGCAAAAATGTTTCTATAGGCCTGCACACAATTCATGTGAATTATACATAAATAATTAATCAATATTTAATTGGGTTTAAATGGAGCTTCTCTATCAAATAAATTCCTATTTTCAGTATAATTTATACAAGTTACATGGTTCTCTCTTGAAAACCTCCCTAGAACTTATTAGGAAAGGACAGATTGGCTCCAGGTCGAGGTCCAAAAGCAGAGAGGCAAATCACTTACTTTGAGGCAGTGGAGGGAGGACTCTGGTGGGTAGACAATGAAGTGGCGCAGAGTGAAGCCAAATCCCTGTGAATTCTTCTGGAGTAAAATGGTACTTGGGCCCTGCCACGACCCGCCCTCCACCTCACCCGATGATGGCGGCCAGCGCCTGTTCTCATTGGATGACACCACGCCATCTCTCCGCCCTTTAGCCTATTGAAAAGAGAAGTTGGAGAAAATGTTTCAGTCAACATTGCTTAACTTTACTTTCCCTTTTGGAATATGGACAAAACTTTACCATGTGAATCATAAAGTACATCTCAAGTATCATTTTCAGGTGTCTCCACTGAACTTGTCTATGTGAGTGTGAATTTATCCACAGTTGAATAGATTTAAAGGAAGTCTGCAGGGGTGGGTGTCGGTGTGTGTGTTCCTTTCACTCAGGACTCTGCCCAGATTCGACCAGAGCAGAATTCCTTCAATGCCAGGAATTTCTCTGAGACTTCCTCTCTCCAAAAAGGAAGCTCTGTTTTCACCAACAACCTCAACTATAATCACATTTATTAACTGCATCCAACAATGGCAGAGTTAAAAATATATACCATCTATAAATAACAGTCATTAAACAACAGGAACTTATTAGGGCTCATAAACACAGATCTGGAAAATTAGATGAACAATAGACCTTCACAGAGAGAGACTAAAAACATCCACAAATAACTGTATGTGGTACAGGAGGTCCACAACAAAGAAACACAGCGAGTGGACCTTCCAACAAGAGAAACGACTAACCCGCTAACCCAGCTGATATTTAACCTTATGATGCAATACTGTGCAGGTCTGAAAAGATAGTCGATCAGCAAAGAAGTGTGACTTCAGTGTTGTGCCTGAACTGAGCCAAAAAGCTCTATTAGGAAAAAAAAGACTAGGCCGACACAGTATATGGACATAATCATAATTACTTCAGACTTTAATTGTACAGCACTTTTCATACAGTCTAACACGAAGTGCTTTACAAAATAGAAGCAAACACACACACACACACACACAGAAGGAGAGAGAGAGAGAGAGAGCACTAAGTGATAAAAACAATAAAAAAAAAAGAAAATTAAGACAACAATAACAGGAAGTTAAGCAATGCTATCGTGAATCTCATAAATTATAAACCTGAAATAATACTCCAGTTGTCGTTAGTGTGTTAAGTAATTCTTAAAAATCTGAGATAAAAGATGCCCATTGTTTGGGTGGTCTGTAAAGTGAGTGAGGTTGCTGTGCCGCCACCTTTTTTACCTTTCCTGGAAGGAGTATGAAAAATTGTAGTTTGGTGGTGAGGCTTCAACAAGGGTAGCTTATTTCAATAGAGCGAGTTAGTTCTCAGTGGCAGTTACCATTATATATGTCTTGAAGGCATAATACACTGAAAGCTTGAAAAAGATTAAAGCTCAAAAAGGCTTTTTTCCCCACCAGACATAGCAGGTATAATACAGGTGTTGCAGCAGCGATAATTGTGTACATTGTTAGTTGGGTACATTGTTGTGCTAGATTCCTCATCATCTGACATCTCTGCAGGTGACATTTCATACAAGTTAATGGAAACAGAGGTGAGATGTTGTACATGTTTACCTTCCCCTCCACATCTCTTACCTTACTAACCCACCCACTCAATGTGAAATGCCAACATACTAGAGTATGTTTTATTGAACTGTGTGATTTTATTTGCCAGCTCTATTTGTAAGTGTGTGTACATGAACATTTATCTATGAGTTTAATTAATCAATATTGTCCTTGCATAAATAAAGGATTCCCCTTTGAACATTTTACAGTTTCTGAATGAGAAATAGTATCACTTTCAGGGTATTGTTCATGCTGCCTTACTGTCGCACTGAACAGAGCCAGAAGGCAGAATAAACAACACAGTACATACTATCACTTTAAAAAGTTTATAATTACATGTTTTCAGCCAGTTGTTTATTTACACATCCAGCAGAAAGACATTAGCTTTACCTTTCATTAAGAGTCCAACCAGTGAATGCGAGTCAAATATTCACTCCTCTTTTAGCTCTGTTTTGGTCTCCACCAACTCCTGAGAAAAAAGTCTGGTTCCTTAGCTGCTAAATGTTCCAGATTCTTAATAACTAGTTGGTAACCTCGTCTGTATGGTGCGGAGAAGGTAGGTCTGATGCTGTTGGCAACAAGGCTGTTGAGCAGTGAGACTGAAACAAAGCTTTCTGAAGCACTCAATCACTATGAAGCAACTGTTGAAAACGGTTTAATGTTTCAAGCGTCTCATATAATCAAAATGGCAACTGTTGGCCAAAACCTTGGTATTGAACTTGTATGGATAATGAACAGTGGACAAAATACAGTAGACAGTACTGAAGATATCTTACTGCTGGATTATGATGACAGGGGAGACCGAAAACATAGTCGCCATGCACACTGACACGCACATCACATCATTATACACAAAAAAGCACTCAAACTCGACTAAGCCAGCTACACAAACAGGAAGCCTGTTCAGGAACTGGATGGTCAAGCCCTTGGGAAGCATGATTTGGGGAAACCTCCGCCTCTAAGAATAGTTCCAAGGAGAGCAAGGAGGGGACATACACTTTCCACAGAGAGAACTTATTAAGTTTAGATCAATTTTTTTATTATATGTTCAAACAAATAACAATAACCTCTATAAACTATTCTCAAATCACTGAAAGGCAGTGTTAGTTTGTGATGTTGGCTTGCTTTCTAACCAGATATTAAATAGTTTTAAGGCTTTTACTTCACACTGACTTATTCAAACTTTTTAAAAGAGCCACTCTAATAGCATTACATAACATTTATTTTCATTACCATCAGCCTTCACAACACACAATGAATAACCTCAGTTGATTCCAGCGTGTGTGTGTGTGTGTGTGTGTGTGTGTGTGTGTGTGAGTGAAGAGAGAGAGAGAGTGAAGGGGTGGGGCTTGTTTTTTACTTAATTGCTTATATTTTGTAAAGCACTTTGTGTTACACTGTATGAAAAGTGCTTTTTATTGTTTTTATCACTTAGTGCTCTCTCTCTCTCTCTCTCTCTCTCCCTGTGAGTGTGTGTGTGAGAGAGAGAGAGACTGGCTGTGTGTGTATGTGTGTGTGTGTGTGTGTGTGTGTGTTAGTTGGGTACAATGTTGTTTTAAATTCCTCATCATCTGACATCTTTGCAGGTGACATTTCACACAAGTGAATGGAAACACAGAGGTGAGATGTTGTACACGTTTACCTTCCCCTCCATATCTCTCTCTTGCACTCACTCACACACTCACTGCATATACAAACATCTTTCTATGATTTGCATTAAGTTATGCAAATGCCCTTGCATACATAAAGGATACCCCTTTTGTCAGAAGTGACTTCTCACCTGCAATATAATCCACTTTTTCTTACTTTATCAGTATGCTCAGTATGTCCAAACACTAATATTTTTACCAACCGGCTGCTAAATTATAAATTACGAATGCTTTTGTCTCAGTCCCTATTCACCACCATGATAAGTGTGTGGCCAGGTTCTGTTGTAAGTTACCCCTGGATTTGTTACTACTGTTGGTTAAAAATTGCACCTGAACATCAGTGCTTTGTTCATGCTGGGAATGAAGAGAGTTTGTCCAAACCTTCCTGAGTCCTAACCCAGACCCCCTCTTATACAAAACACAAACCATTGAAGGAACATTTATACACTGAAATATAGCCTGTACATTTAAATGTAAGCTTGTCTACCCAAGGCTACATGCTCACTGAGCAGAATTAAATGTTCTGCACATTCTACATCAAATGTGATGATCCCGAACACTCTGCAAAATTGTGCTCTTTCAAAACATGGGCTTGTTGTGCTGTCTTAAATATAGCTCATCATAAACATGGGCCAGCAGCTGAATTAATTTACAAATGTTTTTGTTGAGTACTATAATGATTTAGTAATTGTGCTCCTCTGACATTTAGACTACAGCAGAGTGAGCTGAACTGAGAGAGCAAGAGTGACACGATGCAAAAAGACACACATCCAGCCTGGATACACAGATCAGATAATACAAACTGACAGATACTTTGTGTGACAACACACACTCACACACAAAGCGCAGACAAGCTGGATAACTAAAAGACACACTCTACCAGCAAACAAACATGCTACATGCAGTGTGTGTTGAAGCAGTGTGATCCTTGATGCATATCTGAACAGATGATGTAAAAGCACGACCACACACACACACCCACGTCTGAATACTGTACACAAACAAGGCTTTACATAAAGTTACATGAATCTCAGTGCGTAGTGAGGGCATCAGCCTCGTCTCCCTTCCCCTCCGCTAGTTAACAGGCCCCCTCAGTGCTACATTATATAACACCTAAAGGAGGCACAGAGACATAACATAACACACACACACACACTCAAATGAGTCAAACACCATGTGCTCAATCTTCCTCCAAACTGTAGGTGACAACAGGCTGGTAATACACATTCTGTTCAGCTCCACTCTGCAGTACCTATGCTAACACACTGAAGTTCACAGCAAGGACCTTAACCTTCGCTCCCTCTGATAAAACGAGAATTTACACTTGTAGAAAAGGACATGGTCAATAATGGTGTCTTTCCTGTGCACTGATCAGAGCAGACAGGAAAGGTTAAAGAAGGATGGTAGAAGACTAATACCAGAGGACATACACCTGTCCACAGTCATCAGATCAGACAGGAGATGAAGAGCCTTCAGATGATGACAGCCATAGCTGTTTTTAGAGCTGCAGTCAATCTACTATGTTCAAGGATGGAGCAATGGCAACATCCAAAGGTAGTCCAGTACAAAAAAAGAACGAAGCTGCCAAATTGGATTGATAGTTTCACTTGTTTCAATTTTTGTTTTACTCAAGTATGATCCTTCATTCCACAATTTGGTGTCCTGGCCCACAACTTTACAGTTTTTTCTCATCAACCTCGTTTCCAGCCACAGTAAGAAGCTGAGGAACAAATAAACCCAATGCATACTACCTGCTCAGCAGAAAAAACAGAGCTAAAACAGAGGGAATATTGGGCTTTGATTCATCTGCTGGACACAAACACCACTCCACATGAATGATCTTGTTGATGGTTATGTTGCTCTGTGACTGCTAGATGTGGAAATAAGAAAAGGGTTAGGGTTAGTTCACCAGCAAGTTCACCATATCAACATCATGAGGTGTCAGTGTTTTGTTTGCAACGTGTTTCTGCTGAAAAAAAGTGGCCACAGCATTAGTTATTGCAGGTTTAAATTAATTAGGCCATCAAAAACATGACTCCAAATGAAATCTAATGTTGCTCTGGGTGGGCAAGACTTTTATATAGACAACTGATGCTGACACAATATATCAAATGTGTGATATTCGGCTGGTTGTGGCATTCTGTCCCCAAAACAAAAAGGAATGCAGAAAGGCAACATTAATAACTTCAATATCATCAATTCTTGGCTTGCTGATTCTGAAAGACTTTCATTGGTCTGGCTTTGAAGACAGTGAGTTCAACAAACAGTGCCTAATGATGATCTAAAGCATGTTTCAGATTCCTTTTGAGCTTTACAAAAATGTCTTTGGGAAAATGTTGACTTTAGAAAAGTAATCATGTATTGGCAGTTACAGCACAATACTACCATCCACCCTCTTACCCAGGACAATCGATGGCGCTGTATGACCCTCTTGGAGCTCCGTCTTCTTGGTGATGCAATGAATGTCCGCCGGGGTGAGGCGCGAGGTGAAATATTCCTTAACACTGCCAGCCAGATACAGCGAGGTTCGGCATCACTGCAGTCCACCCCGACAGAACACTGAAATTGCCACTTGTGGCCTGATGGAGCTGGTGCAACACCCGACACCCTCAGCATACCTCCATATTAGTACCCACATGTACTGACTGTGCAATGAACATGAACTAACACACACCAGGGGTCACAAGACTTTGGACACCACAACTGATAAATCCAGTCACTTTTGCACGATCTGCTTGATGCACCATAGCCAGAAGTGGTATCTGAGGAGAAGTCAATTTTCCATTGACTTACAGTAAGGTCAACTTCTCAAGTGTCTCACACTCAGACTACGGATTCAAAACACCTTCAGTGTATGAAGTGGTAATCCTTGAGTTGGATTTAACCAGAGCTTCATCATTCGTGTATATCTTCCACTCGGCAACTGACTGGTTGTGTTTTGTAGTGTCAAAGATAGACAGCCAAGCCATGAAGATCCTGCCAATAGCCAAGAAAAGCATCCAATTTCGGATTTGATTAAATTTAATCTGTCTTTATTTTGTCCAGTTTTCTAACATGTTGTCTCAAGATAGTCCTCATTTCTTTTTACCAATCTGAGTGTGACTTCAACAAATCTTGACTTCTTCTTGCATTTTCTCACCTTTCATTTAGTCCAATTCACAGTTCTAGATGAGATCTTCGGCTTTGGTAGCATCCTTGTGTTGAGAAACAGCATTGGTCCCAGTGAGAAACTGTGACAACATTAGTTGACAGCTCTCTCTAATTTCAACTAGTTCTCTTCATATTTTTCAAAACAGAATTGTCTCCATGTCAGAAAAATCACACTCATTTCACTGCAGTAGTGGTTTGCTGGTGCCATGCAATTTGGCTTAAATTTAGGGCTTGTCTCTGGACTTTGGAAACAAACCCATCGCAGACCAGATGAATTCTGTCCCTGGACCAGTTGAGCTGAGAAGGCAGTTTGTAGTCAGTTTGTTGGAATTGGAAACAATCCCGTGCTGCTGCTGCTGATCCTGTGCGCCCCCCTCATACTGCCACTATAGTGAAGAATTGGCTGTGGCCAGCTATCTATATTGCTGTCTAAGTACAGTCTTCGCTGTTCTGAACACTGTCATGAAGCTCTCTCCTTTCAGTCTCTCTCTCTCAATAGTTTCTGTTTGCTGACATCCCCGCACTCTCTCTCTCTTTTTCTCTCTCACACTCACATGCCTCTCCTCCTTTAGCTACACAATCCAGCCCATTGGTAGAGCAGAGAGCAATGTTACTCTCTCTCTCCCCCTGTTCTGGGTCTCCCTGTCTCCTCCATTTAGACTCACAAGTCTGTGCCTGATGCTGATGTACTACAAACTATGGGGGCAAAGTGACTATTTGATTATTAACTAATTTGTAGAACAACAGAAGAGTAATCAACAAAAACTGGTCAAGCAAGCAAACATTCATTGGTTCCAGTTTCTGAAATCTGACCATCTGCTGATTTTCTGTTTAATATTAGTGTAAAGCGAAATCTTCAATTGGACACAACAAGCAATTTGAAGATATCTTATGTTCTGCAAACTTATGATGAGCATTTTACTTTTTTCTCTGTCCACACTCAACATGCTTGTTGATCAGGACCAATGTATGTTCAAATATGGTGCCTTAAATAAATACTGTAGCCAGAAGCTGGTGCTGTGCTGTCCAACAGCCTTCCATTAGACAGGTAATGCTTATTTACCAGCAAGGTGACACCTTATCAGTAAGATTTTACTTGAGCTTTTCATCCAGTTCTGTTGTATTGATGTGAATTGTATTTTTTTTTTTTTGCACTATTGTCGTTTTAGTTTAAGATTCTGTTGTTTATTTTTTTGTTACATGAATAAACCAAATCAAACCTTTCATTCAAAGAGTGAGATGATAAGACTGGAATCAGTTCCATATCTTTGTATTAAATTTGTTGCTGGAATTAGGACAGGATTAGCCTATTTTAGCATAAAGTGTACAACCAACCGGTAATTGATGTTTGAGGCCAACACTTGAATTGATGTTGGAAGGCTAAAACCTTTGATAAAAATATTATCTGGAGATAGTAATAACATTTTTACAAGGTTGTGTGATTTAACATTCTCGCTGATTTATATGACTGATAAAAAGAGAAAGCAGGGGCTTACCAGCTAGCCAAGCTCTCTCTCATTTTAATCTTAGAGCTAGTATCAGCAGCAGTTGAGTCATGTTGAGTCGAGTCTACATAACCTGTAGACTACAGGGTTGTAGTACTGAACAGTCTCAGCAGCGAGTGCATCCAGCTATAGTAAACCCAGAGGGGTAAATGGTCAATTATGTGGTTAATTAATGCACTGATAAATGGTGTTACTAATTCACTTGATTACTGTTTGACAAAGTTTGCTTTAAGTTGCTTTCATTTACAACATGGCTGACAGTTAGTTTGGTAACAGAAAGAAGGTTTCGTTAATGTCAGATTTGGAGTGCAAGCCTGTAGCTGTTTCCTGAAGCCAGTATACAGTATACCTGTGTAAACTCATTTTACAGTATATCAAACTCACAGGCATACCATAGAAAGTATTCACTCAATTATTTCCAGCACACACCTGTCTGCCCACACTGTGCCTATACAGTGTATAGCCTACATGCGCCACCTACTTTACCTTATAGGCTCATGTTTCTATGTCTTTGTTCATCACTTGTGATATGAAAATATCAGATTTCCATAAAGTCAGAGAAAGTCTGCTTCCTGGTCATAGCAATTGTAAAATTTTAGCAGATCAGTGTCTGTCTTGCCAACTTTTAGGTGGCAGTCTTTATAAGTGTTGGATGACTTGGACAGAGCCAGGATAGCAGTTTTGCCATACTGCCATTCTTTAGCTGTTTAGTGCACTACTTTTGCTCTGTGCCATTTTAGTAGTAAGTATCCAAATTCTCAGTTTGAAATCCATACACCATATAGTGCCATCAAAATATTACACACTATGTACATTACTTTTTGCTTGATAGATGCAAAATTTACAGTTGTGCAACATTTCATCCGTCAAAATTCCTTACTTACGACTTGGTGTCAGGTGGGAACAAAGAATGAGAGAGACATAAGTATTTTTGCTAAGTAAAACTAACTGCATCCTGGAACAGTCTCTGTACTAAACACACAGACATGATATCCATCTTTTCATCTCACCTTCAAAAAGAAAGCAACTAAGCATATTTCACAAACTGGTAAGGTGTTCCATTAACCAATAATGTAAGTAAGTAGCAGTCCTCTGTGTATAAAGTAGGTATTAGACAAAATTATGAACGAATGTAAATCAGTGTGTGTGTGTACGTCTATGTGTATGTCCTGTTCTAGATAAATGTAAAATAAGCAAGTGTGTGAGATATGTGATATATGTGCAAAAATAATATTATCAAACTATAATCAAGCATAGATGTTTGTGCTTCTTGAAAAAATGTGAATGCCAGACTGTGTGTGTGTGTGTGTGTGTTTGTGTGTATGTGTGTGCACGTGTCCGTCCTCCTTGAACCCTCCATCACAGCCCTAGCGGCTCTAGCAGTGCTGTCAGCCCCACATTCCTGTTTCCACTGACACCTGAGGGCAGCTACAATGAGACAGTGAGAGAAAGGGAGAATGACGATAAAGAGGGAGAAGTGGGATGTAGAGACACTAAAAGAGGCTGACGTCCATGCAAACATCATCCAGCAGCCTCTGCATCTCTCATCTCTTGTCATCTTGTGATCTTCACTTTCCTTTTCTCTTCTTTCCTAACCCCTTTTCTTCGCTACTTGTTTCTTTTACATTGGTCACTGTCCCTTTCCCTAATTGTAAAACATTATTCTGGCATTAGTGTGCATGACTCTTCGTCTGACAAGTTTGGTTTGGGAAAAAGCACTGTGACCAATTTGTGTACTATGTTTCCTTGACTGTGAGGACTTGAGGCAGAACAAAAATAACAATGTGTTGCATGAGTCAGAGGAGAATATGCATCTATTCTGTCCTGATTCTTCATACCTCTAGTATGAAGGCAACAAACCACATGATGCCTTTGAGGAGGGATGCTTCAGGGCTATGAAAGCACCTACCAGAGCATAAAAACACATTTAATCAAATGCAGTTAACAGATCTATCTATTCATCAACTGATCTAGGGAGAATGAACTATGTATATTCAGACTTTGCCTAAATAAAATGCTGAATGCCATGGCCAGAGAAAGAGCTGAAGCAAAATACTGGCTAAATCCAGTGGCTGCAGCTACAGACAAAATAACAGCAGAGCAAAGTTTGAAAAAAAAAAAAAAACGTCTTAAACAGACTAAGGTATTCATGTGCTTTTTTGCTTTCATTGGAAGGCTAAAGACTTTGATAAAAAATATTATCTGGTGATAGTAATAACATTTTTACAAATATTCCACACTATGTACATCACTAAGTTGTAAATTGGTAAGGTAGGTTTGTCTCCCTTTTATAAATAAAACCCACTTCAGTTACATAAGTTGTAAACTTATAAATGTACTGCAGTTGGGGTCAGAAGAAGAAGAGCAAAGCAGAGAGTAAGGTAAATAAAGAGCTGTCAGCCAGAATCTTAGTCTAAAAGAGACCAGACCCAGACAGAAAGGGGGGGGGCAGAGAGGGAGGAAATACCCAACGAGACAGCAAGTGAGATGAAAAGAACACTGAGAAATAATCTCTGTAGGACAAAGAGTCAAGACTTGATCATGTCACTAAAGCACAGTTAAGTGTAAACAGCTAAATGTTATAAAAACACCATCAAAGGTGAAAGTGAACAGACAGAAACAGAGAGAGAGACATGAAGTAACTCAGCTGGCAGAAGAATCACACCTGTAAATTTGAGCACTTCCGGTTTTAATTAAGGTAATTCACATCTTGACTGGGTATCGACACAATTTTTACATGTCTTTTTGAGCTTAGAATCAGCACCTAAATGTATTCACTTCTTTTGTTTGTAGTCATTATGTGCAAAAATCTTGCTTTTGATCTATTTTTGGAACTAGTTCTATTTGGATATGAGAGGGACTTACGATAAAATCATCAAAGAAACAGATCCTCTAATACCTTAGGTGCACCACGTCAAGTGACGAGTCAAGTGACGAGTTAAACTGTTACAGCAAGTGAACTGTGTTAGAAATAGTTATCATGAACATAAATTCCTGCATATTTTAGGTGTCTTATTGTGTATAGTTGTATATGTTTTACTTTTTTTTTTTTAATTAAATTTGGAACAGTGTCAGTTATGTTCTAAGTGTTTCAGATCTATAAGCGTGAGGACTTGAAGTGCAACACATGAAGAGGTTTTGTGTTTCTATATAGTAGCTAAGTAATAATTATCATCATGGATGATCTTCCAAGATTAATAAAAAGTCTGTGAAGCCTTCAATGATTTTCAACCCTCTTTCCACATGTTTATTTATGCTTTCCTGTACACAAACTTCATTTAAAGAGCAACTGAATAGCAGCTGAAAGGTTTTCTCTTATTTCTTGTGACCAAAATACATTCTGAGCTGCTATTTTTCAGTGTGTGTTCCCTGGTGGACAAACTCTGTGATGGAGTAACTGTTTCTAAATGACCTTAAACATGACTTTGACATGTCTCTAATCACATTTCACAGTTACTTATTGGCTGACATATCCGCCAATATTGATAAATCTATGAGGAATTAATATCAGCCAGACATTTTAAAATGCCCTCTTGTGATGAGATGCTAACTTTTGTATGTGTTGACAAGCAATTGCCTTTTTACAGATCCTATGGAGTGATGTTTGTGTGCATCTAATGAATGCTAATATTCATTCATTTTAAAGTGTGTCTGTAGTTGCTAAATTTTCCAATGTCCAATTTCCAATTGTCACATTTAATGATGTTTACAGCTCACATGAATCTACACTGACAACAGCTTCTAGGAAAGAATGACAGAAAGAGAGAGCGATAGAGAAGAGACAAAGAGAGACAGGATGAATAGAAGGATAAAAAAAGGACCAACACAGCTGCAGAGGATGCTGAATAGACATAGGAGCCTCTCAACAATGGGACAGAACAGTGATCCAAGCACACAGTAACACACGCATGCTCTAACCAATGCACCTTTTTGACTTTTTTGTATAATCATAATATTCCTTTTCAAATCACATTTTTCTTTGATATCCAGGGGATATGTCAGGGGGATTCATGTTGTATGATATTTTCATAACAAATGTTTCTAGTTCAGACAGCAGGATGCATACAGTACATTCTCCCACTCTGTGTGGTTCTGAAGAAAATGGCTCAAATGTAAAAGTATGGAAAAGGCCAATTCAGTTGTTCATCCATACCTTCAATGTTTTACCATATTTTACTCAGGAATTCAGATTTTCCATTTTCTATTGTGTCATTTTTCAGGCCCGGCTGCAAAGAGTTTAGTTTCTTAACGACAAAATCTGATAAATAACTTTTAACATAACAAATAACACAGATGCACACACACACACACACACACATAGAGCTGAGCCACAGAGAAGAGAGGAGACATGAATGAGTTTCACTGCTTCCACGTAACAGCCACACCGGGGCAGCACTGCTTTACAAAATGAGTTCCTATCACACATTGAATCAATGTCACTGCTTTCATTCTACATTTGAATTTATGGTCATTTTCAATTCCTTGATCACCAAATCACCACAAATAAAGGCATCAAAGATCATTGACGTAAAGGCCTAACAATATTCTTATATAATCTTAAATTCAAAGAGACAGTCAGTGCATACATTTTATCCTGCAGAAGTGCTGTTGAGTATGATGCTCATCTCTATGACATCTGATAAGAATGATGGCTCATACATGACCGTAAGTGAAAACTACATACAGGCTCTGACCGAAATATGTTAACATGAGGAGATCAGAGCTATTAATGAGTATAATAAGGAGGACACAGGCGCTCGGGAAAGCTCACTAACTGACCTATTTTTAGTCAACTGTGAAAATTGTTCTGAGCTAAAAATAACTACAAATTCATTTTATGCATCTTTGATCGTTTTCATTTGAGACATACCTGCTGTCACGAGGCTGGTCTGCCATCCAATCACTAATACATAAATACAGTATATGATTTCCAACATCTATTCAACCTTTCACTTAATACTTGACAACACTGACAGCAGGTGATCAAGTGGCTTCATGAGATCCTGCAACTAACAATTATTTTCATTATCATTTTCTCAGTTAATTGATTAGTTGTTTGGTCTACATGAAAACAGCTAAAATGCCTATCACAGTTTCCCAGACCCCAAGATGACATCTTTCAAACGTTTTCTTCTGTCATATCAACAGAGCAAAACCTGAATATATTTAGTTTGCAGAGATAAAAAGCAGAGAAAAAAGGAAATACTCAGGAGGAGTGTGAACAAGCAAATATTGGGCACTTTTTCTTAATTAATTGATTGGAGTGCTTATTGATTTGCTTAAGTTTGCTTATGGATTAATCAAGTAATTGTGCCAGCTCTAGATTCAATAAGCATATTCAATACAATATTGCACTTCAATAGAACGCGAACACTTAAAAAAGCGTAAAAGTAATGTAAAAGCTTTATGACTGATCCTCAGCCAGATCAACTTGGCCCTCAGCAGACACTGTATCTTTACGGTTCACCAGCACTGAACCCGGACCAGCCGGGGTAGATGTATAAGACCATTGTTTCCTGTTAGACAGTGGCTCTGTGCATCTGAAAAGGCAATGGGACAGTTTGGGTATTTGTGTTTCAAAGAACACAGTACTATCAGAAAGGAAGGAAATAACAGCAGAGGATACCACACTGACAGACACACTGATAACAAGGGCTCAGTAGAACCGCTGTTCTACCAGACACTGCTCTGAGGTACAACAATATTTCTGTCCAAAAAAGCCTACAAAATAGCATGTAGATCACAAGACACTTAATGCTTCCATTTAAATTCAGCATTAATACTAATTACATATACACAAGACAAACACTTCATCCCACCTTTAAGTCAACCTTTAAGTATGGCTGATTGGAACGAGAAACACTTGTGTTAGGACAACACTGTGTATGACTTTCTCTTTTTTGAGCCCAAACCTTACACAATTGGATTTAAGCTTGGCAGATTCAAAAATCTATATTTTAGACCAAGTGGATGAATAATGCTTTTGTTACTTTTGTTGGTTAAGGTGTGTTATGCTTGCAGTGGCCAATGTAGCCTGCAGTCTGCAGCATTGATGAGGAGGGTTAGAGAGGTCTGGAAAGATAATTTCTTTCTCTTCCGACCCGACCAACACATCAAAACACGCTGATGAGGAGAACCTATGGAGTTAACAACAGGGACAACAGTTGAGTTCCCCTGGTCCTGCGTTATCAACACAAGTTATTATGTTTGCTTAAAACAACTGTACAACAAACTGATGGTGGAATAACCGTTACAAAGAGTTATCGCATTCAAAATCTACATTATTACATCAGTGAATCAGCAAGGAGCATGGACACGTAAAGTAATGCATCGCGACATAAAAATTACTACAGTGTAAGAGCAGTTGTTCTTCTGTTAGAGAATATCTGTGATAGTGGATTCAACAGACCATGGCATGAAACCTGCCACATTTTAGATAAATGGTTTTGATTGGGCGGCTGGTTTGTGGACATATGGAAATCTGTCCTACAGACGGAATGATCAGATCACTTCACTTTCCTTGTTTTGAATCTGGTTAGATGCATTAGTTGTTCTGCCTTCCACTGACCTGGAAAGCTGACAAGCGCTCAGTCTATTTTAGTGTTTTGCTCAGAAACATGTAGGAATGATGAAATCAGTTAGAGGCTGATAGAGCTCTTGTCTTTGATGTTGTCCATCACTTCAGCATGATTTGGATTCAGCAGAGGCACTGTATTTCCAGGGATTATAGCAAGGAAAATTTCTGTGCCTGAAATATGTTCGAGAGTTATGAGAAAGAATGGAGGGAAGGGGGGGTTAGGGCTATGGTTAGGGTTTAATAAATTTAGTTTCTATTCTTCACCAAAAGACATTAGCTTACCTAGGCTACTGTTATCAGTTCAAAACAAACAAAATATACACGCATAAACAAAAACAAATGGAAAATATTAGAGATATTTTGGTGGTATAAGATGATCAGTGTTTTGCAGTTATTAAGTAGGTTTGCTAACAGTATCCTTTCCTACTTTTACACTAGTGAAAGAGAATTATTATGTTACAGGTGTAGACTACCACCCTGAGTAAATTCCAATTTTCAGTTTCTCTGGAATTTTTGGCTGGACCACAACTATGGAGCCAGCCCTGTAATTAACTGACTGACTGACTGATCGTAATTCCACCACTAGTCAGCCAGTGACTCAGTTGGAGTTTTCCCATTGGCCGTTGCTCTTTCAAAATTAATTGGTGCAAACAGTTTCTGTTAGGGGGGTGTTTACAGATCAGTGTTGCCAACTCAGTGCATGTGTTGCTAGATTCCTTTTCAAACAAGAGTGGGTATAAACCTGGTGCATGGCTGGAACATGTATGGGTGCTGCTGGAGAATGCTTCCAATACACTCAAACACTAGAGGGCTTTTAAATTGAAATGATTACGGGAAGTGTTGAGTTTGTATTAACACATAATGCAGTAACTTTAACAACAAACAGGAGCAAATGAAAGCAGGGCTTTGTATGGAAAAATTGTAAAATACTGTAAAAATCACTAATTGTATATGCCAAACAAGAGCTAGCTCAAAGTTCACTTCACACAGGTTCAAATGAACTAGTTCACTTCACAGTTCACAATTTTGAATTTGAACTAAGTTCACTGGCATATTAACTAGTTTATGTTAATTTTTTATGTTTTTTTTTATTCTTTTTCAGTAGAACCTTCCTACCCATCCTTCCAACAAGTCTTCCACCCAGAGTCAAATCACTGCCACTCCTCAAACTATAAGAATTACTGTATAGAGTTGCAGACAGAAATTACTTTTAAAATATAAAAAAACCAATGTGAGTATATGTTTTACTAATTTGAATCTGGAGAAGGAACTTTGCGGCTGTTGGTTTATGGTTCTTTTCTTAAGGATTTCTCATCATCATCATTCACTCATACATATTTCTAAAGACTGGTCGGATGCTTCAACTCTCTGTGTTGTTTCAGATTCTTTATTGATGTCTGTTTATTCAGACCCGGCGGTGAGATTTTGACCTAGTTGTCTTGGTATGTATACGTTTTGTGTTATGTATGTTTTTCAAATGCCAATCTATGGAGTTTCTGTCTCATTTCTGAGCCTGCATACTTCTCTAGTAGCTAATAATCCTACTAGCAATCAGATGTGAGACAGAAATTACATACTCTAATTCTGTGATGTGGCACACTGCAACAGTATATCAAGTTGAGTGAGCATGCAGGTAAACTTGAACCCATATACAGCAGGGATGTCAAGACAGGAAGAAAAAGACAACCATCAAGTCTCTATCCAAACACACTGCAAATTTCAACTGAATTTACAGAAAGTGTGCAATATAAAACATGAGTTGAGCCTTGTTTCCCTCTGCTTCCGCACACATAGCACACATGACCCCAAACATGACACAATCGTCCTATTACAAATTTTCTGTCTCCAAGCCAGAGCTGACAAGTACTTTGGCATCAACCAACCATGAAGCATAGGAGGAGGAGGAGGAGGATCAAGGTCAATGGCTTCCCAGTTCATAGAATATGAATAATAACAATAACTAGAAAATTCCTGGAGAAATTTTGAATGTGCCTGCTGCTTGGTGTGTGTACTTCACTCCTCACGTTTCAATCTGTACAAAGGACGTTACTTTCAGTTTCAATCATGTCTTATCCTGACACTGACATCAGTCACTGCAGGTGTCCCTCAAATAGCCATTTGAAAGAAATCAGCTCCTGAATTTGTATTGGAATTTGAATGGGAGAGGTGGAGGGTACTTCCAATGCTTTGAGGCTCATGTTCAAATTCTGTAAGTGTCTGTGCTAAAGTAGACACATTGTATTAATGAGTTTAATTAGCCAATCAGAATCAGCTTCACCCATTTCTGCCCAGTAACACCTCCTCCTGAATTGTATTGCAGTCAATGGGAGAGGTGGAGGGTACTCCCATCACTTCCTCAAAAACTGTAAAAGATATCAGAATGAGACCAAAACTGGGTGATACAGGCAAAAAAAAAAAAATCTCTAAATTTTTTATATAAAAATTGTCAATGAAGGTTGGAAATTGTGGGATTTAATGAGCAGACAATGACAGGCACAAGACCTTCATGCACTACATATATGGCTTTAATGTTTCTAGAGCCAAAAATGTGGACATAAGAGCGAGTTACAGAAAAATGTCACTTCTGCATTTTTGGGGAAATGAGCTCCTGAATTTGTATTGCGGTTAATGGGAGAGGTGTAAGGGACTCCCATCATTTTGAGGCTCATGTTCAAATTCTGTCAGTCTCTGTGCTAAGATAGACACATTGTATGAAACATTTGTCTACTACCGAGGAAGACGTGATGTGTGAAGATTGAAATATGTGGCCGTGAGAACGAGTTAAACAGAATTTTTTCCAGAGGAGTTCTAGAGCTTCACCCACTCTAGCGATGATGTCATCCAAATTTTGTGCAATACACACCCATTATAAAGTCTGAAACAGCCTAAAAATGACACAAAACGTAAACTTCTGTGTAAACCGTAATAGTTGTCAATATACCGATTTAACCCAAAAGAGTCTCAAGTCTTGTTAACCATTTAACGTTTCAATCATTTTTCTACGTTGAAGTATGACACAGCAGTAGAGCTCCAAAGTTGGTTGTTTTGAAGACGTCTCCCCTCCCATTCTCTATGGGAATTATTTTTATCCCCATTTACGTCGCCATGGTTACTCAAATTGCTTAGAAAAGTCATAGCACACCATTCCCAATCACGTTTTTTGAATTTTTGAATGTGCCTGCTGCTTGGTGCATTTACTTCACTCCTCAGTTTAAATCTATACAAAGGACATTACTTTCAGTTTCAATCACGTCGTAGAGCCTTATCCTGACACTGATCTCAGTCACTACAGGTGTTCCTCAAATAGCCATTTGAAGCTGTCACAACTGTCAAAAATAATCTCACACTTTGTCCCCACAATCCTAGGAAGACATGTATAGACACATGTACATGCCCTTACTGAAGTTGATCTGCAATAAAGCTATACCACTACATCCCCACATAGCTTCTAAGATTGAATTTAATACCTCCCTACCTCTTACCTTTATAGGACTCTTATTTTAAAAGTGTCTGTGCTTCTCAGTTTGGCAGCATAAATTGCATAAGGTTTTGTACAATACAGCCAATAAGTTTTCTCTTACCATGTTAAGACTTTTATTTTGAAGGTATATCAAAATCGTGGAGATGGTGTTTTTGTGTTTCTGTCAACATATGTGTGTGTGTATGTGTGTGTTTGTGTGTGTTTGTGTGTGTGTGTGTGTGTGTGTATTTTTGAGTGTAGCGGTAGAGCTGCCCAACAGAACCTCCAGTAAGTTCTCTTACCTGGTTGACACTAATTTTGAAGGTGAATATCAAAAAAGTAAGATGTTGTTTGTGTGTGTCTGTCAATTTGTGTGTGTATTGTTTTGTGTGTAGCAGATCTGTCTACTATAGAACCTCCAAAAAGCTTGAGTTACCAGGTTGAGACATTTATAAAGTCAATATCCATATGGTGGTGATGGTGTTTGTGTGTCTTTCAATGTATTTGTGTGTGTGGTAATGGAAACTCCGTAAGCTTAACCATCAAACAGCCCTTTGAAGTTATCAGGACCTACCAAAATGACATCAGAATAATGGTTTTTAACCAAAATTGTATATATACAATTATAGAAAAACACGTACACACATGCAAAGAACCACACATCACACACACACACATAAATTTACAGAAACACACAAAAACCATCTCACGATTTGGATTAACCTTCTAAATAAAAGTTTCAATCAGGTAAGAGGGAATTATTTGCTCTGTTGTACAAAACCTTATGCAATTTATACTGTCAAACACAGAAGCACAGACATTGACACACATGCCATCTCCACGACATGGATACACTTTCAAAATAAGAGTCTCAGAACGTAAGAGGCAAGGTAGATAATAAAAGTTATTCTTAGAAGATCTTATAATGTATCTTCTATGTGGGCATATAGTCATAAACCTTTATTGCAGATCAACTTCTTTTAGTGCCCTAATCCTGCATGTTAGGAGTGTCAAAAATCATGGTTCGGTATGTTCCTCGGTTTTCAGGTCACGGTTCGATACATATTTGGTACAGCAGAAACAAGGAACAGAAAACATTAAACTGCTTTTTTTTCTTTTCAGTTTTTTTCTTTTTTTATTAAACACTGGTTTACTGACCAGACAATGTCTTTCAAAAATAAAAGCCTGTAATACTGCCAAAACCTAAAAAAAGTTATTTTCCAAAAGTAAATCAAAATAAACATTCTCTCAAATAAATAAAAATAGTAAAATAAATATCCATTAAGGTGCAGCATGTAGAAAATTAACTGTACTTAAACTGTACTGCTATTGTAATCAAATTAGCAGCTTTCAGCTTTACGTTAGGACTGCAACATAAATTCTCTCACAAATAAAAAATATATCAAATAAAATGCAGCATGTAGAAAAATACCTGTACTTGTAAGCTACTGTACTCAACATAAGGAGCTTTCTGCTTCGCTAGAACTGTGCAACATAAATATTCTCACATTAAGGTGTAACATGTAGAAAATCAACTGTTGAACTGTGCTTTACTATTAACATCAGCAGCGTTCAGCTTCCCTTTAGGACTGTCCAACAGTCTCAGCTTTTACTGACATTTATTGTATTTTTATGTTTTGATGGCATTGACAGTATTTCTAGCGTTGCCTGTTGTGACTGGAATTGTGCTTCCTGGCCTCTCCAACTTCCCTTATGACACCGCCTCCCTCAGTTGCTCTTCCAGATGGGAGCTTGTGTGCTGCTCATAAATGGGCCGAGTTTGAAGAACGTGACTTTCCATGTTCCAGTCAGATGTGATGTAGTGCGCCGTTACTGTCAGGTAACTCTCAGTAGCCCTAAATGTCCACCCATCCGTCATGAGAGCGACAGCAGATGCCTTGGATAAGTTGTGGACAACTGTAGTGTGTGTCTGTTTGTAAAGGGCTGGTATCACTTGCTGGCTGAAATGCAGACGAGAGGGAACTTCTTAATGGGGCTCGATTACTTTCAGTGTGTGTTTGAACCCTGTGTTCTCAACAACAGAGAACGGTCGCATATCCGCTGCTATAAAAACACGTATGGCGCTTGTTATTGCTTTGGCACAGTCTGAATTATTAGCAAGTGGCTGCTTAAATGCCATGGGGTTGCTGGGTTTGTACTGTACTTATTTTCTTCCTTGTCCCACTAATCTTAACTCAAGTGAAGCCATTTCAAATGAGTTAGCAAGTTCGAAGTGCTACCAGCTACTGTACATGCCTGATTAGGGTTGTCACCAGAACCGATACTTTGGTACCAATTCGATGCCATGTGGCAAAAAACGGGCAGTACTCGTTTTTTTGTGGTATCGAAGGTACTGAAATTACCGACACGTAACGAAATTGATAGTCACCCTCTTAGGAAGTAACGTAGGATTGACATCATTGAGGGTGCATCGTGTATATTGTCACGCCCGATCGCGCATCAGGTCTCATTGAGCTCTTGTGCGCAATATCCCATCATCATTATAGTTGACTGCGAAACAGAAGTGTTCCCACACAACAGACTGTTGAGGGAGGGTCGTCAAACTCCTTAAAAAGAGCCTGCTGCACTGACTGAGCTAATAACATCTGTCACGCGGTGAGGTCAAGTTGGGGTTTCGTCCTGTCTCCATGTCTTGTCATTTCCTGTTTTATTTTGAAAAGTAACTCTGCATCTGAGTCCTCTTTCTATTCCAGGCCTGACAAACATCCAATTTGCTAAAGTTGTCTCTCGGAATTTACGTACACAAATAAGTTCTGCATGTGCACTGGCTGCATGTGTTTGGTACACATGCAAACTGAACCAAAAGGCCTGTACTGAAAATTTTCGGTTCGGATAAATGTACCATTACACCCCTAGTACATGTGTGTATACATGTCTTGTGATGGTTGTGGGAAGTGAGGACAAATTGGGGTTTGAAACCATCAGCATGAGGTTATTTTGGCCAATTCAAGCTTCAAATTACTTTTTGAAGACACCTGCAGTGACTGAGGTCAGAGTTAGGATAAGTCTCTACAACATGACTGAAACTGAAAGTTAAGTCCTTTGTACAGATTGAAATGTGAGGAGTAAAGTACATGCACAAGGCAGCACCAAGCAGCAGGCACATTCAAAATTTCTCTCTGTGAATTTTTTTAGTATATGTCTTCAATGCTATTGCATTGCAGGCACATAATTAAACTGTGCATGGAAACACATTGCTCTTGGAGTCATGTACCCATATAGTGTCAATGAGAAAATAACTGCCCAATTTGAGCAGAGGATGGAAATTACATGCTCGACATAAACATGCCCACAAACTTAATGCTTTCAGAGAGACAGGACTGCCTGCCTCTATGTATCTATAGTTTTAATGCATCAGGAGACAGTAAATCTCTTTGGGAGGGGGTAGCAGGGCTCAGTGTGTACATGGTCTCAGCGGCACAGAGCAGCAGCTGGGTGCCCACATGGGGCCAGACCCCCCCCCCACAGAGATCCAGCTGGAGCATTCGCACTTGGTAGGGTGAAAGGGGGGCTACAGCAAATCACATACATAAATACTGCACCTGATGCCATCCAAGCATAGCCAGTCCTCTGTTCACTTTTTATGCTTTTATTCTGAAACTGAAAATTTCATCAATCTCACTGAATTTTCTCTGATGAACTTTCCCCTCTGTCACACACAAATCATTCCATTGCTGCTGTGTAATCACCAACACTCTTTCATTGACACATTCCTGAGCAGCCCACCTGTTGAAGAATGACCCAGTGTGTGCAAAATAACCCTGCCTCTCGCCCTCTCTCTGTCACACACACACACACACACACACACACACACACACACACACACACACACACACACTACACACACACACACACACACACACTACACACAGATTAACAGAGCTCCATTGTCACAAATTTCACAGCAAGTCTCAGTCTGTCTTTCCCCCAGCCCCCGGCGTACTACCACACACATACCCACCCTCCAACCATCCACACCATACAGTACTGGGCCAAGCCTCTCATTCCCCAAGTCTGAAGAAAAACACAATAATGTGTGTTCCCCATCTGCAGTGGGCTATCTGCTCCCTGTCACTCTTGACCAGCCCCTCAGCCTGACACACACACACACACACTGACACACACACACACACACACACACACACACACACACACACACACACACACACTCCCTCTGCCTAATGTGAGGGAGTCTGTGCTTGTTAGTACAGGAACACTTCATCAATGTAATTAGGGAAGTCACTTAGTGATATTGCTTTTGCAGATAGAGCACATTTCTTTACTGCTGATAGTACTCGCCTTCTTCCATTAGCGGATACAGAGAACCAATGCAATCCAACCACCCAATATCTGTACCTGCTCGTCCTGTGCAAGACTGCACAGCTGGAGCCTATCCCCGCATACAACACAGAAAATCCCAACTGCTTTACCACTAGGACTACAACTAACCATTTATTAGACATTAGTTTTTTAAGTGATGATTAATCATTTTGTTTGTTAGAAAATCTAGAAAAATCCATCTCATTTTCCCAGAGTCCTAGGCGATGTTATCAACATGTTATATTTTGTCTGGCCAACTGTCTAAAACACAAATCTATGCAGTTTACAGAGATACTGTAAATATGCTCTCCTTGGAGAAGATGGAACCAGAGAATGTTTGGCATTTTTTGCTGACAAATGACATATAAATTAATCAAAATAGTTGCTGGTTAATTTTCTGGTCATTAACTGATTATAAACCAATAATTTCAACTCTACATACAACTTTTTTTTTTCAAAGTATGATTGACACAGTATTTTACAGCATTTGTCATGGGGTCAAGATAGTTAATTTAGTTCATGGGATGTAGAGAGAAACAACCAGAGATCCAAGGATAGTGAAAAGACCATTTGTTGCTTTCACTTTAATTGCTAAGCTCACTGGACATTAGAAACTGGAGCCTGTATTTAGAATGAGATGTGATGTATGTATGTGATTCTATAACAGCCTGGGATTTCTACCAGCCAGAATGACCAGGAATAAAAATAACCCAGAGCACCCTCATCATGTGTAACCTAACAAAAATGCAGTGCTGATGGTGTCTGTCCACTACACCTGAGGCCAGGATAAGATAACACAAATTTAATCAGAACTCAAAAAACAAGCTCACTCTGTATTTCACTGCTGTATTTGCAGGAGAGAGAGAGGGACAAGCTCATCTAATGATGCTGACAAGTTGTTCAGTGTTGCACATGCACCCAAAGCTACAGCTCTAACAGTAAAATGTGTGAATGCTAACATAGAGATAAGATGAAATAAGGCTTTATTTGTGTTACAGCAGCACAGAGTAATTATTATTAAGTACTAATTGTATAAAATAAAGAAAAAATAAAATAAGAGATTAGAAAGCTATATACAACACATACATGAGAAAACTATACTATACTGTGGACTATACTGTATCAGTAAATTGTGCAAATATTTGTGCAAAAGAGGTCTAGTTTTGCTACTATGGCAGCCATGTTGTCTGACCTTCAAACATACAGTACATAATATTTTCCCAGTATGTCCATGTCAATTATACTTTTATATCCCAGTATGTGACTTAACCTAGCAATCACCAGCATCATCAGCCAACTGCATCAGCACTCACAGTTATAATGTACCAGTTATTTCCAGCAAACGGAATCATCTCATCTTCACTTTTCCATTAGCACTAGTATAAATCATGTGAGAGCGTTTTAAGAGTATTATAAGGCTAATCAGCTTCCATATATTATGAGCTTTGGTGCAGATGCTCACTACATCTTTACTGTCTCCATGGTTGCTGTTGGGTAAATTACCATGAACTAACACCCTCCTCTGAAGGGGTCTCTGGCATTTTCTGCAAGGATCAATCTGTACAGGCATTATTGCTACATGATTAGAACACCTGACAAAGATCTAAGGAAAGAAATGTGAAGGCAAAGAAATAGTCCTGAAGCATCTCAGGATTTATCACTCTGTGATGCCTTACAAGTCTTTACAGACCAAACAGGCCTTTCCTGAGCTCAGCTTTCTACCTGCTGACAGAGAGAGAAATGCCACTGTTTAGCTCATGTGATCACATGAAGTGAAACTCATTGCCCTGTACTGACTGAGCTGAGGGCAAAATCTGGAGCCTGGTACAATACATATAAGGCAAGAGGAGCCTGCTCGACTGAGTACACAGAATCTGATGGGGGTGGGGGGAATAGATACCCACACGTTTGGAAATAGTGGCAAGTTGGAAACCTATGCTAAAGATGTGAATTCATGAACAGTAGAGCTAATAGTTATGAACAATGTGATGAGGAAGTTGCTCATATTTGCATACCACTACTGAATGTGCTTTATTTTTACATCAGTGTAACCAGACAATTTCATTATTTCCCACATAATATTACAAAGGTTACACAGCACTTACATGCAACTTGTTTTCCTGATAAAACACTAGTTATCTTTTAAATAAATACCAGGAATGTAGAGATTCATTACTTAGTTATTGTGTTATTACTGTAGATCTGAAACAAATGCCTGTAAGTAAGTATGAGGTCTGTAAGCATTATTACTGACAGATTATTTCTCCTAGTTGCTCTCTTCATGTTTAAGAAACAACCAGTCCCTCTTCCACAAAAGTCACAACAGCAATCTATCAACATAGGATCTAGGAACATTTCACAACACATCCTATGACTGTGTGACGCAAATTTCATCATCTGCCCAAGTCCATGAGGGTCTGTGCGGAGCCAAAATTTGAAACCACACAGACCTTCCACACTACAAACACGCAAACTGTGCATGCACCAGAAAAATAGACTGGAACATTTGTTTCTTTCACTGTATGTATGTACAAATCATTAGTCCTGTTCTTGTTAAGTACTGGCACTGTCATGTTGTTTAGCCAAACACAACAAACAAAGGAGCTCTTCTTTTTGCTGTGAGGAGGTCACCATCATGTTTTCTAGTGTGAATGTGTGAAACAGGTCTGTGTATGCCGATTATAGTATGTAAAGTAACCTCATGCAAGTCCACAGGGTTTAAGTTTCGGGTAAGGTGCGTTCCTCTCCAGGCTAAGCTGGACGCAGGCAAAAAGAGGCTACAGCCTACACTTCTCCAACATCACCTCTCAACTGTATGGAGTCTTTTGTCTTAGATTTTCTCTCAGTGAAGTTTAAGTTACTGTAAATGTTCAACTCCACTGATTTGTCATTTCATCTAGCTACATATTTGTGCTCATGCTTTTTCATGTTTCTTGTACGTGGATGAGAAGCTCATGTCTGTTGAGTAAGAACTGTTTAGCCTTGCTTAGCATAGAGAGGAAGCAGGGAGAAACAGCTAGCCTGACACTGTCTGAATTTCAAAAACATATCTATCAACTAATTTTCTCTATTCAGGACTATATGGAAATGTCACAGATCAAAAATTGACTTCCACCACTGAGGGCGTGGTGTATGACCCATGATCCTGATGCTAACTGCGCCATGACACAGCCCCACAGTAATAAGCTGTGATCTGAGAGTATAACTCATATTGCTTGGAGCAACAAACAATGTGTGATGGTAGTGATCAAAGACAAGAAAAAATGTCTGAATCAAGATAAGTAACAATGTCATTAATATGAATTGTTGAGTTCTACCTCCATGCTGGTCGTGATTGTGCAATTTTCTGCACTGAGAGAAGACTAATGGCTACAATGTACCTTCTGTCTGTGCGTATGTGGGCTGCCATATGGAAATGCATGCATTCCAGCCCAATTTTGTATTGTCCTTCTGCCCACCCACCCATATCCCATCTCTGTAACTCATGGAGAAAATCATGGAGAAATTATTCAGTTATTTGCAGAATGCGGCATGTGATGTGCTGGTGAAAAAAGGGCTATGATTTTGTTTAATGTTGCGGTTGCATGTAGCACTGGCCTGCATCATCACTTGATGGATTAATATTATGGGGTAGAGGAGACTACACCTTGCACTTTTGATTCAAGTTGGGGAGTTTGAAAAATTGCATCAGACATGGAAAACTCTACAAGTGTGGAGTTTTTGTCTCTTCAGACTGTTTCCCTTCTTCGTGCACCTTGGTTTTAGCCTGCGTGAAGTTGTGCCAGAATTCCTGACGCTGCTAAAACAGGACAAGTGCATGAGATCATCTCCAAAAACACAGGCCCAATACACGTTGAGCGTGTTTCTGGAGACAAGTCATGCAGCTATGCCTGCAGTTAGGTTACTGACACACTGCTGACACTTCCCTGTGACCAAGTCGCATATACAGGTAAGACGGTTGAAGCAAAATTACAGTCAATTACAGTCCTACTAATGTGCAGTAAATGGGTCTGTAAAAGGCATCATGGAAACTGTCATATGCTACATCACCTAACACGTTTATCACAGGCTTACACACAATACATCTCGGCTGAATCACAAGTCACGTCTCCAAGTTACGCTTCTAACTAGAGTGGCAACCGAGAACAAAGTGCTGTTTACAAGAGGAAACGCAGAAGTGAGGTCGTACAAAAACACACATTAATGAAACATACTTTGAGTCATGACAGAGAAGACGAAAAACACTTCAGCATGTTCACTTTGGACTTACTTCAGTGTCTGATTGAGGTGGAATTCCAACAAGGCAAAAAGCAACTCCATTCATTGGGTTCTCTGCGTCTTTGTGTGTCAACCGACAGAAGAAATGGTTTAAAGCTGCTCTGCTGTCCGCATCATGCACACTTGTCTTTCCTCTCAAGTCCCTGGCGTTGGTAGCGGCTTCACTGCAGACCAGACACCGGACGGCCCTCCTCTCCCTCTCTCTAAAACAGCCCCGCTGCGAGCTGCGCCCATTTTTAGACACTATGCTACCGGAAATGTGGCAGGTTGGACTTCAAAGTAAAGGCGTAGAACAGTTTGCTTTTGGATCAAAAGAATTCAAGCACATATCAAACAGACATTTTCTCAAAATTAAAATGATCATTTTTAAAACCCAGGTAAACCAAAAAGTATGAATTATTACGCTGTTCAATATTGGCGGACCTTTGGATTCTATTCTATTCTATTGTGGAGTAACCTACATGTATATCTTACAGCGGGCTAATGAGCTGATTTGAGTAACTAAGGTTGAGACCTAACAACTGTGTATTTGCACAATTTAAGAATTGCAATTACAAGCATTTCTGGCCTAAAAGTTATGTGTAAGTAAAACTTTTATTTCGAAAGTTACGGGCGGCAGGGATATTTTTGTTGTCACGCGCTTGACAAGGGTCCAGATGGTGCAACATCAGCTGGGCGCGAGCTCGCGTACAATTACAACAAAAGGTGATGCCAAGTCTCCCAGAGAATGGGTGTGGCCACAGAGAGGATGTTTGTAATGGGAATGAGTTCAGTCAGTGTATGACAGTACTGTAGATTTGTACGTGTACTCAGTTACACATTGAAGTCCGACACACGTCACAACAATACAAAAAAATTTTCAGAACTAAATCACTTGTATTTCTACCACAGGTTGTTCAACATTTTGCTTCAGCTGTAATCAGCTTTATTTTATGTTTGCATGTTTGTGCTTTTCTCTGGGCTGCTGTGACCTCTGCAGGTCCTGATGACAAATTAGGCCACTGAGTAATATATACAGCTCCAGAACACTTCACCTGCACATGTTCAAAACCTGTCCATATGGCTGGAAAATCCTTTAGGGTGGCAAACATAAGCTACAGTGCCCTTACTACTCCCCAATTCCTTCCACTCCCTGTCAGTGGTGGACAGCCCATTGGGAGCACTGGGACACTTCTTGGTCACCTGAGGGTGTTTTGGCCAGTATCATGAACGTCATCTGTGATAACATAACAAGCAGGAATGAGTTGACGGACCTCTTGTATCACCTCACCTGTGTGTGATGGCGATTACTTTGTCCACACCGTTGCTGCCGCAGCGCTGCTCCTGCCAGCCACATATATCCTTTGATAATGCAATCAGTAATAATAATCCATTGTTGATGAGTGGTTGGAAAAATATTGACTTGTTACCAGTCTACAAAATGATGGTCGGATGTTCTGCATGAGGGCGTCCTGCTTTGGAGTAATTGATGCTGACCATTTTTCAACTTGAATCATATGTCTTTCAGTCAAGTTGTTCAGATCTAAACTGAGGGAGGTGTTTGGCCACTGTCCCTGGGAGGGAGGCTGCTGACAGGCAGGCAGACAAGGACAGTAGCAGCCGAAAGTAAATGGAACCAACATGCTTATATGATGCCTATTATCTCTAAGTCTTGGAATTCCCTGATCTATCAAATGCTCCCCTAGAATATTTTAAGTGGGAACACCAAGGAGATGTTTAACAAAGCCCAAGCCACCTGTTTGTCACCTCACTGCCCTTATGACTGTGCCATTGATCTCCATCCTGGCACCTCTCTGTCCGTTACCACACTCCTGTGCCCAACTTCTTCCTTAGGCCACTAAGAGTGGCATCTCCGAAGCTGGCTCCCTTTTTTACCTGGTTCTCCTGCCTGTTGCCAACCACCTCATGGAATGTATTAATATTTTGTTCCCTCTTTCCACTCCTCATGATGATGATGTTCACCTTAGTCTCTCTATTTCTGTCTGTTTGCTGTAATGTTTATGAGCTCCCACACTAATATTTTTAATATGAAGAGAATAGAAATAAGATTTGTTTTTGCAAAGGAATTATGGCTGATAAAATGATTACATGGGAGACAAGTACTGCACACAAGAGCTGATATTCTGTAAGTGTTATATACACATTCTGAAACATATGAACATCTTCTGATCCTACAAGAACATTGTAGGCTACAAAACTGCCCGGACTGGAAGGAAAATCTGAATGAGGAGGGAGAACAAATAACAACACTGTTTGTCACTGATATCACAAGCGAGGAGACATTCTTCCATGGACAGACAGTATCGAACACACACACACACTATGGGAGTACAGATATTTTATGGCCCACATGTATTTACCGCTGTGTCAATTTCAAACTGGATTTAAAGCCCCTACTCACAGGTGTTTTCACTGACTCTGCCAGACCAGACATCTTCTCTGGAGTGTTTTTGATTGACAGCTCCCTGACTCTCCTCTTAAATTTGTTGCACCCATTTAGACAAGACAACTCACACCATCATTCTTATCAGACCATAGAATTTGATGACATTATGTAACTACCTGCATAGCTCCACCTAATCAGCCATGGTCGCTGAAAACACCAGCAATCCCGCTGGGTGAAGTCATCTCCTAGAAATTGCATTTAACATTTCACCAAAACCACAATTTTTGCCCTGCATCAACCACACTGTCTGTGTAGCCTAAACTTGCCCAAACAAAGTCCAATGCTCTTTATGGCCACCTTCCATCCCTACAACATCTGTGTGGTACAATAACATTTCCTACCCTTATTGCCATTAAATAAAATTCAGGCACTGATTCCCTCAAAACATATTTGGAAAAACAAATATGGAGCTCTATATAAATGTAAATAAGAGATAGGGTTGAAGCATATTTAATATTAAACTAGTAGTATTAATTTAATACTTAATGACATTATTCTGTGGCAAGGAACATGTTGTTGGCTGTTGTACTACAACTTTCTGACCTTCCATTTTTAAAAACCAGTGATACATAAACTCTCTCCCCTCTCTCTCTCTCTCTCTCTCTCTCTCTCTCTCTCTCTCTCTCTCACACACACACACACACACACGCACACACACACACACACACACACGCCTTCAGTATGTTTACCATCAGTGTGCTTCTCAGTACAATTACTACAAAAATATATTTATATTTTATTATCAGTAATATTAAACATGTCCTGACCTCCAAACAACCATCATTTCCTCCTCCTCATCATCAATTCATCGTTTTAATAACCTTCACCATTCTTCCCATACTCATTTTATCTAGATTACATCACTGTTGCTTGTTGACTCTTTTGGAGGCAAATTATTCTCAATACTACAAGCTGAAGTTCTGACCTGTAAAGTCAGGGCTTCTCAGCCAGTTATACATGATTTTGATTTTAAAGGGCCATTTTTGTTGCCAACAAAGTAATTCAAAGTCACTATGTTGTTGTGGTTTGACAGGAAGCAGGGAAAATGCAGCACATTTCAAGGTATTTACTCCAAAAAAAGTTGTAGTTATTCTTTTTTTTTTTTTTTTTTTTTTGAAACATATTATTTTTGGTCTGTGGCCCAGGGTTTGAGAATTAGCAGCTATAATCAATTTTTGTAATGACAGTATATGAAATGACAATGTTATTAATAATAATAATACATTTTATTTAAAGGCGCCTTTCTTGGCACTCAAGGACACCGTACAGAGTTACACAAATTGAGATTAAAAACACATTAAGAAGAAGCAATAATAAAAATGAAATATAAAAATAAAAACAATACAAAAGTGACTGAGCAATTGGCATCAGATGGAAAAGGCAGTTTTAAACAGATGTGTTTTGAGTTGTGATTCGAAATGGGGGAATGAATTGATATTTCTGAGTTGGGGTAGTAGAAAAAACAAGATGAAAGGTGTGTGTGGTAGTGATGACACACAATTAAAGAGAATTATTAGCTGAACCTGCCGCTCACCTCAACCACAACCTTACTGTTCTGGTTTATTCTTACCGGCCTTATAGTATCGTTTTCAGAGAAACAGCTGTAAAAAGCCACTGTCCTCTACCTGCTCAGCAGCAAACAGCTGATAGACACAGGAAGAGACTAGCTGGTGAACAGGGTGGAGCATTTAGCAGCTAAAGAGACAGATTTCTCAGAGTTGGTATAAACAAGCTAAAAGAGAGGGAATACTGGACTTTGAGTCATCACAAATGATGAATGATAATGTTGCTCTGTAAATGCTGGATATAAAGATGAACTGCTGGATAACAAATTGACTACTACTAGTTTCTGCTGCTCCCAAGTGGCCAAAACATCATTGCAGGTTTAAGCTGCTTAAACACAATCATAAATATGCTGATCATACTGAAGATGACAAATGAAATATATTGTTTATAAACATTTTACAGATATTTTCAATATGATGATTCAGCAAATTTGCATTTAAATTCATTCAAAATGTATTCACATTATGGTGAAAACATTCAATTTGGGCAATATAATGTGCTGTTATAGATTAGCAGTATATAAAAGTAATTTTTAGAAAACAGGCAATCCACCTTGACTGATTGCTCACTGTTGTATATGGTCATATGTCCGATAAGATCCAATTTGGTGACAAAGCAGCTGAAAGTTAAAAGCTGATTCTTATCCTTACTTTGTAGGGTGTTTTAACAACTTATAACCAAGTTAGATGTATTTCATCACATTTTGTTAGTCCGTCTCTCTTTCTGACTATATGCTGTGTTATGAAGTTTAAAGGGGGAATTGTTGTGCCTCAAGGAGTGTGTGGGTAAGTGCTTGCTGATGGTCAGCAAGTGAGACACATCTCAATGCTGATGTTGGCGGACAGTGCCCTCAGGACAAAGGAAGGAGTATGTAAAAACATACACATATATGTACACACACACACACACACACACACACACACACACACACACTCTCTTACATCATTTGTGACATGCAGTCATGCATTATGGACCAGAAGGATGGTAAAAACTGTTATGTAAGCGCTGCTCCAACTCTAATCAGCCAAGATATTCTTCATGCTCAAGTCTTGTCCCTCACTTGTAAGTCACTTTGGATAAAAGCAAATGTAAGGCTAACTGATAGTTTTAGATTTCAGCTTGGACTAATGAGTGTTAATCTTTTTGTGCAACAGCAGTTTTCATTATGGGACACAAAGCTAGTGAAATTCTTCCAGGTTGGAAAAGTCACCTAACAACTCATAACTCATAGTTCAAACAAATCAAATAAAGAAATAAAGAATGGAATACGAGTATACAAGCATAATAATAGTGATAATAGTGGGACACCCCAATAAGCTTTAAAAGCTTGTGAGTAGGGGCCCAGTCACTGCATGTACAAAAGGTACTGCATTTCAACCACAAAATACCTAAATCATAATACCTAATACCTTAAACTCTAAACGGGTCCTTATATGAACTTTATAGGCAAGATACAAAAACATAAAATAAATGGTGGATAAAAAGTAACAGAAAAAAAATAATTATAAAAATAACATAAGTAAGTAACAAAATAATCATGTTAATGTATATAACTAAATATGAATAAAACTTCAAAATAGTGAGTGGAATCCCAACCAAATTAGCAAATCAATATACGGGTCACAGCCTGGTCAGCGCACCGCTGGTCTGACAGTAGGTACATCAGTCCTAGTCTGTCAGAGGCCAGATTGTTATCATCACATAACAATGTTGAATCGAAAGTAGCTCGACTTGTAGGTCCTTGAAGACATTTCACTTCCGTTCAGTCCTTGACTGAGGGATGGAGCCGTGTCTCGGGACATAGAGCGGGTTGTCCACTGATGTAGTGCAAAATACTGAGCCTCTGATGGCTGTGTATGGGTGAATGAATGGGTGAATGTAGCAAGTACTGTAAAGTGTTTTGAGAGGTCAGTAAGTCTAGAAAATCACTAGTAAGTCTGTTTACCATTTAAGGATGAGATGTGAAACATCTTAAAACAAACAATCCAAAACTATACTAAATAATACAAAAAAACTCAGTACCAATACTAAGAAGTTTTAAATGAGCTAGGAAATGAAAGGATGCAATTTGAAAACATATCTATTGCTCAGATGAGTTTTAAGTCAACAAACTTTAGTATCTTTGTTTATTGCATTTGTTTGTGAATCCCTCCTCTGTTGGTTCCATATTTGTCTTTGTCTGAATTTAAACATTACTCCAAATGTGGATGAAAGGAATGGAGATTTATTGGAATTACTTTATCAGATCTTCCATCAGAAGAGATTAGGAGATTGGATGATCCCAAAACATCCCACATCCCTAAACAAAGGGTTTGTAACATTTTCTTTACACCAAAAATCACTACTGAGGTCCTCTGGTCTTTATGCTAACACCACTCTGCTCCAATAAAAACAAAGCTGTTAAGGATTTAATCCAGACATTGTGTTGGAAAGTGATGATTGTACGGATGTAGAAGGAGGAGGGTGACCTGTGTATGTGTGTGTGTGTGTGTGTGTGTGTGTGTGTGTGTGTGTGTGCATATGTGGAGGCACTAATCTGGCCTTGTTCTGAAAAGAGCTTCATCCCCACTGCAGGGGGTCTGTGGAGACGCAACCTCAATGTCCTCCCATCATCCCCCAGTCACTGTCCTCATAAACACTGTGAACTCCGTCCATACCCCTCCCCCCCAGAGTTTACCATTTGTCCTTACTCCCATCTTACCTCCACCTCCTGCTACAGAGACTTTGCTGTCATAAATCTCCCCACACATGTTTGGATATATGAAAACAAATCTAGATTGATTATTAAAGTAAAGTGGAGTGTGATAGGGTTAGTTTCAGTGGTACATTATTTCAAGATGGTTACCCACATTGATAGCACTGTAGTCTCACCAGATATGAGGAAACAGAGCCTACATTTGCTATTTGTATTGTGTTACCTATTTTCAGTAATTGGCTAACAAGATAAACTAGATAAATAAAGCATACAGACTAGAACCTCTTTTTACTCCACTGTAGCAATTGTATTTTTATATTTTTATTTATATGAAACTTCCAGCACGTCGGGAATTCAGAGCCATTTTGGCATCATGCTGTTTGATCCTCGAGCTGTTTCCCCAATTTCTTATGACTATCGTGAACTCTGCACTCCTGTTTGCAGTCTCTGTGATTTCATGAGAATCGGTGATGGTTACCTGCTATGTCCAAAGAACTTTAGACTTTAAAATGGGTGACTTAAGATACTAAGCCTAACTTTCCTTTAAAGTAATAAAGGCATGTAGTACATGTCAGTGTTATGCCAACAAATTAAAACTAATTTCTATGAATAAAAGAAAAACAATATGAGTAATAGAACATAAAAATAGGATAGAAATAATCTTCAAGTCCGTCTGTATGTCTGTATTCTGAAGTGCTCTGTTATGCTGTGACCTACCAAAGAAACAGAGAGGCTGGTCATTGTGTGTGTGTGTGTGTGTGTGTGTGTGTGTGTGTGTGTGTGTGTTGGGGGAGGGTCGGGGAAACACCCATCTGTCTATTTACAGAAGCCCTGGGAGATTATCTATCTAATCCTCAGTGAACATGCAGTGGTGCAGGATTGCCAATAGGGGGCAAGATGATCGTTAGCTGCTGATGAATGTGAAAGATTTGTTTTGACTCACAAAGAAGGATAAACTGGGGTAAAGATGTACGGAAGAGTTTTTATACAAATGATGGGAGAACAGATTTACATGTTAAACACACACACAGCTCCAGTGTGTGTGTGTGTGTGTGTGTGTGTGATTTCATCAGTGGTCCAGTCCAGTCGAATTATTCTCCAGGATGGGCTGTCCTGGTTTGATCACATATAAATGGCTGATTGAATTAGAGCTCTGTGGCTTCAGAGAGAGACTCAATGATCACCTCACATCAGTGTCACTTGCCTGCAGCCACAGCACAACCACACATTTCCATCTCTGGACTTCATGTTCTCTCTGGAGTTGAAAGCAAATGACAAAGTTTCAGACTTCTTTGAAGTTACACTAGGTGACCATTTTTGTCATAATAATCTAAATCACAGGGTCCAATCTCTTACAAAGACACTCATGTCACATTTTCAACATCGGAAAGTGACACATTACACATTAAGAGAGGAACACAAACTATCCCTTAACAACCCAGTCTCCCATCAAAATATACAATAACAGCAGTGAGGGACCGTTCTGCTCAGTGAACACTGAGCTCATCATATTACAATTTTTGGTATACAAAACATGACACAAGCCACTGGGCTGTTTGTCATCATTTTACAAGATTTCTGGGTATACAAAGCTGCACTCATCAATATTTATATATTATCAATGGATCGTGATCAATGTGTAATGTGAAAGGAGCCCTTATAGTGACAAACCCACACACAATTGCCATAATATCAGCTCTACTAAGCATCTTTTAGCACATTTTTCTGGCTTTCTGACCCATAACATTACTAAAGCGCCTATAAGCCAGAACACAACCAAATACATAAACATGCTGTGTGTCCCGGCCAGGTTCATCACTTTTTTATGTCCCTTGGAAACACTTCCATTGTCATCTGTGCTACCTGCAGCGTGTTTCTGTGTTTGCTTGTTCTGTCATTATTTGAAGGAAATGTGTTGTCAAATTGATGTATACGTTTTCTTCAGTTGTTTGTGTTTTGTCTGTTTGCATGTGTTTTCTTAAGTTGCAGTGTGTTGAGCTCTAAGGGCGACCATATCATTTTATATTTTTTTATTTATTTAAATGATGCACTGGCAACAAGTGGCAGCAAGTCCACATAACGTACACAGAACTCCTGCCTTTAAAGAACTGCCTCCTTCTGAACACCTCCAAGACCAAGGACATGGTCGTTTCAGAGGTCTAGGCCCTCCCTTCAGCCAGTCAACATTTGACAGGAGGACACTGATAAATACCTAGGTGTGCACCTGGACAGTAAATTGGACAGGTCCCTGAACACAGATGCCATCTATTAGAAGGGGCAGAACCGGCTCTTTTTCCTCAGGAGGCTCAGGTCCTTTGAAATCTGCAGTGAAATGCTGCACATGTTTATCAGTCACTGGTGGCCAGTGGTGTTTTTATACTGCAGTCTGCTGGAACAGCAGCATGTCAGACATGAACACAACGAGACTGGACAAGCTGATCAAAAAGGCTGGATCTATGCTTGGCAGGAGTCTGGACACACTGAGGAGTGTTGTGGAGAGATGCTTGCAATGTAAGATGGAGGCCATCTTGGACAATACCAACTATCCTCTGGATAACATTCTGGCAGGACAGAGAAACAGCTCCAGCTACAGTAAACATCTCATCTCACAGCGCTGCAGAACAGAGAGGTTCAGGAGATCCTTTGTTCCCACTGCCATCAGTCTATACAACAACTCAGCCAAAGGAAGTGGACTAATTATGTACCTGCAATGCAATAGCATTGAATATTATTATTCTGCATACGTTTTCATTTTATTCATCTTCCGTATCGAAATTTCAGCCTGTAACTAGTCCTTTACCTTTGAGAAAACCCAGACAATATATATATTTAATGCTTGCGGTTCGATCGGGAATGGTGTGCTATAACTTTTCTAACCATGGTGACGTAAATGGCGATAAATGGTGAAAAAATTCCCATAGAGAATGAATGTGGCGATGTCTTCAAAACAACCAACTTTGGAGTTCTACTGCTGCGTCAATTTCAACATAGAAAAATGGTTGAAAGGTTAAACGGGTCACAAGACTTGAGACTCTTTTGGGTTAAATTGGTATTTTGACAACCATTACGGCTTACACAGAAGTTTACATTTTGTGTCATTTTTAGACGGTTTCAGACTTTATAATGGGTGTGTATTGCATGGAATGTTCAGAGCATCGCTAGAGTGGGAGAAGCTCTAGAACTCCTGAAACCTCACAGCCACATATTTCAGTCTTCACACATCACAGCTTCCTCGATAGTGCTGTTTCGCAGAAAGTCCCTACCTGAGCACAGAGACTTACAGAATTTGAACATGAGCCTCAAAGCGATGGGGGTACCCTCCACCTCTCCCATTGACTGCAATACAAATTAAGCTGATTTCACTAGAAATGCAGAAGTGATATTTTTTTGTACTTAGCTCCTGTGTCCACATTTTTGGCTCTAGAAACACCAAAGCCAATGCAGTGCGCAAAGGTCTTGTGCCTGTCATGGTTCTGAGCCAAGCCAAAGTCACACCAAGACCTGTGCCAGCTCTGTGTCTTCCAGCTAGACACAGGTGCTCAAACCAGCTCGTTAAGAGAGTCTTTGATCTCTTGATGTTTACAAACACAGCCACACACGCACACACGCACGCACGCACGCACACACACACAAATACACACAAGCAGAAAACTGTTTACAAGTTTATGCTCATAGAGAGAAATTATAGTTCAGACTGGACAGTACAACAGTAAATACAGCAGCAGACATGATTTAATTTACTACAACTACAGCAACTGTTCAACCATCATAGCAGCTCACCCATAGATTGCAATAAAAATTCACAAGCTGATAGTAAACGGCAGGTGCTACTAACCCAGTATCTGGGAAGAAATGGACAGAGCTGATTGTTATTGGCTAATTGAACTCATTGGAAGCCCCTCCACACACACACACACACACACACACACCACCACCATGATCACGATCCCCACCAGCCCATTTTTATCACTAAAGGTTGGCTAAATAACAGAAACACCTCTGTATAATGTAATATACACTACATCCTTCACAGTGATCAATTGAATCAACAACTATCTTAAACTATTTTTATAATAAATTGCCAACGGAGTATGTTAGTAATTATCAGTTGTATGCTCAAGTTCCTAACTGCAACTAATTGGTCGATTTTGTTGCCGTTCTCACCTGGGAACTGATATATATCTGGTAACCTAAAGATGTTGTTTAAAGTTATAGTTTTATCATATATTATTATTATCACCCGATAACATGTTTAACCCCTCTCTCCCCATTTTCAAATGTAACACAGTAACACCTTTACATTTTAACTGAATTACTTTGTTCTTTTATATGAGAACGTTTTTACACAGTGATTTACTTCTACTGATGTCTTTTCACTAATATTAGGGACGCCGTTCACGTGGTGACATGCTGATGCTGGTGTGGTGTCCCATCTCCAGTCAGTTTCTGTTACTGGTAGAGTTTATTGCTGCTCTTTCTGAACACAGTTAATGCTTTTTTCTTCATCACAGTGTCTTACTACCTGCTATACATATAAACTTACAGTAGCTCTGCCCTAGCACACAGAGCTCTCTGTTCATTTTAGTGTCTTCCACCAACTCAGCAGTTGTTTACATGCTGTGCAGATCTGCTAGTTACTTTAGCTTAGCAGCTAGCACTAGCTTCTCTTTCTCTCCTTCTCTCTCACTTTCTCTGTGTGGTATTGTTGTAACTTCAGTGTAGAGGATTGTGATGTTTAATGCATCTTCAGCGATGTCTCCTGTCTTACTTTAGGCACAACTCCACTCGCTAACCAGAGCTAACTGTGTACTCTAACTGCCATCCCTGAAAATTTTCCTTAAAAAAAAAATCAGACAAAATCTTTTAAATCCCACAATTTCCAACCTTCACTGACAATTTTCGTATTACATCTGTAGAGATTTTTGTCCTGTATCACCCAGTTTTGGTCTTTTTCTGATATCGTTTACACTTTTTGAGGAAATCCCCCCCTGAACAGAGTTGAGGGGAGTTTAAAAACTGCGATAAAACCTAAACCCTAAACTATAGGAACACATATAAGATATCAATCTCTTTATTGCAGCCTTTGGACAGACTGTAGTTTTCCCTCTGATCCAATTTTCAAACACAACTTTCATCTTAAAAGCTGTTGTCTACCTAGGGAGACAGAGGGGATTGTGTGTGTGTGTTTTCCTCCTCCCCCTGGTGGCCACAGTCGCAATAACAACCAGTGTCTCAGCAGGTGCTACTGAGAATTACTGGGTAGAAATGGGCAAAGTTGATTCTGATTGGCTAATTAGATTTATTAACGCTTAGCCTTTTAACTCTGAGAGCAACTCCAAGGTACATCAACAAGGTGTATTTGTGTGAACTTGTGTGTGCGTGTTGATGTGTGGTTCTTTGCATGTGTGTACATGTCTTTCTATAATTGTGAGGACAATTTTGGTTGAAAACCATTAATGTTAGGTCATTTTGGCCAGACCTGACAACTTCAAAGGGCTTTTTGAAGGTTTAACTTTGACAGTTCCTAACACCACACACACACATACATTGACAAACACACAAACACCATCACCACCTTATGGAAACTAACTGTATAAGTGTCTGGTAACACAAGCTTTTTGGATGCTCTATGTTAGACAGCTCTACTGCCACACTGACAGATACACACAAGTGCACAAGTGCAGTTGCTGCCTAAACTTTCACACAACTGACTGTGATTGGCTAATTAGCTCAGGGCATTATTTACTGCTGTCCATGTTGTTCTGTTCTAGCAGGAGAAATCACAGTAGCTTTATTACAGATCAACTACTGTTAGGGCATGTACATGTACTCACATGTACATGTGACAAATGTAGGTTCAAACCATCATTGTGAGGTCACTTTGGCCAGTCCTCAAAGTTTGTGAGATGAGTTACAATATATATATAACCTGAATGAAACTCAAAGAAAAATCAAAAGAAACACAAAGAAAAATCTTCTGTAGAGGTTGAAACATTTGCGCTTGATTAGCACCAAGCAGCAAGCACATTCGAAAAAGGAGTTTTTCTAGTTCTTTGTAATGCACACACTGACAAAATGTAATTAGAAACCACCAAAATTATTTTCATGTGCAGAAGGGCAGGTGCACTAAAAATAGAAGAAAAAAGAGACCTTTGTGTTGTGCATAGTCATTATGCAAATTCACAGCATGAAACTTTGCCCTTGACCACAGAAAATGAAATGCTCTTGGCAAATTGTCTCTTTTGGTAATTCCAGTGTATTTAAAGGAAAAAGTT